>NW_011495057.1:8515500-8543156 GCF_000754665.1 Bison bison bison | reverse complement strand
TTGAAGAGATCTCTAGTCTTTCCCATTCTATTGTTTTCCTCTATTTCTTTGCATTGATAGCTGAAGAAGGCTTTCTTATCTCTTCTTGCTATTCTTTGGAACTCTGCATTCAGATGTTTATATCTTTCCTTTTCTCCTTTGCTTTTCGCTTCTTTTCTTTTCACAGCTATTTGTAAGGCCTCCCCAGACAGCCATTTTGCTTTTTTGCATTTCTTTTCCATGGGAATGGTCTTGATCCCTGTCTCCTGTACAATGTCACGAACCTCCTTCCATAGTTCATCAGGCACTCTATCTATTAGATCTAGGCCCTTAAATCTATTTCTTACTTCCACTGTCTAATCATAAGGGATTTGATTTAGGTCATACCTGAATGGTCTAGTGGTTTTCCCTACTTTCTTCAATTTAAGTCTGAATTTGGCAATAAGGAGTTCATGGTCTGAGCCACAGTCAGCTCCTGGTCTTGATTTTGCTGACTGTATAGAACTTCTCCATCTTTGGCTGCAAAGAATATAATCAGTCTGATTTCGGTGTTGACCATCTGGTGATGTCCATGTGTAGAGTCTTCTCTTGTGTTGTTGGAAGAGGGTTTTTGCTACGACCAGTGCATTTTCTTGGCAAAACTCTATTAGTCTTTGCCCTGCTTCATTCTGTATTCCAAGGCCAAATTTTCCTGTTACTCCAGGTGTTTCTTGACTTCCTACTTTTGCATTCCAGTCTCCTATAATGAAAAGGACATCTTTTTTGGGTGTTAGTTCTAAAAGGTCTTGTAGGTCTTCATAGAACCGTTCAACTTCAGCTTCTTCAGCGTTACTGGTTGGGGCATAGACTTGGATTACTGTGATATTGAATGGTTTGCCTTTGAAACAAACAGAGATCATTCTGTCGTTTTTGAGATTGCATCCAAGTACTGAATTTCGGACTTTTTTGTTGACCATGATGGCTACTCCATTTCTTCTGAGGAATTCCTTCCCGCAGTAGTAGATATAATGGTCATCTGAGTTAAATTCACCCATTCCAGTCCATTTCAGTTTGCTGATTCCTAGAATGTCAATCATTCTATTCTGTATAATGTGGCAGTATATAATATTAAAATATATGGCATACATAATTATGTATTATATATGTATGTTATATGTAATATTTTAATATTATATATTGCCACATATATAGAATAGATTGATACATATATAATGTAATATAACACTGTATAATTTAATGATATAATTAGGTAAATATATAAGACAGAAGAGTCATATATGTAATACAGAAAGATTATATAATAATACAGGAAGAGTATATATCATATATTTATAAATATATGATGTGAAGTTCCTTCTTCATTTCCTCTTCATAAATGGTATAGGTTATACCCTTCAAATATACAAGACTATATAGATGAGAAGCAATACTATATGAGAAGCAAATAATCCTGGTCCAGTTAGCCATTATATTTATACATTGATCCATGCATCTACTTCTTAAACCAATAATTAGTAAATATTGTCTCTCTCCCAGTATCATGTTATGTACTAGGAAAAAGAAAATAATAGGTTGGGTGCCCTGACATGACTTCATCTTATAAATTTTTTAACTTAAATTTCTTGAACTTTTGTACTGTTTATAGAAAAACATAGGATGATAAGAATTGAGAGTTTACAATATTTTACATGTTTGCACTGCTATCTGAAATAACTCCAGTGATAATTCTAGTATATTTGTGAATAATGACTATTGTGTCTTTCTATATTATAATGAACTGATAATCTAGGCTGATAATGTACATTTTAAATCAGCTGCATTGCTAATAAATGGTATTAAGTACTTAACAAATTATTCTTAAAATGAGTGATGAATAGATAAATATAATGAGATTATTGTTTTTTTGAAGAGAGATGGATAAATAAATAACTGATTACTTTTAGTGCACACAATGAGGAGAAAAGTGTAAAGCATAATCTCATTTTATGGACCTGTTCATCCCTAAGTATCACTTGAGAGGAAAGCTTACTGGAATTGTTGATTAATGAAAGGGGAAAGTAATCAAGACACACTTAGAGCATAGAAACATGTAGGGAGTGAGATTTAGGCAAAGGAACTTGCATGAGTCCATAAATCAATATGAAAATAGTTAGGTAGAGTGTGATGGAACACCTATAGTATACAAAATTAAGACAGGGTATAGAATCTACTGTTTTTACTTACTTGTGTTATTCAGTAAACGTGTGTGTATTACTCAGTAAATACCTATTTCGTGTCTGTTAGGCGTCAGGCAATGTAGGGGAGAAAAAAGTTTGCAAAATAGCTTTCTCCATTGATATATATAAAGATGTATCCTTGCATGTTGTGAATATTTATTGTACACTTACTATTCAGTGGCAGGCCTTGCAGGGAAAATTTCAATGAGAAAACTAGACAAAACTACCTGCCTCATATGGTCTCCATCCTCACGATGGAATATTAGAGGGAGATGTTCTTTTAGAATAAAAGATTGGGACAAAGACAAAAAGAAGAGAATGGGCCAGAGAAACAGAAGGAAGAGTATACTTGAATTATCGTAAATCTGAGTTTGAGTTCCATTAGGGTCCTATTAGATGCCATTAAATAGTACTGAGAAATGCTTAAGGACCAATACAATTTCCTAGAGATAATATGGGGTCATGAAAAATCTGAAACCTATCCTGGAAGGAAGGTTGAGTTAGCCTTTTGCAAAGAGATAGATTATTGTGAGATGAGTAAGACCTATAAACTCATTTGCACTGTTCAAGTGTAATACGAATACTCAAAGTTGTTTAATGGTTGAGGTCTGTAAAAACAGCCCAATCTTCTTAGTCCATCACCTATCAAAACCAGCATGGTCAGGAGATTAGGATCTTAACTTCAACTTGGATCTGTAGCTTTTTATACCTTTCCCTATCCCAGGTGGAGAAAAAGGGAGAACTATAGCATAAAACAGTCCCAGTAAATGCCAGGTGGATTTACCGTGGATATAACCTTATTTTTATTTTAGTGAGTCAATTTAAATTGAAGCCAAGTATGGATTTTTGTTTTGTGTTCTTCACACTACACACACTAACTCCACAGAAACAAAGGGCCTGCTGTCTTCCAGGAAATATTAGATGTTGGTTTTGACTAACATCTGCTTTTTTCTTTGTTTGTTTGTTTTGAATTCTGCTTCAGAATTGAGGTTCATTGAAAAACCATAAAGAAAGTTAATGTAGAATGTCCCAACATTCAAATCTCTAGATATTTAAATGTCACTTTACAGACTTTTTATTAACCATAGTATTTCTGAATTATCGCTGTAATATTTCAGTAATGGGATAGAAGCTGTCAAGGTCAGAACAGCCTCATAAGGGAGACATGCAAAAAGAAAGCATTAGATCTGAAAAGCACAATGGTAGCTGTTCTAAGGAACCTTTTTATTAAAGTAATGGACCAAAAGATATTATGTAGAACTGTGAGATTCCAGAAAACACCATGTGGCAAGTTTGCTCAGAGATGAAAAGCAGTTTTTCCTTTCTGTTATCTTTATAATTTAGCACATAAAACACCTTGGCTCCTTTCATTCCAAGTAAAATGTATATTTAATATCCATAAAGCTTAATGAAACTGGCTTTGCTACAGAAAGTCTGATTTAAACGACTTTAAATTGCATTTTTAGTCTACAGACCAGTGATGTTATTTGCAATGCTCCTGGTAGCCTGCAGGCGGAGCCCTGGGCTGCACAAAAGGTGGGTGCAGCCTCTATCAGTGAGCCGCAGACCTTTCCTCTCTTGGTCTGAAAGGTCCTGACAGCTGCATATAACAACTAGGAACTAGCTTGGTCATTACTCTCACTAGGATACTGAATGTTTTTTGTTTTTTTTTTTCATATTTAGTAGTTCAGTCAATGGTCAAATTTCAGATCATGGGATAAATCATCTACCTTTCTTTCTCATCACTCCACTCTGTTATCAAAAACAGACAGAAGAGAAAGCAAAACTCTTAGCAATGGGTATTTATTTAAAACCCCACAGACCATCAGTATGTGCATAGCATTCACAGTTTACTGAAAGTCTCTCTTCTCATTTGCTCCTCTTGCTACCCCTGTGAAGCACAGTTTATTAGTATTCTGATTTGGTACCTGACAATTCTGAAGTGTAAAGACGTCACATAGCTGATGATGTTAATTAAGTCAATAGGTGTTAGATACAGGACCCAAATCAAGACACCCTTATATTTTATATTTTACAATATGTGTAGGTTTTTTCTCTGCATTTACACATCCTATGAAATTATTTTACACCTTTTTTTATAGTAGCATCATCCCAAAGAGATCCAAATGAGTTCAAACCTTCAGGAGCTGTGTAATCCTAAAGAAGATTGAAAAAGTCTACCACGCGTTCTTGTTTTTCTTTATCAGAATAACTTGAGTCTAAGTTTAGATATTGATTTTTCACTAAAATTTAATATCATCTCTGGAAAAGTGTTCTATATAGATGTTTGTATTTTAGTTCTGTGTAGATAATAGTTATATTAATACCATCAAAGGAATCAACTTTCAAATCATATTTTTTTTCTTCTTTGAACTAGACCTGAAATAAAGCCTCTTGAACTGACACTTTCTTTAAAAACCTTTAATGAAATCTTTTTGAAATCCCCAAATAAGGTCTGATTAATATTATTTATTGTAAATCCCTTGTCATGGTTTGCTAAGTCAATACACATACCTTGATGCATCAAAATGCTTTTTCAATGAAATCACTAGACCACAAAATAATTGTTATGTTTTCCTCCATCATTTAACCAGTAATGATTTTTCAATGTTTTTCTATGTAATTAAATGTGTCTGTGAATCATTAATGCCATCTAAAAGTACAACATCCATAAAATTGTTGATTTGACAGTAATATAAACATGAGGCGTGAATGTTCCCAAGTTTTTTGAGAGGCAAAACCTTTTTTGTGAAACGTTAATATTTTGCCACTAAGGGACATTTAATTCTAACCAAATGCATAGCTACTTACTCTAGTTTAAATTGCATTCAGAGACTTATATTTTGGGACGGTATTTCAAATACTCTTGACTGTAAGATTATTCTAGATAATCAACAGTTTCTAAGAGCAAGCTCATCTTTAATTTAGAACAATCATGAAATAATTCCAAGAGGAATTTCAAATAATAATCATTATTATTTTGAACAATAATTAAATATATCAAATAAGATTAGCACAAAGTCAAACAAAAGACTGGCCCTAGCACAGAGAGAGATCAATATTCCCTCTCTCTCAAAAATACCTTTTTAACATTTTTTAATTACTTTGTGTTTCCTTTGTTTTTGTTGAATTTTAGGAAAGTCAATATTCTCTACATGGGGGAGAGAGACACCAATATAGTTTCACTAACATTCATCTTATTACTTTCCCCCACATAATTTCAGTTATAATTGAGCAGAATACTTAGAATATTTAAGTAGTTTTTATTAATATAGTGTACCAGGAAAAGTATGATATTTCCACCACATTCACTTGAGATACCAGTTCAATTGTATTTAGCTGTTTAATTGCAAGAAAACCATTTAAACCCTCTCAAGCCCTACTTATCTTTCTTTAAAATTTCTTACATATGTCATAAATTTCTTAGGATATGTTCAAAATGTTTAGCGGTTCATAGCATATAATAAGTGCACAAGAAGTAGTAGCTATTTGCTTATTCTTCTTACATGGAAGTAGCTGGATCACTTGCTCACAGTGTCCAAATGCATTAGACAGTTAGATGGTTAACACATCTCTTTGACAGACTCTACAAACTCTATTTTTTAAGCATTCACTCACTTAATAAACATTTCCTGAACACTTATTATGCACCAGTACTGTACTGGTGCTTCCCTGGTGACTCAGATGGTAAAGAACCTGCCCACAATGCAGGAGACTGGGTTTGATCCCTGGTTTGGGAAGATCCCTTGGAGAAGGTCATAGCAACCCGGTACAGCATTCTTGCCTGAAGAATCCCATGGACAGAGAGCCTGGTGGCTACAGTCCCTGGGGGTCACAAAGAGTCAGACACGACTGAGTGACTAACACGCACACTGTACTAGGGTACAGATATAAATAAAGCAAAACCATTGTCTCAAGAAATGTGCTGAATTATTAGAATCATGTTTCCATGTATCGAAAGCATATCATATGAAAAGCATTGCATCAAATACTTTTAGAACATTAAACTATTTAATTAAACCTGTTCTACAAGTCAAGATTTGAACCTCTATTGTATTCTGACCTTTAAACCCATGTTCTCAGTAGGTACAAGATACTACTATGCAAATTGGAAGCACATTTTGATACAAGAAGACAAGAGCAATATAATTAAATTGCTTAATGACAAATATCTAATTTTTGCCATTTATTTTTCACATGCATATTAATTTCAGAAGAAAAAAACAAATGGGTTTTATTTCTTTAATTTTTTTTCTTTAAACAACACACGTTTATTCTCTCAGAATTCTAGATGCTGAAAGTCTGAAATCAAGGTGTCAGCTCTAAAGGGGACTATTTATCTGCCTCTTTTAGCTTCTGGTGGCCTCAAGCATTCCTTGGCTTGAGGCAGCTTAACTCTAGTTTGTGACTCTTCTTTGCTCTGTGTTCTTTCTTCTTATTAGAACACTTATTAGCCTTTGGATTTACTGTCTATTCCAAGTTCAGTATATCATCTTGATATTTTTACCAGTGCATCTGGAAAGACTCTATTTCCATATAAGGTCACATTCTGAGACTCTCACTGGGTGTGAGTTTTGAGGGACACTACTTCCTGCCTGGAGAATCCCAAGGACAGAGGAGCCTGGCAGGCTACAGTCCATAGGGTCGCAAAGAGTTGAACACAACTGAAGTGACTTAGCACAGCAGCACACTCTACCACACAATTTTAACCTGTAAATTATTAGGAATAGCAGACATTTTCTGTTGAAAATGTAGCAGTATATATTCATTTATCAAACTAATGCAATTCACTAAGTTTCTGGGGCATATATAATACAGAATTTGTCTTTAAGTAAAATATGCCTTGAAATTTGTCCTGCGTGTCTATTACTATATATGATAGATATGCATGGCATCCCAAATTTCTGGATTACCTGATAATCTCACAATCTAGTAAAGAATCCAAGCATAAAGCAACTACTTACAAAAAATCATTTAGTCATGTATATGATGTGCAGAATAAGGTGAAGAAACAGGTACACTGAACACATATCAGATGGACTTGATCAAATCTTGAGAATCGGGTTTTGTGAGGAACTAATGTCTAAACTGAGGTTAAAAAATGACTAAGAAGTAACTAATTAAAAAGAATTTATCTTTGATTCCACTGTATTTCTGAACACTCTCGTTATTCTAATTTTCTGAGAAATATGTTAATTATGCTCCTTTCATTCATTTACTCTTCTAGTATGACTTAATATACCCCAAAGAGAAACCAATGAATTGCCCTGTGAGTAGGCAACACAACCTCGCTTTTACATTAACTTTTGGCATTTAGATGCAGTTGGACAGAAACAGTAGGGAAACTTCAAGAATAAAGAACCATAATCTGACCTCTAAATTCTTCTGAAGAAGCTTGTTTTATAGTACTGTAATTATAGGTAAGTGTCATCCAATGTAACACTGAACTATAGTCCCTGGTAGGTCTCAGAGAACTCCCATTTGTAGGCAAAAGCTTGTAAATACTGTATTTATGCTACCATTGCCTTCAACTTTTGTGCATACGGGGACCTGCTGATGAAGACATATGTATATGGGTATCGGGACTTCTCTGATGGCTCAGTGGGAAAAGAATCCACCTGCAGTGCAGGAGCCACAGAAGATGCGGGTTTGATCCCTGGGTCAGGAAGATGCCCTGGAGGAGGGCGTGGCAACCCACTCTAGTATTCTTGCCTGGAGAATACCATGGACAGAGGAACCTGGCAGGCTACAGGCCATAGGTTTGCAAAGAGTCAGACACTACTGAAGTGACTTATCATGCTTGTAGGTATTAACATATGTATATGTACAATTAATATGTGTATACATATGTATTATATGTATTAATCTAGTTAGGCTTTTACTATCATGTACAGTAGGACTCTTAGAAGATTACTATTCTTCCATTTCCTTGGTAATTTCTGGGAAAACAGGGATATTTTAGAACAGAGTTTCTACAAGCTTTTTCCCTAAAACAACAGATGATTGAAGTGAAAATCTCAGTGACCATAACATTAAGGTAATTGACACTATTAAAAATAAGTCAAAATATCTGAGTAAGATAGTCCCATGTGAAAACATGTCTACTTTCTGATAATATGGTTGACTGCTTTCTATGAACAACTTCCATAGAATATCCTAGAGAGGAAAGAAGGAATTTAATAAATAAGCCTCTCTCATAAACAAGCAAGTCCATATGAAACATCCTTAGAATAACAAGGTGAAAATTTAATTTAATCTAATTTAAGCTAATCTAATCATACATAATCATATTCATATCTATGTTGTACCAATAAGACCTTCCCTTAGCTGGAGATTGTTTGCAACTTTTATGGCCTCTTATCAATTAAACAGTCAATTGAAGCCCTGTTTTCAATATGATTCAATCATAACATTGATTAAAAGACTACAGAAAAGCTCCTCTTTGTTGGTTTAGCAGAATTTTGCATACCTCAGTTGGGAAATAATGCACATAATTCTGTTGAATACAGGACGATACTCTTACCTTTCTGCTTTCAGTATTGAAAACTAATTTAATAAAAGATATTTCATTATATCCTCCAAGGCTCTTAATTGGACAAATTTGCCTCCTTTATTTTAGAATACAATAATTCACTGCCTAGAACTGTTTGTACATTTGTCATATACATTCCTTCACTAGTGTCTGAAAAGCACACTTCTTACCTGCCAATTGCAGAACTCATTTACATTCTGATCACCAGATATAAATCAAAGACTCTGTTCCAAGCACTGAGCTGGGCTCCACGGGTACATTAATAAATCTGTCTTTTCTCTTACAGCCATCTGTACCCTACACAAAACAATCATGCAGAACCTTTCCATACAATGTTAAAATTGTTCTAAAAACAGCAGATATTTACTGATTTCTCGCTTTGTGCCTGGGACTGTTCTGAGCATTCTTCAAGCCCTAACTCATTTATCCTACATACTCTACCCATGAAAAAAAAAGTTACAAGGCAAATTTGAGTAATTTGCCAAATGACACAAAACTAAAAAGTGGGAAAAACACAACCTTTTTTACACTTCAGAAAAATCACTAATTAAAATGTTTATATATTGGCAGAAGTAACACTTTTCGGTCCTCTGTGTTTGTATCTTAACTCACTCCATCTTCTAAGGGACCTTGTTATTGATCATTTCTTCCATCTAAAAGTTCTCTCAACTGCATTCTTCACATTAACATTTAAATATACTCATCTTCTACCTTATAACAAAGAAAAATAAGTATAAGAATACATTAATGCCCTATCATATGATTTGTTGTTGCTGTTGTTTCAGTACATTTTTTTTCCTGGAAGTTTTACTCCTTCCCGGGACTTCTATTGTCATTAATGTGACTGACAACAATCACTCCAAATTTATAACTTCCATTCTCAACTCTTGGTACCATGCTATAATTGATCTCCTTGTTCCCTGCTTAAGTGAATGGCATCTTTTTAAACAACCATTCTTGCATGTCAAAAACCTAGAAGTCATCCTACTTTCTAAGCCTCTATTTTATTCCTTTAAAATATCCTATAACTTTCATTTTCTAATTTGCAATTTTAGCCACTTATCTCTATGTCATATCACATGACTCTAGATAAAGCTATGAGTTTTCTCTGATCTGGAAAGAAACAGCGTCAAAATGGATTTCCCTTCTCTCACTTTTTCCATGCTGCATTTTATTATCCACTCCATAAAAACATTATTTTAAGACATAAATATAATGATGGCATTTCTTTCATTAAACCCCATTGACAGATTCAAGTATCTCCTTTGACACTTGCTGTTTAGTCCCTGAGTTGTGTCTGACTCTTTGGGACCCCATGGACTATAGCTCACCAGGTTCCTCTGTCCATGGGATTTCCCAGGCAAGAATACTGGAGTGGTTTCCCATTTCCTTCTCCAGGGGATCCTTAGCAAAGCCATTAAAGTCTTATATGGTCTGGTGCCTTATTACTGCCCTGACCACATTGTCTAATGTTAAAAATTTTTTTTCAGGAAGAATTTCTCTTTCTTTAGCTAAACTTTTTTTTTTTTTTTTTTTTAACTAAACTTTTAAGTTGTGGGTGGTGGGGAGGCCTTAGAAAGAACTGTTCCATGGTATGAAATACATAACTCAGAAAAACTCAGAAAGATGTTTCAAGGAACTTAGTCTATTGTGCCTGCACTTTCTTCAATTTTCTAAGAGAGTTATTCTTACCTGAAGCTTGCTAGCACTAAAGATTTAATGGGCATAATGCATATGACAGTCTTTCTCATAAAATAAACGCAAAGAAAAGGAAAAAGAGTGATTGACAGAAATGTAAATACAAGACAGCAGAGAATAAACTGGGAAAGTACATGTCTGGATAACTATATTAAAGCTATTAAAGGTGACAATGGCTTCATCTTTTGTCCATGCTGTGTTTTATGCAAAATACACTCAGACTAGACCTGGAGTGACCTCAAACAGTACAGCTTGGAGTTTTTTAATGCATCTTGGATTGGCATTATATTTTATTCATGTTTGCAGTGACAGTGGCCACCATACCTAATAATATAAAAGCTGTAGATTCTGCCAGGTCACTTCTACCAGTTTCTCTCTATCCTGGACAATGGAGTGTACAAATCGGGACAAAGGGTGATGTGCTGGAGGAGGAGCTTCAGCAAGCTTTTCTAGAAGCAACTTTTGGAGTCTCTTAAGTAAAAAGAAAATCAATCATGATCACTCAGGAGGTGAAGGTGACTATGGTAGTGCTTTCTGGATCACAGGTCCTTCAGTCTAAGACATCTTACAGAGATGAAAAATAAAATGCAATTGAAATACTTTCCATGGTGCCTTCTCCCTCCTCCACCTATTACATATTTTTCTTCGAAGTGTTTGACTGTGAATCCTGACCTTCCCACTTACAGTGTGAAGTCCAGTTACCCCAGCAAGCAGCTCTACTAGATGCAGGATTTTCAGTCCTCCTGGCTTTGCAGTTGTGTTTTCTTTTACTGCCAGCACTGCTAGGTCTGGTCCACTTTTATGAGGAGGTAAATGCAAACTCTTATTGACAGGGCACTCCATAATGTCACATGCATTTGAGACCCCAAGTGTCAGAGTTGTATAAAGCTTTGACATAAATATAATCTCAGTGCTGAAAATTGACCCAAATTATTGCAAACTTTTAGAGCAGCATACTTCTCAACTGTGAAAAGGGAAGAATTCAACTGCCTATAAAAAAAAGGCTGTTCCACACTACTGATACCTGAAGATGGAAAATAAAAATTACTTTAGGAATTTTCTGTCTCCTTATCATGATGGTCTTTTTAAATCATGAATTGATTAAATTCATGATCACAACTATGTGATCACATTGATTTAGAAAGACATCTTTAGGAACCTTATGTATGAAGTATCTTTAAAAACATAAAAGATTAAAACAGTTTTCCTATCTATTTAATAAAAATAAGACCATGTAAAATAAGACTTATTCTTTAATACATTTGTATATAAATGCTGCTGCTGCTGCTAAGTCACCTCATTGTGTCTCTGTGAGACCCCATATACGGCAGCCCACCAGGCTCCTCTGTCCACAGAATTCTCTGGGCAAAAATATTGGAGTGGGTTGCCATTTCCTTCTCCATCGTATCTAAATAAATGAGCTAAAAAAATAATAACACCACTCAGCAAATGTTCTTTGCATAAGCAGTAGCACCTGGAATGGAAACATGGTTGGTGCCATAGGGGTTTGACGCTGAGGCAAGTAAGAAAGATAGTCTTTCTGGCTGTTTGGGATACACATAAAAACTGCTGACTTTATAAAGTCCTAAAGTATCCTAGTAACCAAAAGAAAGAATAACTTAACAAGAGATTGAACTAAGCTCTATGGTGAATGCATCACCCATGTGGTTTGCAGAAGGCTGGAAAAACAAAAGTAGACACAAGTGGGAACAGTGCCTGTAGGATCAGCAGAAGAAAAAATCAATAACAAATTTGGTGTGTATGCTAAGGGCGAAAACACCTCTGCATGGTGTTAGTAAGATAGGATTCGGTTAAACAGTGGGACCCAGGACTTTTGTTTAGATGTGATAAATGACATGTTATCAGTGAGCGTATTTTAGAGTTTCCAAGATTAAATTTATCTGTGGTTCTTGGAAAGAGAGAATGGAGCGGCTGAGATTTTCCAATGTCCTTCAGTCGTCCTTCTCTTTTTAGGATAATTTTCTCTAAAATTCTTAATAAAATGTAATCAAATATGAAATCTTATAAACAAACACAATCACATACATTTGATTTATGGCATAAAAACTGACATAAAGCAGTTCTTATGCATTAATACTTGGAAAAGTAAATCTGTACCACCCACAAAAATAAGTGTGTGCATGATATTTGTTATGTCACAGAGATGGAGTGATAGATTCTCAAATAATGCAAATTAAGTCAATATAATTAATTGGATGCTATAGTGAAATAGAAATGTTAAGCAATCAGCATCTTAAACCATAATAAATCCTTTAGGATACAGATCCAGAGCCACTGAGAGGAAATATGATTCCTGGTCATTCATAAATCACCAGACAAAAGAGGATGGGAAACATAGGAAACACTTTCTGTTTCTGCTGTAGCCTCTTTTTCACTTGATATCAGGAAGTTCAAATAGATTTTTATGAATATCCACCTAAAATCTTACTGTGAGCAGGCAATATTATATAAACTGGTAAATTTCTGCTTCCTTCAAAGAGCTCACTACCACCTAATTATATACCATAAGTTGAGCACAGGGTCAGCTGGTACCCCATGAATAATTTAGTTTTGCTAATTCATCTGTATCAAAGAGGATAAATTATGAAATATGTGAAAGTCAATAGAGTGAAACTCATTTACAGTACTGAACATTCAGCTTACATTTTATTGTAACTAAATGCACACTAGAAATAAAATATGATCCTGCAGAAAGATAGTCCACTGTAATATAAATATGTCTATAGACATAGAATATGTTACCAAAAAACTGACTGTTAGCTCTCATCATTAACAAGATGAGAGTAAAATCTTGTATCTTGTGTTTGTTCACTTAATTTTTCATTAAATTCATAAATTCAATAAATTTGTATTATTTGAATACTACTCTGTTCTAAACACAGTGCAAAATGTTTGAAAAAATAGTCTTTTTTCCCCTAAAAGCTTTAGAATCTAATGGAAAAAAACATGTAAATAAATATGTTTATATTAAAAAATATGTTATGGAGAGATAATATGGTTCAAAATCCTCAAGTCACAAAACAGCATATAATTCCAAAAGAATGATGGGTAGACTAGGAGTAGGAGATGTGGCAAGAGATGAGAAAGAGATACTTTGGGGAGCAAATGACTTAGGAATGATGAATAAAATGGCATTTAGAACCAGGGCTGGGGATTAACCTTTAAAGACAAAGGAACCATCTCTTCCACTCAGGAAGGGGTTAAGTCACTCTAGATATACACTGAGACAGTTAGGTCTGTGAGGCACAGGATGTGGGGGCACCCACTTATTTTTGTACCTGATAGCTTAGATATTCTCTGTAGAAAAGGAGGCAAGATATTGTGAAAATTGAGAAACAGAAAGAGATCAGCTAAGATGTTTAAGTATGAAAATTACTCTTTGGAAGAGGTATTATGAGAAATGACAAGAAGGTGAACAAGAAAAAGTAAAATGATTGCTAATACAACTGAGTGTCCAGTGAGTGTAGAAAAAAACAAAAATGTGAAGAAGCATCAATCTATATCAATATATGATCTCTTCTAGCAAATCTCAGCATCCTAAGGAGAAGAGATAGACGGCTTGATTGAGCTCAAAGTTACAAAAATTGTTACGGCACATATGCCAAAAATCATTTATATAAGCCAGAAAAGTGATCCAAACAACTGATTCAAACATGTAAACTTCAAGTAAAATGTTGATATGACTCACCACGGAGGCTGGGATTCACAGGAAATGAACTGAAGCAGTGGCAATGGGAGAAAAATGAGGGAGGAGTTGAAAATTCAAAGCTATGATGAAGATACATGCTATATAGTGAAAGTAATGAAGTGAGAGGCTAAAATAAATGAAGGCTGTGATCAGAGATTAGTATTCGGAAATTTATTATATTGGAGGTAATAAAAATGTAAGTGATGATAAAATCTAGCTGAGATCATGGGAATGGTTGTCTAGAAGAGGGTGGAAGTTGAGAGAATTGGGATCCAGGAAGTCAAACGTCTACGAAAATAAGGTGTCCAGTGGGCTGACCACATAATCTTTGAGTCATTATAGAGGCTGTGAGGATTTACAATAAAAAGAAATACTGTGATCTGTGCACCCAAGGGTCTCAGCATATGATAATATCAAAAGATGATAAATAAAGGTGAAACTTCAAAGACAGGCGCTTTCTGCATGAGCCAAACAGCAATTCTTGGGAAGTAGTATTGAGGATTAAGGAAGTGCAGATTCATGACTATGGGGTGAATGGAGTGGGAATGAATATAGCCAGCTCTCTGAAGGAGAAATGGATAGGCACGTGGAGAGTCAGATACCAGTTGAGTCCAAATGCTGAAAACATATTTGGATGAAAATTTGCACTTTGCAGGGTTAAAGTACCTTATACATAATAACTATCCAATAAATGCTAGCTGTTATAAGCATGATCTAATATTATCAGCTATTTTGAATCCCCCACCCTCTCCCCTCAACTATTAAGAAGACTGGGATCTGTTTCCTAGGTGGGACTTTATTTTGCTAAGCCTTATGTGAGATGGTTAGATGGCATCACTGACCCAAAGGATATGAGTTTCAGCAAACTCTGGGAGATGGTGAAGGACAGGGAAGCCTGGCATGCTACAATCCACAGAGTCTCAAAGAGTTGGACACAAATGACCGACTGAACAACAATGTGGGTTTGGGTGTGCCAGTCAGGAGATGGGGATGGAGCACAGCTGAATTTGGGCAAAATAATGGGGCTAGAAATTTGAAGTCCCAAAGACCATCCAGAAGAAAGAAAATGTGATACTGTGTGTCCAAACAACAAATCTGAAAGTTGTTTTTCAGATTTGACAAAATCTGCAGTGAAGTCCATTTTGCTCATTAAAGTTTTCAGGTGATAAGGCTTAATTTAGCAAGACTCAAAGTGGTTCCGGGGAGAAGGGAATGGCAACCCACTCCAGTATTCTTGCCTGGAAAATTCCATGGACCTCGTAGCCTGGTGAGCTACAGTCCATGGGGTCACAAAAAGTCAGACATGACTGAGCAACTGGAGCGACTAACACAGACACCAAGTGGTTCTGAGGCTCTGGGTTCATCTGGGAGCACGCGCAGCTGGGGCAGAACCAGAGAATGGGTGGACGGCTGGGGGGTTGGTCAGACCCTGAAACGTGATCAGGGGAGAGGAGATGCAGAGTAAATTAGGGATGATATTAGACAAGAGGAAAGGTGATCCAGGAACTTGAATTTCACACGTCACTATGAACGGGATATTATGACATATGAAGAGCATTATTCAAATTGTGCAATGATGGGGCTAGAAAAAAGTAGCAAAGTCCAAATAATGAAATTTAATGGACTGCGTGTATAAGTTTTTAATTTCACCTAAGAACGTAGGGGAGAAATGGAACATTTTGAGCAACAAAATATCATCTTCAGATTCATGATCTGAAATACTGTTCTGACTTCAGTGAGAATAGACTGGGGGCAAATGATACTTGAAGGGGGAGAGCAATTAAGAGTCTATTGTAGCCTCCAAAGGAAAGATGATGATGGCTAGATTTAGAATCATTGAGTGGGATGGAGAAAAGTGGGTCAATAAAAGAGATACTTTAGGATGATTACTTGACAGGATTGTCATGTCAAACACAGAGATGTTGTCAGATGATATATGAAAAATACTGATGTGAGTGACACTGATGCAAAGTTTTGTTAAAGTACTAGTTTTGTAGGTTTTATATATACATTGGGCTTCCCTGGTGGCTCAGTAGTAAGGAATCCACCTGCCAATGCAGGAGATGGAGTTTCATCTCTGGGTTGGAAAGATCTTCTGGAGAAGGAAATGGCAACCCACTCCAGTATTCTCGCCTGGGAAATCCCATGAACATAGGAGCCTGGCAGGCATAGTCCATGGGGTCACAAAAGAGTTGGACATGACTTAGTGACTAAACAACAACAACAACATATATCTGTTGTTCTGAGCCATCAAACTATCTCCCATGTCACAGAGTCTGGAAGCCTAAAAACTTTTTCCCAGAATCCTTTGCCAGCAGGGTCTTATTTTATTTTATTTTTAATTTATTTTAATTGGAGGCTAATTACTTTACAATATTGTATTGGCTTTGCCATACATCAACATGAATCTGCCACAGGTGTACATGTGTTCCCCATCCTGAACCCCCCTCCCACTGTCCTCCCTATACAATCCGTTTGGGTCATCCCAGTGCACCAGCCCCGAGCATCCTGTATCCTGCATCAAACCTGGACTGGTAATTCATTTCTTTTTTTTTTTATTTAAATTTATTTATTTTAATTGGAGGCTAATTACTCTATTATATTGTATTGGTTTTGCCATACATCAACATGAATCTGCCACAGGTGTACACGTGTTCCCAATCCTGAACCCCCCTCCCACCTCCCTCCACATACCATCCCTCTGGGTCATCCCAGTGCACCAGCCCCAAGCATCCTGTATCCTGCATCGAACCTGGACTGGCGATTTGTTTCTTATATGATATTATACATGTTTCAATGCCATTCTCCCAAATCATCCCCCCCTCTCCCTCTCCCACAGAGTCCAAAAGACTGTTCTATACATGTGTGTCTCTTTTGCTGTCTCACATACAGGGTTATCGTTACCATCTTTCTAAATTCCATATATATGCGTTAGTATACTGTATTGATGTTTTTCTTTCTGGCTTACTTCACTCTGTATAATAGGCTCCAGTTTCATCCACCTCATTAGAACTGATTCAAATGTATTCTTTTTAATGGCTGAGTAATACTCCATTGTGTATATGTACCACAGCTTTCTTATCCATTCATCTGCTGATGGACATCTAGGTTGCTTCCATGTCCTGGCTATTATAAACAGTGCTGCGATGAACATTGGGATACACGTGTCTCTTTCCCTTCTGGTTTCCTCAGTGTGTATGCCCAGCAGTGGGATTGCTGGGTCTTATTTTATATTGCAACAGAAAAATAAAGTTTTTAAACTCAAAAATCAGAAGGAAATATGTTTTCCTTTCTTTTAAGGCTTCAAGGAAGTGGGTGAACAAATTGCATGTATAAAGCTCTCAGCAGTTTCCTAGAAAACTCCTCAGATTCTTGAGCCTCAGTGCTCCAGGAGTCTGAACTCATGAACAGTGATTTCCTGCAACACCTGTTCTTCTCAGCTGCATTAGAGCTGCACCTCTCTCCGGCCCGTGTTCTGCTAGCTCTTCAGATGAAAGCATCTAATTCCCTTTGTCCCCTCTGAGATACAGAGAGTCATTTCTGCTTTTACCCTCATCAAAGCCTTGAATGATTCAGAACTTTCTAAAATAAATGGCTCAGTTGTGGGAAACTAGAATTAGTTAACTGACTCAGTCTTATTTGAAAAGTATAATGAAATAATTGATAAAATAAATGAAATACAAGTAGGCTGCAGCATGCCTGGAGTTGCCTGAAAAGAAATGTTTCTTCAAAATATGGCTTTGGGAGACCACAATGATCATTGCAATAGAACTTAACTAAGGAAATAAGGCATATAAGTACTATGAGAAGGCTAATTCTGACTGTGTGGTTAGCTCATCAAAAAACTTACAAATTCAGAACTTTAAACGTTTGGCTTAAGGCAAGATCAAGACAAAAACAAGATTCTATTACCGGTTTTTTAAAATCTCTAATCCCCTAGAACCTCAGGATCAATGTTAAAAATAAGATCTAAGTAAACCATTCAAGGCCCTAAATTATTAGTTGATATTCAGAGTCATTCACAAGATCTGTAGGACTCTTATATGAAAAAAGACAAAATGTGACACAATAATTTAGAATGGTGATATTTAGTAGATTCTGGGGATTATGAATAGGCTGAACCTCAAAATTGTATTGTGTCTCCCCTGCCAACAAAACCATTTCTTTCTCATCTGTCTGAAATTATTCTCCTTATACTGGAAGACCCTATCATGAGGTAATTTGCTTATTTCCAAGGGTTGTTAATTCCCTTCAAGACCTCTCTCTGCTTTGCTTAGTCGCTCGGTTGTTTCCAACTCTTTGTGACCCCATGGACTGTAGCCCACCTGTGTCCTCTGTCCAGGGAATTCTCCAGACAAGAATTTGAATGGGTTGCCATTTCCTTTTCTGGGCTTCAAGACCTATCCTCACCAAATTTCAGTGCCCACCTACTCAGAGCAAAAGTTAAACCCCAATTCATTCTAAAGAATTAGTTTCCTTCCAGCTTAACCTATAAGGAGGGAATGTATAAACCACAATAATTGTAATTGCTTTGTCAATATATATCAAAAGAAAATGAAAGAATATGCGTAGGAATGGGCTTTGAGGGTGGCTCGGAGGTTAAAGGAGAAGGCAATGGCACCCCACTCCAGTACTCTTGCCTGGAAAATCCCATGGACGGAGGAGCCTGGTGGGCTGCAGTCCATGGGGTCGCTAAGAGTCGGACACGACTGAGCGACTTCACTTTCACGTTTCACTTTCATGCATTGGGGAAGGAAATGGCAACCCACTCCAGTGTTCTTGCCTGGAGAATCCCAGGGATGGGGGAGCCTGGTGAATTGCCGTCTATAGGGTCGCATAGAGTCGGACACAACTGAAGTGGCTTAGCAGCAGCAGTAGCAGCAGCAGAGGTTAAAGCGTCTGCCTGCAATGCAGGGGACCTGGGTTTGATCCCTGGGTCGGGAAAATGCCCTGGAGAAGGATATGGCAACCCACTCCAGTATTCTTTCCTGGAGAATCCCATGAACGGAGGAGCCTGGTGGGCTACAGTCCATGGGGTCGCAAAGAGTCAGACACAACTGAGCGACTTCACTCACTCACACTCACCAGAGAAGAAACCAAATTAAATGCAAGGATGTTGATAAACAGAGCATGTCTCTGGTCCACCATATCAAAGTGGGAAGGAAAAGTAGCAAATACCTTAATTGACTTGATAAAAAATATGCTTGGCCTCACAAAAATTCAGAATTCAGAGGCATGCCACTTTGATAAAGTTTTTAGACTTCAAAGGCTTGCCAAAGCATCTTTCCAAAATCAAATAAAAATTACTCTACTTTACTCCCCATATCACTAAAAAGAGAAAATATTTTTTGGTTGTCTTGAGAGGTGAGCATGTTGTTCCTAGCCGTTTGTTTATCAAGTGGCCCAAAGCCACAGGATCTGAATGAGGATCAGAGTAAGCGAATGCTCTGCAAGCAGTGGAGACTTGAGAACAAGAGGCTCAGCCAATTGGACCTTGTGAAACAGAAGATGCAAAGATGCTCAATATGCTATCACCAACAGGATGCAATATGCAGTCACTAGTCATCTGAAGCAAAGCAATGGACCCTTCCACAAAAACTACTTTCACTTTGAGCTCCAACTCCTGAATTGCTATTATATTTGTACATAGTAACTAATTTTACATTTTATTCTTCCTTTCTTCCCACATTGTCTTATAAAACATATGTTATAGTATTTTTATTTCTCTTTTTTCTAAATTATAGAATGTAAAGGTAATCTGTAACTGAACAGGAAGTGCAGCAATCATTACACAGAGATGGATACAATAAATTACGGGATTTTGTGTCTCTTGTCTCCCTACCCGCTAACCCAGGGTGAGGTCTGAAAAGTGAAAGTGAAGGCTCAGTCATGTCTGACTCTTTGCCACCCCATGGATTATGCAGTCCATGGAATTCTCCAGGCCAGAATACTGGATCCTTTCCCTTCTCCAGGGATCTTCCAAGCACCAGGGATTGAACGCAGATCTCCTGCATTGCAGGCAGATTCTTTACCAGCTGAGCCACAAGGGAAGCCCAGGGTGAGGTGTAGGAACAAGCAACTTTGTTTGTATAAGAATGTTAGACCAGGGAAGAAAGAATATAACAAAACTCTATCATCATGTTAAAGGAATATGTGCTGTTGCTCTTATTATTTTTAAGAGTTTAAATGTGAATATTAACAGAAGTATTTCTCAGATACCAGGGATCCAAGGAGGAGTACTGAATCACATACAGTCGTTGATATTTAACAAAATCTGTAAAAACTACATTTTTCAGGTTCTTGTCAGCAGAATTCCCGCTTAGATGTTAGTAATAGGCATTTGTGTGAAATTAAGTAGGTAGAAAGCAGAAGTCATTTTTCTCTCCCAGTAGCGGCTGATATGAACCCAGGCAGTAAGTGAAGCCTTCAGTGGGAGCCTGACCATCTTCAGGTCATTTTCCTCAGCTCAGCAGACAACAGAGAGATCATAGACAGTTCACGTTTACTGGTTTCCCCAAAGCCAGCAGTGGTTCTTTCTGACCTTCACTCACCCAGCCCTTCCAATGGTCTCGCTTAAGAATTGAATTCTCTGTATTAAATCCTGTCTACCAAAATATCTAAATTCATGACTAAACTCTGACTTATGTAATGTAGCAATATGGAAGTAAAAAGTGAACACTAATCAATTTTAGTGAAGAAAGAAAAAAAGAAAGTAAAATTTGACCTAACAATCATGATATTTGCTTCTGGTCTAATCCCCCAAGTTTATCATGTTTATACATTTTTATTATTCTTTATGATCATTCCCTAAAGGAAGATGTCTCCTAATAACTTTTTTCTTTTCTATACGTATATATAATTTGCTAATTCCACACTTTGCTGGGATTAAATGAAATGCTACTAAGGCATATAATCAAGCAAGAAACAAACTATTTTTGAGCAACTTCTAGAAACAAAAATAGATAATGGTCAGGCAGAAATTAAGAGATATGCAGAAATTGCCCTCCAATCATTCAATATAATTTTTCTGAAACTCAGTTTTCTTATAAGTAACATGAAGACAATAATATCTCATAAAAGGTATAAAAAATAAATGAAATAATATATGGACAAATCACATTGTTATCAGTAATTTGCAGTACAATTGATAGTTACTGTTTTTGTTACTACTATAATGTGGATTTATAATATCTTTCTAACATTTTAATCATTATTTAAACAGATGTGCCTTATTATGTGGTGATTTCTTCATGATAAATCTACCATAATTAAAAGATAAGTGAAGAAGATTTATTTAGCATTCTTTCTGGGAAGACTCTTATCAAAGGAATTCTACGAATACCACTGCTGGCAAATAGGAGGTTTCTGAAAATATATTCTAAATTGGTTCCCCAGCTGTTCGTATCTCACTATAGCCACTATAAGATGCCAATGACTGCCACTTTGGTCTCTTATTCCCTCCACCTGGCCCTCATGAAAGGCCAGCTGAATAAACCAGCTGATTATGGCTGGTGAGAAAACTACTAATTATCCTTAATGTCCTCACAATACATTGATGACCACTAATTTCCAATGGGCCCTTGATGTTGCTGAACTTTCATTTATATTTCTCTAAATACTTTATGGGTTTCCCTGGTGATCCTGTGGTAAAGGATCCACCTGCCAATGCAGGAGGTATGGGTTGATCCCTGGTTCAGGAAGATCTCCTGGAGAAGGAAACTGCAACCCGCTCCAGTATTTTTCCCCAGGAAAATCCCATGGACAGGTTGTGAAAGAGTCAGACATGACTTAGCAGCTAAACAACAACAAGCTGTTTATTTTCTTTATTGACTTTTCACACCTCTCCCACTCTTTTGAGATTTTGGCACCATCTCATTCATTCTAGAATGCTCAGATCCTATTTAGCCTAAAAAGTTTTTCTAAATCTAAAGGAATTTCCATCAATGGCTCTCATGTCTATATTCATATGCTTTGAATGTCTGCTACCTACAGTCTCTCTTCCTTTTTTGAAGAATGTCCAATTCCTAAAGGCAGCCTCCCCAAATTCTGTACTAGATACTATCTCTTTTGGCCCCTTCAATGACTGGAGCCCAGTAACTCTCTAAAATTTCAATTTATCCATCTCTGTTGGATCATTCCCAAGTGTGTACTAACGTGCACTTTTTTTTACTTCCATGTTCAGAAAACATTTCCAATCTCAATTCAATCAGCAGTTACTTTACCATTTCTCTGCTTCTCTATAATCTCTTCATGAGAATTGGCAATGCTAGGTCTCTTCTGGTCTTCTCTTCTTATTCTAACTTAAATATCCTTGAAGGAGTGCTTGCCTTTAACCACACCATCAAAATGCACTTCATCATTTCACCAATGCCTTAAGTTTGTTAAACCCAAGAGTTAATTCTCAGTTCTCATAGAACTTCAAGGACTTCCCTGGTGGCTCAGATTGTAAAGAATCTGCCTGCAATGCAGGAGACCCAGGTTTAATCCCTAGGTTAGGAAGATCCCTTGGAGAAGAGAATGGCCACCTACTCTGGTATTCTTACCTTGAGAATTCCATGGACAGAGGAGCCTAGCAGGCTACAGTCCATGGGATCCCAAAGAGTTGGATACGACTGAGCAACTAACACTTACACTTTCTCTTATGTACAACTTTAATACACTTGACTAGGTCCTTCCTTCCCAACTCGTCACTTGGATTCCAGGGCCTCATAATCTGTAGGTTTTCATCCTGTCACACTGTCTACTTCTTCTTCTTCTTTTTTTTGTTTTGGTTCCTTCTCATTTCTTTCAGTTCAGTCACTCAGCCGTGTCCAACTCTTTGCAACCCCATGAATCACAGCACGCCAGGCCTCCCTGTCCATCACCAACTCTGGGAGTTCACTCAGACTCACGTCCATCGAGTCAGTGATGCCATCCAGCCATCTCATCCTCTGTCGTCCCCTTCTCCTCCTGCCCCCAATCCCTCCCAGCATCAGAGTCTTTTCCAATGAGTCAACTCTCTCATTTCTTTAGCCTTTTTAATATTGGGTCTTGGCCTTGGACAATATATTAATTCACTAGGGCAGCTGTTAACAAAGCAGCAGAAACTGGGTAGCATAAATAACAAATTTATTTTCTAACAGTTTTGAAGGCTAGAAGTTTGAGATCAAGCTGCCAGTGGGTTGGTTCCTTCCAAGGGCTGGGAAGGAGAATCTGTCCCTCTGTCCTAGGTTCTGACGTTCCATGTTTTGTAGAAAAATTATCTCATCTCTGCTTCCACCTTCATGTGGCACTTCCCTCTGTCATGTCTGTGTCCAAACATCTCCTTTTTATAGGGACACAAATCATACTGGATTCACGTAAGTGCTAAGTCACTTCAGTCATGTCTAACTCTATGCAATCCTATGGGCTGTAGCCTGACAGGCTCCTCTGTCTTGTCTGGGGTTTCCCAGACAACAATACCAGAGTGGATTGTCATGCCCCTCTCCAGGGGATCTTTCTGACCCTGGGATGGAATCTCCGTCTGGCATCTCCTGCATTGACGGGCTGGTTCTTTACCACTAGTGCCACTGGGAAGCCTGTATCAGATTAGAGGTCCACCCTATCCAGTATGACCACATCTTAATTAATTACATCTGCACTGATCCTTGGAGAGGGCAATGGCACCCCACTCCAGTACTCTTGCCTGGAAAATCCCATGGACGGAGGAGCCTGGTGGGCTGCAGTCCATGGGGTCGCAGAGAGTTGGACACGACTGAGCGACTTCACTTTCCCTTTTCATTTTCATGCATTGGAGAAGGAAATGGCAACCCACTCCAGTGTGCTTGCCTGGAGAGTCCCAGGGACGGGGGAGCCTGGTGGCCGCTGTCTACGGGGTCACACAGAGTCGGACACGACTGAAGCAACTTAGCAGCAGCAGCGCTGATCCTATTTCCAAGTAACATCGCTTTCTGAGATACTTCAACATATAAAACTTTTGAGGGGGACATAATTCAAACCAAGACAAACCATTTCTTGAACATGTATTTTGCATATCTCATCAGCAGCAGCAGCATCTAGATTTATGCTTTACATTGTGTCTAGGCACTAAATACTACCTAATTTATACCCCAGGTTAGACTTCTCTAAATTCCAGGCTCAAATATCCAAAAAATATTTTCAATGTCTCTGCCTTGATATATGATAGGCATCTCAGACATAAGAAGTCTTGTAAAATAAAGTCTCACATAATCTCAAACCAGGCCAATAACATAGACCATAACAAGCACCCTAAAGCCTCCCACATGTCTAATAAGTATCCCCAATTACTGTTCTCTCCCCTCTCCAGAAGTAAATAATACTCTGACTTTAATGATATTCACACCTTTGCTTTTAAAATTATGATTATCTAAACAATATCATCTAATATTACAATTTTTTGAATTCACATATGATTGAAATTATCTGTCTGTGCCTTTCTTCTTTCATTCAAACTATATCTTTAAGGTTTTTTTCAAGTTATTGCTTTTCACCAGGCTTTACTCAGTGTTTCTCATACATAGTATTTATTCATAGTATCTCATAGCAAAACTCTCATGATTTGTTTGTCTTCATATTTTAGCCATTATAAACATTGCTGTTATGGACATTCTTGAACGTATACCCTGGTGCAAAATAGTATGAATTTCTATGGCTGTAGGCAAACAGAATTATACTGCCATAGGTATGTTTGTCTTCACTTGTACTGAATATTGCAAAATATTCTTCAAATTTGTTCTATCCACATTTGGTCAGGAAAATGGAAGTCATTGTCTCTATTCCATAGATGAGGGGTGTATGTATCAAAATCTACTTTTCATTGTATCAAAAGTAGCAAAAATTAAGAAATTGAAGAAATCACCCAAACAACCACCCAAGAAACTGAAGAAGCCACCCAAACAACCACCCTCATAGAATCCTTATGTTAAAAGCAGGTTAGGAAAAACTCAGGATAGTCAAATATGAACATGAGTAATAAAACTACAGTCTTCTTAGCACAATTATGTAAAGAAAACAACCTAAAACTGGAAAATGAGAAGGGAAATATTTGGCAGACAAAATAAATTCAGAAAAATACTACCTCAAAACAGAAGGAATATAACAAAGCAGTGTTATTTAGTGTGGTATATATATTGCATTAATGGTTCTAAATAGTGTTTCTTCCCTTTCTGGCTCTAAACCATGCCAAGTGACTTGCTTTAATCAATGAGAAGTTAAAAATATGGTATAAGCAGACACTTAATAAAATTCTTGTGCATTTCTAATTGCTCTTTTTGCCCTTGCTATGAGAACAAGCACATGATAGCCTACTGAACAATGAGAGATCACATAAGCAGATATTAAGACATTAGCTGAGCCATCATAGCTCCAGCATGCCTGCCAGCATGACAAAGACAAAAATGTAAAATGATCTTAACCTGGTCCAAAAAAGCAGGACTGAGATGCTGGCCCATAAATTTGTTTTAAACCACTGAGTTTTGAAATGATTTGTTATACTGTATTACTGTTGCAATAAATAACCAATATAAGCACCATAAAAAAGAAGTATAAACACTCGGAAAAGAGAATGTCAAGATCTGTGAAATGGAAAGGCAGAAAATAAATTGGGAAAAAAATGACAAAAATAACTTCATAAATGAAAACATAATTATGAGATGTATAGAGGAGATTATATAGGATCAAAAGTACTTTAGATAACTAGATAAAACTACAGGCAAATGAACAGAAATTAAGAAGAGATCTAAAAAATGGATGAAAAAAAACACTAGATATGAAAGATAGGCAATGGATCCCTAATATGCATATATTTAATAGTCTGAAATTTTAAAAATAATAGATAATTTTAAAATATCTCATTTCTTTTATATATATTAGAGGGTTTCCCTGTGTTTCCCAGGTGTGAATTTATTTATGATCAATTGGGCTTCCCCCACGTTCAAGGTAAGAGAAACTCAAGTGAGACAGTAGGTGTTGCAAGAGGGCATCAGAGGGCAGATAGACTGAAACCGTAATCACAGAAAATCCAGTACTCTTGCCTGGAAAATCCCATGGATGGAGGAGCCTGGTGGGCTGCAGTCCATGGGGTCACTAAGAGTCAGCCACGACTGAGCAAATTCACTTTCACTTTTCACTTTCATGCATTGGAGAAGGAAATGGCAACCCACTCCAGTGTTCTTGCCTGGAGAATCCCAGGGACGGGGGAGCCTGGTGGGCTGCCGTCTACGGGGTCACACAGAGTCGGACACAATTGAAGCGACTTAGCAGCAGCAGCAACAATCACAGTAGGACCACAGTCTTGTCTAACTCAATGAATCTAAGCCATGCCCTGTGGGGCCACCCAAGACGGGCGGGTCATGGTGGAGAGGTCTGACACATTGTGGTCCACTGGAGATGGGAATAGCAAACCACTTCAGTATTCTTGCCTCGAGAACCCCATGAACAGTATGAAAAGGCAAAATGATAGGATACTGAAAGAGGAACTCCCCAGGTCACTAGGTGCCCAATATGCTACTGGAGATCAGTGGAGAAATAACTCCAGAAAGAAGGAAGGGATGGAGCCAAAGCAAAAACAATACCCAGCTGTGGATGTGACTGGTGATAGAAGCAAGGTCCAATGCTGTAAAGAGCAATATTGCATAAGAACCTGGAATGTCAGGTCCATGAATCAAGGCAAATGGGAAGTGGTCAAACAAGAGATGGCAAGAATGAATGTCAACATTCTAGGAATCAGCGAACTAAAATGGACTGGAATGGGTGAATTTAACTCAGATGACCATTATATCTACTACTGTGGGCAGGAATCCCTCAGAATAAATGGAGTAGCCATCATGGTCAACAAAAGAGTCCGAAATGCAGTACTTGGATGTAATCTCAAAAACGACAGAATGATCTCTGTTCATTTCCAAGGCAAACCATTCAATATCACAGTAATCCAAGTCTATGCTGAAGTTGAATGGTTCTATAAAGACCTACAAGACCTTTTAGAACTAAAACCCAAAAAAGATGTTCTTTTAATTATAGAGGACTGGAATGCAAATGTAGGAAGTCAAGAAACACCTGGTTGCTGCTAAGTCACTTCAGTTGTGTCTGACTCTGTGCAAACCCATAGACAGCAGCTCACCAGGCTCCCCTGTCCCTGGGATTCTCAAGGCAAGAGGACTGGAGTGGGTTGCCATTTCCTTCACCAATGCATGAAAGTGAAAAGGGAAAGTGAAAGTGAAGTCGTGTCCGACTCCTAGCGACCCCATGGACTGCAGCCTACCAGGCCCCTCCGTCCATGGGATTTTCCAGGCAAGAGTACTGGAGTGGGGTGCCATTGCCTTCTCCAAGAAACACCTGGAGTAACAGGCAAATTTGACCTTGGAATATGGAATGAAGCAGGGCAAAGGCTAATAGAGTTTTGCCCAGAAAACACACTAGTCATAGCAAACACCCTCTTCCAACAACACAAGAGAAGACTCTACACATGGACATCACCAGATGGTCAACACCGAAATCAGACTGATTATATTCTTTGCAGCCAAAG
>NW_011495057.1:8515166-8515400 GCF_000754665.1 Bison bison bison | reverse complement strand
TTTGCAGCCAAAGATTGAGAAGCTCTATACAGTCAGTAAAAACAAGACTGGGAGCTGACTGTGGCTCAGACCATGAACTCCTTATTGCCAAATTCAGACATGAATTGAAGAAATTAGGGAAAACCACTAGACCATTCAGGTATGACCTAAATCAAATCCCTTATGATTATACAGTGGCAGTGAGAAATAGATTTAAGGGACTAGATCTGATAGAGTGTCTGATGAACTATGGAC
>NW_011495057.1:8514725-8515066 GCF_000754665.1 Bison bison bison | reverse complement strand
AAGCAAAATGGCTGTCTGGGGAGGCCTTACAAATAGCTGTGAAAAGAAGAGAAGCGAAAAGCAAAGGAGAAAAGGAAAGATATAAGCATCTGAATGCAGAGTTCCGAAGAATAGCAAGAAGAGACAAGAAAGCCTTGTTCAGTGATCAATGCAAAGAAATAGAGGAAAACAACAGAATGGGAAAGACTAGAGATCTCTTCAAGAAAATTAGAGATACCAAGGGAACATTTCATGCAAAGATGGGCTCGATAAAGGACAGAAATGGTATGGACCTAACAGAAGCAGAAGATATTAAGAAGAGATGGCAAGAATACACAGAAGAACTGTAACAAAAAAGATAC
>NW_011495057.1:8514371-8514625 GCF_000754665.1 Bison bison bison | reverse complement strand
AAATCAAATCCCTTATGATTATACAGTGGCAGTGAGAAATAGATTTAAGGGACTAGATCTGATAGAGTGTCTGATGAACTATGGACTGAGGTTCATGTCATTGTACAGGAGACAGGGATCAAGACCATTCCCATGGGAAAAAAATGCAAAAAAGCAAAATGGCTGTCTGGGGAGGCCTTACAAATAGCTGTGAAAAGAAGAGAAGCGAAAAGCAAAGGAGAAAAGGAAAGATATAAGCATCTGAATGCAGAGTT
>NW_011495057.1:8497705-8514271 GCF_000754665.1 Bison bison bison | reverse complement strand
AATGTGAAGTCAAGTGGGCCTTAGAGAGCATCACTACAAACAAAGCTAGTGGAGGTGATGGAATTCCAGTTAAGCTATTTCAAATCCTGAAAGATGATGCTGTGAAAGTGCTGCACTCAATATGCCAGCAAATTTGGAAAACTCAGCAGTGGCCACAGGACTAGAAAAGACCAGTTTTCATTCCAATCCCAAAGAAAGGCAATGCCAAAGAATGCTCAAGCTACCACACAATTGCACTCATCTCACACACTATTAAAGTAATGCTCAAAATTCTCCAAGCCAGGCTTCAGCAATATGTGAACCGTGAACTTCCAGATGTTCAAGCTGCTTTTAGAAAAGGCAGAGGAACCAGAGATCAAATTGCCAACATCCGCTGGATGATCAAAAAAGCAAGAGAGTCCCAGAAAAACATCTATTTCTGCTTATTTGACTATGCTAAATCCTTTGACTGTGCGGATCACAATAAACTGTGGAAAATTCTGAAAGAAATGGGAATACCAGACCGCCTGACCTGCCTCCTGAGAAACCTATATGCAGGTCAGGAAGCAACAGTTAGAACTGGACATGGAACAACAGACTGGTTCCGAATAGGAAACGGAGTACGTCAAGGCTGTGTATTGTCACCCTGCTTATTTAACTTATATGCAGAGTACATCATGAGAAATGCTGGGCTGGAAGAAGCACAAGCTGGAATCAAGATTTCCCGGAGAAATATCAATAACCTCAGATATGCAGATGACACCACCCTTATGGCTGAAAGTGAAGAGGAACTAAAAAGCCTCTTGATGAAGGTGAAAGAGTAGAGTGAAAAAGTTGGCTTAAAGCTCAACATTCAGAAAACAAAGATCATGGCATCTGGTCCCATCACTTCATGGAAAATAGATTGGGAAACAGTGGAAACAGTGTCAGACTTTATTTTTCTGGGCTCCAAAATCACTGCAGATGGTGATTGCAGCCATGAAATTAAAAGACGCTTATTCCTTGGAAGGAAAGTTATGACCAACCTAGATAGCATATTCAAAAGCAGAGACATTACTTTGCCAACAAAGGTCTGTCTAGTCAAGGCTATGGTTTTTCCTGTGGTCATGTATGGGTGTGAGAGTTGGACTGTGAAGAAGGCTGACCGTCAAAGAATTGATGCTTTTGAAGTGTGGTGTTGGAGAAGACTCTTGAGAGTCCCTTGGACTGCAAGGAGATCCAACCAGTCCATCCTAAAGGAGATCAGTCCTGGGTGTCCTTTGGAAGGAATGATGCTAAAGCTGAAACTCCAGTACTTTGGCCACCTCATAGACGAGTTGACTCCTTGGAAAAGACTCTGATGCTGGGAGGGATTGGGGGCAGGAGGAGGAGGGGACTGCAGAGGATGAGATGCCTGGATGGCATCTCCTACTTGATGGACGTGAGTCTGAGTGAACTCTGAGAAGTGGTGTTAGACAGGGAGGCCTGGTGTGCTGCAATTCACGGGGTTTCAAAGAGTCAGACACGACTGCAAGACTGAACTGACTGACTGGGCTTCCCCATTATGAAGCTGTTTCTTTGTATAGCTCTTACAAATTCTGGAGACAATACCAGGTATTGCATCTATAAATGTTGCCCTCATCCTATTCTTTCTCTAACTCTTTCTGGAACTCATTTTGCATATATTGTAGATGTTTTTATTTCACCTGCCCCCCACCTTGAGTCTTCTCTTGTATTTTCCATCTCTTTGTTCCCCTCTACTGAAATTTCTTCATATCTGCTTTTCATTTTACTAAGTTTTTCCCTCGTTATTTCCAAACTCCTTTTAAAAATACTCATTGAATTCTTGGAAATGGCTGAGTAGGGAAATCTAAGGGCCTATTCTTCCACAGAAACAAGGAGAACCTGACGAAAATGATCTTTATTAGAACTCAGAGGTTGACAGCAATCAAGTGAAGTCTTAATCAATTAAAAAAAAAATCAACTGAAACACAGAAACAGAGATGTGTGGTGTTTTAACTTATCCTTCTTTCATCCACCCCACCCAGATCATTGGTGGTCTGTGGGTTCCTGGTTCTAGAAGTTACAGAACTGACTGTATTTAAATTCTGGTTGTCTTTTTGGGCTAGCCCCAAAATTTCAAAGAGCTGGCTTTTATTTTCACTAACTCTAAAATTAATCAGGGTGGAAAGTCAAGCAATTCTGAGGACATTCCATGAAAACATTGAAAGGCAAAGGAATAAGGCATTGCCACTTGGGGCGAAAGATAACGCTTCAGTCAAACAATAAACATACTGAAACTCGGAAAAAAAACTGGGGAATTTGTTACTTTAGAGATAAAGAGTTTCAAAAAGCTCCTATACATGTTAAAGAACATAGACGTATGTTCATACCAAATGCAGGACACGCGATCAGAAAATACTAATCATTAATTCCTGCCTGTTTTTTTTAAACCATCTTTACCATTATTAAGAGTGCAGTTCAATATAGTTAAGTGTATCACATTGTTGGGCAGCCAGGCTTCAGAACTCTATTCTTGCAAAACTGAAACTCTACACCTATTAAACAACGATGTGCTTTTTCTCCTTCCTCCGAGCCATTGGTAACCACCATTCTATATTTTGTTTCTGTAAGATTGACTACTGTAATAACTCATATAAGCGTGATTATACAGCAATCGTATTGAGGGACTGCTTATTACACCTACCTAAATGTCCTAAAGATTCATCCATGTTGTAGCATACATCAGGACTTCCTTTCTTTTCAAGGCAGAATAATATTCCACTGTGTATATATACCTCATTTGTTCATCCCTGTGTTGATGGTATTCCATTGCTTCTATCTTTTATATATTATAAACAATACTGCTGTGAACATGAGTGTTCAAATATCTCTCTGAAATCTTGCTTTCAATACTTTTAGAAATGTACCTAGAAGTGGAATTGTTGAATCCTGAATCATTTGTAAATTTTAATTCTTTGAAGAAGCATTATACTGTTTTGCATGCCGACTACACCATTTCACAGTGCATAGGAGTAAAGGCTTTTCCAGTTATTACTGATACTTGTTCTGTAGTAGTGATAGCTCATTGTGGTTTTGATTTGCATTTCTCGAATTATTAGTGATATGAGCATCTTTTTATATGCTTGTAAGTCATTTATATATCACCTTTGGATAAATCTCCATTCAAGTCCTCTGTCCATTTTTTAATTCGGTCATTTGTTTTGCTGTTGAAGTCCTTCCTAGAAGCTCCTTATACAGTCTGGATATTAATTTCCTATCACAATATTAACACTTAAAGACTCTTGAAATAGTAATCAAATCCCTTTCAACAAAAGAAAATTCATGGCCAGATGACCTCAATAGTCAATTCTACTAAATATCTAAAGAAGAATTAACATTTCTGAAATTCTTTTAAACAGTAAAATAAGAGGATGGAACACTTCCTTGCTTAACGGGTACAGGGTTTCCTTTGGGGATGGCAAACAAAGATATCTAGAACTACATATTGGTGATGGTAGTACACACAGAATAGTACACGCTGCTGCTGCTGCTAAGTCGCTTCAGTCGTGTCCGACTCTGTGCGACCCCATAGACAGCAGCCCACCAGGCTCTGATGTCCCTTGGATTCTCCAGGCAAGAACACTGCAGTGGGTTGCCATTTCCTTCTCCAATGCATGAAAGTGAAAAGTGAAAGTGAAGTCGCTCAGTCATGTCCAACCTCTTAGCGACCCCATGGACTGCAGCCTTCCAGGCTCCTCTGCCTATGGGATTTTTCCAGGCAAGAGTATTGGAGTGGGGTGCCATTGCCTTCCCTGATAGTACATGCTAAATTGGTTGAAATAGTAAACGTTTTAAGTGCATTTTGTCACACACATACACAAACACAAATGCCTTACAAATTTAAATTTTAGTGATTATATTGTTTTCATTTCTAAAATTAATATTTGGACATTTTAAACTGTGAATAATTGATTTTATGCTCTCTTTGCCTGTTCCATATTTTAGATTCCCTCTTTTATTTTTAATACATTGAATATACATATTTTTAATTCTATGAATGATAATTCCAATCTGTGAAGTACTTTTATTCGATCTGGCTGCATGTTATATTAGCTATCATTAAACAGTATCATTAAGTGGGAAGTTATTTTATTTATCGGCTTCCCTGGTGGCTCAGTGGTAAAGAACTTCTCTGCAATGCAGAAGACGTGGGTTTGATCCCTGGGTAAGGAAGATCCCCTGGAGAAAGAAATGGCAGCCCACTCCAGTGTTCTTGCCTGGAAAATCCCATGGACAGGCAAGGCTGGCGCGCTATAGTCCACAGGGTCACGAAAGTGTCAAACACAGCTTAGCAACTAAACAACAATAAATCATTTATATTGCCTTACTGCCTCATTTTCTTTGTGATTACTTTTATTAGGAATTCACTGTATTTGTGGGAAATCCTTGTGACCAAGACTGAAGTCCTGTTTCTTCAGAGAGACTTTGATTTGTCCCTGTAACTGTGGCAATGCATAATCGCTTCATGGGCTCCCTTATACCTTATTCTCCCAGGATTGTCAGCCCAGATAGGTAATGTGAATTTGGACCACAAAATCACATGAGCACCAACTTTTGAGTAATAATTCTGAAATCCAAATGTAAGACTGACAAGCTTTGAACAGTCTATCTTCGTAAATGACTACTTTTCCATTTTACTTATTTTTACAGGTTCACTCTTTTCACTGCTTGAATCTCAGCTTTATATGTGATCCCTGACTTGATCTTTTCACTTTGTGTGGGCTCTGGGCACACAAGTGTTATTGAAATCAAAGCTCTATATTAAGGGATGTACACCTTTTCCCAGAGAAGCCATGGACTTTATTTCACTTATTACTGTGGATTTATGCTTTCTGTTTGCTTTCTGCCTCTAAGGATTACTCTGATTTTATTGCTAGCTCAGACGTGCATTTTAAACTATTCTTTATAAGATGATATTCAACATTTTCTGGCATGTTTTTGAGTAGCGGGTTTGGGGTATCCATCCTGACATGCTGCTGAATATGATATAGGCTCATCTTGTTTTTGTCAGGGCCTTACCTGGTATCATTGCCCAAATTATTCTAATGGTGAAACAAATCCACCACGTCTCCTTGTCAGTCTCTCTCTGTGATCATTAGTGCTTTCACGAAGTATTTCCAGCTCTTTAACTTTCAATGTGAAGGGTAGGAAGACTTGCCATCAATTTGAAGGTAGAATTAGCCTTATAGCTTTACTAGGCTGTTGAAATGTGAGTGAAAGTGAAGTGTGTCACTTCTGCCTTGCAAATTTCAGAGACAGCCCATGATTCAGTGCATCCTGCTGTCGTAGCTTCACGGGTCAAGTACAGGTCAAGATAAAGCCTTTGTCCAGGTGAGTTCCTGGGGTATTTTGATGACCTGGGACAGTCCCTCCCATGTGAACGTGCATTAGAAATTCAGGCTGTATAGTATATTCTTTTGTTATCTCGAGCCACTAAGATTTGCAGTCTTTGATATTATAGCCTACATTAGCCATTCTCTTGGCTCTATAGTCAAACATCCTTACCTTTTCAGCTCAGTCCAGTACTTACTACTTCATGGTGTCTTCCCTGATGTTACTCAAAAAAGGAGTCACTCCTCCCTGTACTATACTTATAAAAATATCTATAAAAATGAATAATACCGTGGTATTAGTAAGTTGTATTGAGGCTTTTATTCACATTATCTCACCTTATATCACCACAGAATTATGAAGATATATATTATCTCTATTGTACTTTATTTATCTTTATTTATTTAGTGGGAAATAAAGGCCTTAAGAAATTGATGAACACACATATTGCTCATGTGAAATTTGTCATAATTTTACCAAGATTATAATAATTGGTTTATTTATCTTTTATCTCAGTTAAAATTAGAGCATCTATTAACTTCATATCCACCAGTCCCAGCCCAGTGGGACAGATACAGTAGGTGCTCAATTCTTAGATTTTTTTCCTAATTAAAGAAATACACTGAAAAGTTAAAGATGAAAGAAAGTATACTAGATAATATAACAAATACTGTTATATGTACTACTCTGAGAAAGTCTTGTTGGGATTTGGTTTATCTCCTTATGCTTTTCCCATGCATATAAAATTTGTTGATTCTTGACAGAATATTCTGTGTGCACATTTGTAGACTGAATTTCATGTTTAAATTCAAATATTAAGTGCTCCATGGTCTTGACATCTATATTAACAATTACATGCAATGCAGTCATATGGGTAAATCCACAATTTATTTCACACTTCCTGTGATATTATTTTCATCTATTTTTAATTCAAAAAATATTCATTGAGCTTCTCTTGTTCTCCACGTACTTTTCCAGACACTGGACACAAGGGCAAAAACCAAAACCAAACAAACAAAACATCCCTGCTTTCATGGGATTTGTTTTCTAGCTGGAGGAAATAGATAATAAATCAATAAATATATAATCTAATATAAGCACTAAGGAGAATTAAAATGGGATAAAGTGAAAGATAGAAAACTTTCTATTTTAGAAAGCTTTGTTGGGGATGCTTTTTTGATGAGGTGATAATGTTTTGGAGACAAGTGGAAGGAAGTGAGAGGTAAAGCTGTCTGGTTATTGAGGGAAGAAAGTTCCAGGCAGATGCAACAGCAAGAGCAAAGTCAAGTCCTGAGGAAGATGCTTGGCACCTCAAGAGGCACCAGGGAAATAAGAGACTGGAGGAATCCAGTAAATAAGATCATTAGGGATCAGATAAGCTAGGAGTTGGACATGACTGAGCGACTCCACTTTATTTTCTCACTTTCATGCATTGGAGAAGGAAATGGCAACCCACTCCAGTGTTCTTGCCTGGAGTATCCCAGGGACGGGGGAGCCTGGTGGGCTGCCATCTATGGGGTCGCACAGAGTTGGACACGACTGAAGCGACTTAGCAGTAGAAGCAGCAGGGATCAGATAAAGGAGGCATCAGGGTCCCAGACTGTATAAGCCAGAGTTGTTTCTGAATTTCGCTTTGAGTTTGTAGGGAAATAATTGAATTATTTTGATAAAAAGTTATGATTAGATATAAATGTTAACAGAATTTCTCCAATTGCTCTGTAAAGAGAATCTGGGGTGGAGAAATCAAAATGTAAACAGGGAGACCAGTTAGAAACCACTGCAGGGTTCAGGCAAGAGAGGACTGTGGCTCAGAGCAGAGTGGTAGCAGTTTAAGTGGTAAGATACAGATGGTTTGATTATTTGTGGTATATTTTGAAGGAAGAGCCAATATGATTTCCTGGCAGATTATGTGACAAGTATGAGAGACAGAGTTAAGGCTGCTCCTTAGCTTTCTTTGGCTTTGATTTACAATATACAGTAAGATTTCCAAATTATCTAAAATAAATTACACCTCTGTGGATGCCTTGTGTATAGTTGTCTATACTTCTCAGAGATATCTCCTTTCCTTAGAATATTTCCTTAGAGGAGTAATTACCTATCATGGGGAGATTTTTAAGAAATCACATGTAAAACCATTGGTACACAATGACTTTGGTTGAGACATCTCTTTGATAACATTTACTTTAGTTTCCATATTTGTTTGTTACTGTTTGAGTTGAATTCATTCATTCATTCTCATGTGGGTATTTAAACAGTAGTATACGGCTATAAAGTGATTAATTTGCAATTATATTTTCAGACAAATTTACAATATGTTCTCATGCAGTTTTCAGGCCATCTCTTCTTTCCAGTGCATATGTAATTTTATTTTGGTTTCCTCATTGGTCCATTTATATAAACTAATGTTTAAAAATCTCCAAAAGTTATATTCTTTTACTATTTTTGTATTAACTAGTTGTACTGAAAATTCAGATATATGGTCTGTATAATTTCATAGGTAAGTCCTTTGTGTCAGCCTTGTCTATTTTTTTATCCAAAGACTCTGTTAGCCATAGTGATCTAAGTCCAGTGTTAATATATGTGAACTCTAATTTTCCATCAAATATTAAGTGCTGCTTCAGGTTTATTAGTTAATGACTAGAAGGGGCACTCCAGGCAAATGAGTCCTGCTTACTTTGAACTCAAACCTGTCATCTTCCAGCTGAAAAAATGCCCTGTTATTCATACTATCTATGAGAAGTCCTTTTAAACTTAATAGGAAAAAAAGCCCTTAAAGCCTCTCTTCCATGCTTATTATTTCCTGGGTCTCCATCAGGAATTCATTTCGGCTTTAACATATGGCAAAAAGACATTGGAGGAAAGGGAAACAACTTTTCCAAACAAATAGAAACCTCTTTCCAATTAAAAAAGAAAGAAACTCCTTCTTGTTGTGACACAACTGGATGAGATCTAAGAGAAAATAAAGCAAAAACCATCAAAGAGTTTGAGCAAAATGGAAACGAGACATTATGACGTAAAAGTTCTCTATGTGGAAAAAAAGTCACCATTTTGCTTTTTCCAGGGACGATCACATCATCCAGAGGCATGGCGCAGTAGTCTACTCTTGATCTTAATCAAGGAATCCCCATTCACAAGAGAGGAGTAATCACCTTACTGGTGATCATGGAGGGCAGAAACATTTGAACCCCTTCCAGGTTTGTATGTGTGTGTGTGTGTGTGTGATAGAAAAATTCTACCCAGTTTAATTCTTTCACCTTCCTTTTTCTTGCTCATGTGTCTATTTTATACAGTGGCATTTTCCCATATTATTCTGAGACGGCACTATCTACTCACAAAACCACTGCAAAGACTAGCAGGCGGTTTCATCTGTTAACTCATTTTGGAAAGTTTTTGCTTGTTGAACATTTCCACTTAGGGGAGAACAGCTACTCTACGAGCTTATCTTCTTCTGGTGTCAATGTTGGGATGAATCCCAGGAAGGGTAGATTTCTGCTTTTTGTTCCTACCAACGCTGGGAGTAGTCTCTGTTACTCTGGCTTGCTGCATGTGGAAGACATCACTCCTGGACAATGCCCTGCTGAGATGTTGGATTTCTGCTCCATGTGTCCACTAGCCTCCGGGGTTATAACATGATCTTCTCCACTTACAGTGAAAAGAATAACTAATTATGTCGGCAAAACTAGTGAAAGGATTTCCAGAACAGATGGTATTTGAACTGGCTTTTTATAGAATGAATTACAGTCTGCTATGTGGAGAAGGGCAAGGGAAGGATTTTCAGGTTATAGGGAAAACATCTGCAAAAGCTGGATTCCAAGCTAAGTATTTCCATATTCAAAGCCAAGTATGCAGTGATACCTCTGGAATGCTGAATTTACATGACTTTCCAAAGCAGAATTTACATACCCCGTCAGAGTTTTTATATGGTGGTGTCGAAATAAGTTTACATGGTTGGATTTTTTTAAGGATGATAATTGTGGTAGACTAATCATTGGGTCATCAGCAAGCTTTATGTCAACTTCTGTATATTTCCCCACAGTCAACAGAGTCCACTCATCAAAACACTAGAAATTGTATTTTAGAAGTAGTTGTAGCTTCTTCTATAAAGAGGATTAAGTCCTCAAATGATTCAGCAATGAAAATAAACAGTGAACTCTGAATATTCTGTTTTTAGTTCAGGGCCCACTCATGCTCTAGGGCCTGATTCTCAGCCAGATGACTTGGATTTCTTTCCAACTTTGTTCTTCTCAGTCCTGTTTTGAAGGATTCTTTCAATAATTGAGCTGTATCTGAAAATCCCACTAACTCTGCCTTGCATTCTGTAATACTCCACAACCAGTACTTTGTTGTTTGTTTAATTCTGTCAAGGGCCAAATAGTAAATACTTTAGGTCTTGTTGGCCATAGGTCTCTGTCACAACTACTCAACTATACCATTGCGGTGCAAAAGCAACTATTGAAAATATGAAAACGAACAGGCATGAATGTGTTGCATGAAAACTTTGTTTAGGGACTTCTCTGGTGGTCTAGTGGTGAGGAATCTATCTTGCAATGCAGAAGATGAGGGTTTGATTGCTGGTCAGGGAACTAAGACCCCACATTCCTCAGAGCAACTAAGCCCGTACCACAACTAGAGTCTCAGCACCAAACTAGTACCTAAGGCAGCCAAATAAATATTTTTAAAAAACTTTATGAAAAGAGGCAGTAGGCTATATGTGGCCAAGACCTTCCTCAATTTTATTCTCAAGGCATGCTTGGACTCAACTGAATTTATTATAGTTGGTATCTTGCACTTGATCTCATTGTGTTGACTTTATCCTTAGACTATTACCTATCTCCCATTATATTATGCTCAAAAAACTTATTATTATTTCTGTACTCAAGTGGCATGGCTAACTTTGCTTCCTAAACACTGTGCAGTTCAGTTCAGTTCAGTCGCTCAGTCATGTCCAATTCTTTGCGATCCCATGGACTGCAGCACGCCAGGCTTCTCTGTCCATCACCAACTCCCGGACCTTACTCAAACTCGTCCATAGAGTGGGTGATGCTATCCAACCATCTCATCCTCTGTTGTCCCCTTCTCCTCCTGCCTTCAGTCTTTCCCACCAACAGGGTCTTTTCCAAGGAGTCAGTTCTTCACATCCGGTGGCTAAAGTATTGGCCTTTTAGCTTCAGCATCAGTCCTTCCAGTGAATATTCAGGACTGATTTCCTTTAGGATGGAGTGGTTTGATGTGCAGTTAATCCTAATTACCATGTGAAATTGAGAACAGTTAATGTTGCAAGAGCTCAGGAAACTGTTTATGAAGGCCAAAAGAATTCTGAAGGTGATGGGAATTAACAGATAATAAATCTAATACTTGTAAGTGTTTACTATGTGTTAGACACTAATTGAGTGTTTACATAGAAAACACATTTCATCCTCACAATGATGGTTTGAGTTATTATCTTCTCTATTTAAAGGAAGAGGGAACTGAAACATTAAAGAAGTATCCTGCCCAACACCAAACACCTGGTAACAGGTGGAGCCGGTGCACAGACTCAGGTTTTCCAGCTCCGGAATCAATATTCTTATCCACTGCACTCTTCTGAGAGTGGAACAAGAGAGAAAATTATCTGGATGGGAAAGATCAGTCCTCAGCAGCCAATCGAATGTAGTGAGAGCTCAAGAAGAAAAACTGAATCATTTAATTGGAAGATTAGAGAAAACAGAATATTTGTTGATGTCAGTTTTTTAATTATTTTGTGAACAGTTTTGTATGAATTTCAAAGTAGATTTCTCACAGACAGAAGTAATTACTTAGGCGTTATTAGAAAGTTTCTAGCCAGAAATACTACCTTAAAATAATTTTAGTCTATCAGGCCTTCTCAAAACATATATACATATGACTCATTTTGGGATCTTATTGATATGCAGATTCTCTTTCAGTAGGTCAGGGGTAGGGGCTGAGGGTGTACGTTTTTAACCAGCTCCTGGACTGGGCTGCATTCTCAGGTCTGTGACCTGTGCAGTTACACAAAGGCTTCACATTTAATTTAATGCTCTTCTATAGGATTTTAATTTTCTTAGTAACTTATAAACAAAGTGTCCTCCACTTTTATTTTGCTTTAAGCCTCACAGTCTATATAGCTTGTCCTGCTCTTAAGGAATGCTGCTACTGGTGGGCTGTGAACCACACTTGGAGCTGAAAATGTCCAGTGCAGGAGTTTACCCACTATGGTTCACTGGGAAGATTTGGCCAGCTGTCTGTTCTTGTAAATAAAGTTTTATTGGAACATAACCACACCCAAATATTTATAGTTGGATATGGCTGTCTGAAAGAGATGGGAATACCAGAACACCTGATCTGCCTCTTGAGAAATTTGTATGCAGGTCAGAAAGCAACAGTTAAAACTGGACATACAACAGACTGGTTCCAAATAGGAAAAGGAGTACGTCAAGGCTGTATATTGTCACTCTGCTTATTTAACTAATATGCAGAGTACATCATAAGAAATGCTAGACTGGAAGAAACACAAGCTGGAATCAAGATTGCCAGGAGAAATATCAATAACCTCAGATATGCAGATGACACCACCCTTATGGCAGAAAGTGAAGAGTAACTAAAAAGCCTCTTGATGAAAGTGAAAGTGGAGAGTGAAAAAGTTGCCTTAAAGCTCAACATTCAGAAAACAAAGATCATGGCATCCGGTCCCATCACTTCATGGCAAATAGATGGGGAAACAGTGGAAACAGTGGCAGACTTTATTTTGGGGGGCTCCAAAATCACTGCAGATGGTGACTGCAGCCATGAAATTAAAAGATGCTTACTCCTTTGAAGGAAAGTTAACAACCAACCTAGATAGCATATTGAAAAGCAGAGACATTACTTTGCCAACAAAAGTTTGTCTAGTCAAGCCTTTGGTTTTTCCTGTGGTCATGTATGGATGTGAGAGTTGGACTGTGAAGAAGGCTGAGTGCTGAAGAATTGATGCTTTTGAAGTGTGGTGTTGGAGAAGACTCTTGAGAGTCCCTTGGACTGCAAGAAGATCCAACCAGTCCATTCTGAAGGAGATCAGCCCTGGGATTTCTTTGGAGGGAATGATGCTGAAGCTGAAACTCCAGTACTTTGGCCACCTCATGCGAAGAGTTGACTCATTGGAAAAGACTCTGATGCTGGGAGGGATTGGGGACAGGAGGAGAAGGGGACGACAGAAGATGAGATGGCTGGATGGCATCACTGACTCGATGGATGTGAGTCTGAGTGAACTCCGGGAGTTGGTGACGGACAAGGAAGCCTGGCGTGCTGCGATTCATGGGGTCGCAAAGAGTCGGACACGACTGAGCGACTGAACTGAACTGAACTGAACTGATGGCTGTTTTTGAGCTACAGCATATGTTAAGTAGCTGTGAGTAACAGAAGCTGTCAAAATCTAAAATATTTACTATCTAGTTCTTTATGGACAGTTTGCTGACCTCTGGTCTAGCAGTTGCTATTAGAGGTTAGAGAATAAGAAATAATACAGAAAATAGTTTTCTAATACTTAGGATAATTTGCTTTGCTTTTTTTTCAACAAGGCATTTTTAACATTTTCAACTCACTTTCTCTCATAATACTCCTGGAAGTAGATGTTATATTCTTATTTGTATCTGTTGAAAACTGGGGTTCAGAGAGCTTCATTTACTTGTCCAGAAGCATGAAATAGTCTACTAAAAAGACCTGGTTCTTCCCACTTTTTCTCTTCTGTTAGTATGCTCTATTTTTCTTTGATAGTTTTAGAGCATTTTTTTTTCTAAGTAGAGGATAGAACTACTCTGGTTTTTTGAGACAAGAACATCTTTTTTATACAGTAATTCAGTGGTTATCAAATTGTATTCCACATGGCACTAGGTCCTCCTACAAATAGTTCAGAGGCTGTGGAAAATGGATAAGGCTCAGGGTATAGACAAGCAGGTCCAGAATACTTTACTGAAATTCCATAGAGGACCTCTGTGTTTGAAGAAATCTTTCCATTTGAAATTGTTTTTAAACACTGCTTTAATAATTAGTATCTCTTTTTGTTTTGTGGCTTAAACCACTCTAAATTCCCTGGAAACATCTGCTTTTCTCCCCTCCCTGCCCCTCCCTCAAACAATGTAACAGCACTCTATTAAAATCTGGAACACCATTATCTTTAACAAAGTTGATTATCTGTGAATCATGTTGCTCAGCATGACTACATTAAAGCATTATGCAAATTGGGTCAATTATTTCTTCCTTTTTGTATATGAAGGGAGGATTGTTTAGGCAGAAGTAATGGTGGGGATTGATTCGGCATTATATTCTATTATACCACAATAATAGTTAAGACAGTGGTTGAAATGCTCACCAATATATGACAGAAAGGCATACTTAACAAATAATGTTGAAAATCTCAAATAAAAAAAAAACACATAAATATCATATGGTTTTAGGGCTTCTATCTAGAGATAACATGAGACTAAATATGACTATGGAAAGTACTGTATTTGGTTTCAATTAACACAGTAGACTCCCATTTCATTTTTGTTTTTATAAGAAATACATAGCCAAGATGGTCCCTTGGACTGCAAGGAGATCCAACCAGCCCATCCTAAAGGAAATCAGTCCTAAATATTCATTGGAAGGACTGATGCTGAAGCTGAAACTCTAATACTTTGGCCACCTGATGAGAAAAACTGACTCAGTGGAAAAGACCCTGATGCTGGGAAAGATTGAAGTCAGGACGACAGAGGATGAGATGGTTGGATGGAATCACCAATTCTGCTGATGCTGCTGCTAAGTCGCTTCAGTCATGTCCGACTCTGTGCGACCCCATAGACGGCAGCCCACCAGGCTCCCCCGTCCCTGGGATTCTCCAGGCAAGAACACTGGAGTGGGTTGCCATTTCCTTCTCCAATGCATGATAGTGAAAAGTGAAAGTGAAGTTGCTCAGTCATGTCTGACTTCTGCCTACCAGGCTCCTCCATCCATGGAATTTTCCAGGCAAGAGTACTGGAGTGAGGTGGACTTGGTGGGTTGGACTCCACTAACTCAATGGACTTGAATTTGAGTAAACTCTGGGAGTTGGTGATGGACAGGGAGGCCTGGCATGTTGAAGTCCATGGAGTCACAGAGTCAGACACGAGTAAGCAATTGAATTGAACTGACCCTGTTGATAGTTGAGATGAAAATGTGTCTTTTTACCTCAAAATGTAGCTGTATCAAATATTATTTAATAATTCCCTTAATTAATTTTTCAATAATAGTATTGCCGACTGAAATTGTCATCCAGTATTGTCACCTAATTTTTGTACTCCTTTTTCCTAGTCCTGAATCCTACTTGATTTCTTCTCTTGAGCTTCAAACATAGAACATTTTTAGGATAGAATTGTTTATTAGCTTCTCAGATTGAAAAATTCCCTACCAGCTACCCAGTCTATTCTCATTAAACTGAAATGTAGTTATTTAAAACAAGTAAATTTCAAAGGCTTTTACTAGACGGAAAGTAGATCAAGGCCAAATGACGTTGAAAAAATGAAAAGTAAAGCTAAATCCAAAATACAAATTGTAATTTCTGCTGCTTCTTAGTTTCTTCATGTGAAAGTGTATATGAACAGGACATTTCTCTTTTATGTGACTTCCTCTTTTGGGAATTTTGAATATATAAGAGAGAATATAAAAATGCTTCTATGATTTCTTAAATAGAACATACTCAAAAAATAATTATCTTAAAGGAAAATACCAAAAAATGAGAATATATTAAAATCAGGTTTTATTGATTAATTAAAGAGTCCAAAAAGCAATCCACAGACTGACTTTTATGGCTAACATAGTTGGTAAGGATGTGGGGCAATAGGAACTCTTAAATCCCAATAGTTAGAGTTTAAATTGGATCACTCTGGAAAATTATTTGGAATTATCTATCAAATTCTTAGATTTGGACTGATAATATCATCACTACTTATAACTGCAACTTGCTTACTATTATGTACCCAAATTTGACATAATCCAAAATAATCAAAATGACCATCAACATAGACAAGATAAATACAATTATGGTGCATTTATATTTAAAAATGCAACAAGGCAATTACAATAAATTGCTGCTACATGGCCATAAATAGAAGACAATCCTGAGGAAAAAAAGTAAGACATAGGAGGGCACTTAGAAAGTTATTAACATTTACATAAAAACAAAAACAAGCAAAAAACACACCATAGTGATTAAAGTCAGGATAGTCTTCACCTTAAGAAAAGAGGTGGATCGTGATTGTGAGAAGAATAAACATGGCTTTTGAGATGCTGGAAATGCTCAAAATTCTTCAAGCCAGGCTTCAACAGTACGTGAACCATAAAATTCCAGATGTTCAAGCTGGATATAGAAAAGCCAGAGGAGCCACAGATAAAATTGCCAACATCTGTTGGACCAATTGAAAAAGAAAGAGAGTTCCAGAAAAACATCTACTTCTGCTTTATTGATTACACCAAAGCCTTTGACTATGTGGATCACAACAAACTGTGGAAAATTCTTCAAGAGGTAGGAATACCAGATCACCTGACCTGCCTCCTGAGAAAGCTGTATGTAGGTCAAGAAGCAACAGTTAGAACTGGACATGGAACAGCAGACTGGTTCCAAATTGGGAAAGGAGTACGTCAAAGCTGTATATTGTCACCCTGCTTATTTAACTTCTATGCAGAGGACATCATAAGAAATGCCAGTCTGGATGAAACACATGCTGAAATCAAGATTGCTGGGAGAAATATCAATAACCTCAGATATGCAGATGACACCGCCCTTATGGCAGAAAGTGAAAAAGAACTAAAGAGCCTCTTGATGAAAGTGAAAAGAGAGTGAAAAAGTTGGCTTAAAGCTCAACATTCAGAAAACTAAGATCATGGCATCCAGTCACATCACTTCATGGCAAATAGACGGGGAAACAATGGAAACAGTGAGAGAATTTATTTTCTTGGTCTCCAAAATCACTGCAGGTGATGGCTGAAGCCATGAAATTAAAAGATGCTTGCTCTTTGGAAGAAAAGCTATGACGTACCTAGACAGCATATTAAAAAGCAGAGACATAACTTTGCCGACAAAAGTCCATCTAGTCAAAGCTATGGTTTTTCCAGTAGTCATGTATGGATGTGAGAGTTGGACTATAAAGAAAGCTGATTGCCGAAGAATCGATGCTTTTGAACTGTGTTGTTGGAGAAGACTCTTGAGAGTCCCTTGGACTACAA
>NW_011495057.1:8495491-8497605 GCF_000754665.1 Bison bison bison | reverse complement strand
TTGAAGGGAGGAGGAGAAGGGGATGACAGAGGATGAGATGGTTGGATGGCATCACCGACTCAATGGACATGGGTTTGAGCAAGCTCCAGGAACTGGTGATGGACAGGGAAGCCTGGTGTGCTGCAGTCCATGGGGTCACAGAGAGTCAATCACAACTGAGTGACTGAACTGAACTGAACTGAACTGAGTGTTCTCTTTCTGGATCTAGTGGTATTTACTTGGGTTTCTATTTTGTCATAAATCATTGAGTTCTATATTTATGTTTTATGTACTTATGTGTGTGTGTGTGTGTGTGTGCATGTGTGAAATTTTTTTTGGAAAAGCAGGAAGGTTACAATGATATGATATACTCTATAGTAAGAAAATATTTACTTTTTCCATTAATTCATTGCAAAATAATGCATATTTTGACAGGTGCAATTTCATCACAGTTCAGCAGAAGTGATTATTTTACTTCCCACTCTCAAAAATATATAAACATCTAACACTGAACCAACTGAGTAAATAATGCTGCAAATAACTTGCAGACAATTATTAATATAATTATAACAATGACAGAATGGCTTTTACTATCCATAGAATAGATACTCATACCAATGAAGTTATCTATTGAATCATTTTAACTTAAAAAGCAGTGATATTTCACTTGAATTAGCATTTGTTGTATACATCTTAAGATGGTTAAGAAGTGAACTCAGCTTCATATCTGTTAAAGAAGGAGGAGACATCTTCCTTTTACAGAATCTCAAATGAATTATTAATAACTAGGTAGATACATTAAAAGCTGTAAAAGAGAAGCAAGAACAAGGACTACTTCTGCCTAAAGAAAATACTCCTAAATACAAAAATAAGTAGAAAAAAACATGACTGACACAACTCCAATGGTAGTGAACTACTTTAGTGTTGATATCAAACAATGGCTTCTAGAACATGTTGGCCTTGGCAATCAGGCACATGTCCTTTAAGAAGAAAGACGGGAGCCATCTAAAAACAAGTCTATTGAATTTCAAGCAATGTGTTTGGCAGAATAACAGTTAGGGATTCCAGAACTCCAAGGAATTAAACAAGCAAACAATGCAGGAAAGGCCTGGTCAAACCAACCCACTCTTCATAAACTGAGGAAATGGATACATTTAGCAATAAGCAGGATGTAGAAAACAAGTGAATTATTTAATTGCTACTTTGAAGAGATAGAGCTATACCAGTCTGTAACAGCAATCAAATATGACAATGCCCTCTTAAGTCACCATTCAATAGACTTTAAATGTATTGATTTGAAATACTTTATCAATAATGCTATTAGAATCACCAGTAATAACTACCAGTGATTAGATACATAACATTTTTCTGGGATAAATGTTAAAACCATTTATATTTGTTGCCTCTAATGCACACAGAATTTGGAGAGCCAAATACCAGAGGGTCCAGTTGGAACTAATAAAAGGGAATCAAAGCAATTTCTACAAGGAGATCCACAGGAAATAATGTCATGTGACATAGATAGTAAAAACATGTAGGACAAAGTGGGAAATACCAGGCACAGTTCAGAGATATTGTTATCAAAATAGAAATATAATAGGATATAACTTACACTATCATTTACAGAAATGAAAATTCTAGTTTGCTGCCTGATAACCTTGTGTGAATATTATTTTTAGAGTCCCCTTATTTTCCCTGAGAGAAAAATAAGTACAAACGGTGTGAATTTTCACTATAACCTTCAATCTATGGTCAGAACAAACAGTCACACATAGAGATCATACGTGACAGCTGGGCGGCAACATAATGAAGCTTCTCAACAAGCATGAGGTTATTTTTCTTATGACCCTTTAGAGTACCTACATAAGCGTATCATTTATTTGATATTGTAAAGTCAAATTGGCATGATTTGAATTTTGTGAATGTTAATTTGAAAAGAAACTAAAAAGCCTCTTGATGAAAGTGAAGGAGGAGAGTGAAAAAGTTGGCTTAAAGCTCAACATTCAGAAAACTAAGATCATGGCATCTTTTCCCATCACTTCACGGGAAATAGATGGGGAAACAGTGGAAACAGTGTCAGACTTTATTTTTCTGGGCTCCAAAATCACTGCAGATTGTGATTGCAGCCATGAAAT
>NW_011495057.1:8446489-8495391 GCF_000754665.1 Bison bison bison | reverse complement strand
CTGCATATTTTAGTTATTTTCCTAGTGGATATCCTAGGATTACAACTAATATCTTAAAAATTATATAAAAGATTTGAATTAATAACAACTTCATTCACATACAAAAATTCTATCTCATACCTCCCTTATGCTGTTATTGTCATAAATTACATCTTTCTACATCCTTCCAGTAGTTGTGTATGGATGTGAAAGTTGGACCATAAAGAAGGCTGAGAACTGAAGAATCGATGCTTTTGAACTGTGTTGTTGGAGAAGACTCTTGAGAGTCCCTTGGACTACAAGGAGATCAAGCCAGTTCATCCTAAAGGAAATCAGTCCTGAATATTCATTGGAAGGACTGATGCTGGAACTGAAATGCCAATACTTTGGCCTCCTGATGGGAAGAATTGCCTCACTGGAAAAGACCCTGATGCTGGGCAAGATTGAAGGGAGGAGGAGAAGGGGATGACAGAGGATGAGATGGTTGGATGGCATCACCGACTCAATGGACATGGGTTTGGGTAAACTCCGGGAGTTGGTGATGGACAAGGAGGCCTGGCGTGCGGCGATTCATGGGGTCGCAAATAGCTGGACACAACTGAATAACTGAACTGTGCGACTGAACTGAGTATTAATTTGCCACTATTCCTAGAATTTCAATGTTGTAAGTACAAAAACAAGCACAAAATAGGAGAATTAGAGTGGGGGAATGGAAATGACTCTCAGAAAGTGTAATATGTATAAAGAACAGGGCTTATGTTAGACTGAATTAGAAAGTCAGGTTATTTTTTTTTCCTTCTGTGTGGGGGAGGAAAACCCAGTTCTTCCTTCCTGCCTAAAAATCCAGTTTCTTCCCTCTGAGTCACACAGCACTTTATTTCTGACACTTCTGGTCACCAGATGTGTGGAGGTCCCCCCCACAACAGGCAATTCTCAATGATGCTAGCTCAATGTCCTTCAGTTTAGCTCAATCCTGACTCTGTCTCCTGGAGACAGTTTTACATCACACAGGTGAAGGGCTCACACCACAGAACTGCCCTTTCCACTGCAGATGCCAGTCACAAGACCCCTCATTACCTGTGCTTCAGACCAACACCCAATGACTTCATGATGATTAAAAGTTAAAACCATGGATGCAGTGACAGATTTTATTTTCATGGGCTCCAAAGTCACTGCAGACAGTGACTGCAGCCATAAAATTAAGACTTTTGCTCTTTGGAAGGAAAGCTATGACAAACCTAGACAATGTATTAAAAAGCAGAGACATCACTTTGTAGACAATTGTCTGTATAGTCAAAGCTGTGGTTTTACCAGTAGTCCTGTATGGATGTGAGAGCTGGACAGTAAAGAGGGCTGAGCACCAAAGAATTGATGCTTTCGAACTGTGGTGCTGGAGAAGACTCATGAGGGTCTCTTGGACTTCTGGGAGATCAAACCAGTCAATCCTAAAGGAAATCAACTCTGAATATTCACTGGAAGGACTGATGCTTAAGCTGAAGCTCCAGTACTTTGGCCACCTGATGCACAGAGCTGATCCATTGAAAAAGACCCTGATGCTGGGAAAAGATTGAGTGCAAAATGAGAAGAGGGTGGCAGATGATGAGATGGTTAGATAGCATCACTGACTCAATGGACATGGATTTGAGTAAATGCTGGGAGATAGTGAATGACAGAGAAGTCTGGCATACTAACAGTCTAACAGGTTGCAAAGAGTCAGACAGGACTTAGTGATTGAACAACAACAACTTTGACCTTGGGCTCAATTAACTTGCTATAGCGGCTCCCACAGCTGAAGAAAACACTTAGTTATCATTGCCCATGCATTAAAGGCTATGCTGAAGCTTACTTGGGAGCAGCCAGATGAAGAGATATATAAGCCAAGGTCTGGAAGGGGGCGGGGGTCCTAAGTACCGAAGATCTGTTCCATCACCCTCCTAGTATGGGTGTGTTTGTCAACTTGGAAGCTTCCTGAACCCCTATTACTGGGATTTTATGGAGGTTTCCTTGTATAAGCATGCTTAGTTCTTAACTCCACTTTCCGCTTTTCTCCCCTCTCTGGAGGATAAGGGTGGGACTGAAATTTCCAAGCTTCTAATCAGGCTTCGGCTTTCTGGTGGCCAGCGCCCGTCTGGAAGCCCACCCATAGTTGCCTCAATAGAACAAAGGATAGATACTCAGTACGCTTAGTCCTTTGGAATTTAGCCCTGTGTTGGGATGGGGTCATTAGAATAAGAGAGGCCCCTATTGTTCTTATATACACATTCCTATTATTTCACATAGGTATAAGATTTATTTCCTACGAGTGCTTAGTATTTTACCTATAGTTTACATGCTTCCAGACTACAACCCACAAAGACTAGGTAAACTGCTAGAAGTCAGTTAGTGTTAAGTGCTGAGTAAAAAGTTGAAAACATACGTGCTTGAGAGATATCTTTTACCTTCAACTACTTGGTAGCACTTCCTTTGAATCCAAGGAATGAGCGAGCCTGCTAGGCTTCTCGTGGTTGACCTTATTATAAAGGTCAAGAAGGCAGTCGCTTATGAAACACAAAATATTCTTTCAATGGCTCTGACATTTTCTGACATTCCTACTATTCTCATCTGTATTTAGAATTGAGAGCTTCAGTTACGGTGCAAATATTTTCAAATGAGATAGCCATCACAATAATCCCTCAGGAACTGAGTGCCTTAGAAACCCAGGTAACCTGAGGGAATAGCTAGACCTGAGGGCTGTTTCATCTGTTTCCACTGATTCCTGGAGGAAGTTGTTCAGTTGCTACAGCTATAGCTTTTATAAAGTGTAAACATTATCATGTGCATATGCTTCTTGCTATGCTATGCTATGCTAAGTCACTTCAGTCGTGTCTGACTCTGTGTGACCCCATAGACGGCAGCCCACCAGGCTCCCCCATCTCTGGGATTCTCCAGGCAAGAACACTGGAGTGGGTTGCCATTTCCTTCTCCAATGCCTGAAAGTGAAAAGTGAAAGTGAAGTCACCTAGTCCTGTCTGACTCTTAGCGACTGCAGCCCACCAGGCTCCTCCGTCCATGGGATTTTCCAGGCAAGACTATTGGAGTGGGGTGCCATTGCCTTCTCCGGCATATGCTTCTTAGTGGCTCTGAAAAAAAAAAAATGACAAAATGTTTTTGAGAAATTCCATGATTTGCTACATAAAATCATCAGTTCAAGCCACTATCAATTAGGGGTAATTTCAACTTGTTACTACGTATATTAGTTTATTCAACAAATATTCATTCATTAAGGTCCTACTCTATATCAGGCATTTTGGCATGTTCTGGGGCCACACAAATGAAAATAATTTTGTCTCTGGAGCCTGAACTTAAAAATCTCAAGTCAGTTGAGGATATATACTAATCTTTATACTCCCTTCCTGCCCTTTTATCCCTTAGGCTGCCACCCCTTAAAGCCATACTCCCTCATGAACAGCATGTGCTTGTCTCCCTACTCCCACTTCCTCTCCCACAGGTAATACCTTGGAATTGTATCTAAAATATCACTTTCTAAGAGAAGCCTTTCTTATTTTCTGGTCTAGATCATATTGCTATGTAGTTGCTAAGCAGTGTTCCACTCTGTGACCCATGGATCCTCTCTCCATGAGGTTTCCCAGGCAAGAATACTGGAGTGGGTTGCCATTTCCTACTCCAGAAGATCTTCCCACCCTAGAGATTGAACCCTTATCTCCTGCATTGAGAGGCAGGTTCTTTACCACTGAGCCACTTGGGAAGACCTTTAGGAAGGAAAAAATGTTTGCTAATTACTTGAGTGATTCATTGAAATAACAAATGAAGACAAGGAGAATTGAAAATGTTTTGACAAAGAAGACTTTAGAATGGGAACTCTCATTACATTCATTGGGATCTGCATATCTCCAATGTACACATGAAAGCTCTTTGTTTTGCGAGTTTATCTAAGCAACAGGTAGAATAATGTTAGTGACTTCTAACCTTATACCTCACAGTCATCATCGTGGAATCTTTTATCAAAATACAAATGTTTAAGCCTCGCCATCAGAAATAGTGATTCTAAAACTCACTTCCTGTGTCATCTCTTTATGAAGACTTCCTTGACCTCGCCGGTCCCTGTCATTGAAAATACATCTCATGACCTAAGAAATCTACAGATTCTGAGATATGGTGACTTCTGATGCACTTAAATCATTTATAAGCATAATATTTTCCTAATATTAATCACAATTTTTATTAGTAAGTATGATTCTACAATTGTGGACAATTAAAATACTATTAAAACTGCAAAAGCAAAAGCAAAACCAAAAAAAAATCACATAATGGATGTTAACAATATTTTAAGAGAAAAATATTATTAAAAAATCTACTTTGAGATTAACAAATACACTAGAAAATATATAAAGCATTTTCTAAATATAAACAAACAGTTGAAGTTTCTAAGACTAAATCTTCCCCTTGGCCTTTTGTTTTTGCAAAGTAACTCAATCCAGAAGAGGTTATTTGGTAGTATCTATTATAACTTAACTTTGACACTCAGAATTTCCACTCCTGAGCTGATGCTTAGGAGATATTCATTCCCATGTTCCCTGAAAGACATTTTTTGTACTAGAATGTTAAGATCAGCACTATTCCTAAGAGCCTAAAACTTAAAACCATCCCCATATCCATCAACTGAAGAATGGATTACAGTTCGAGATATAGTTACACAATGGAAAACCATTAAGATAATGAGAATAAACAAGCTACCACAACCCACATGAATGAATCTTGAAAACATTTATTGAGTGAAAGAAGCCAGGCAAAACAGAGTACATATTGAATGATTCCATTTATATAACGTTTACATGTTGGTAAAGGTGATCTATCACAAGGGAGGCTGGTGACTGGAATAATGTACAAGAAGTTTCCAGGCTACTGACTGGCAAGGTTCGTTATCTTCATCTGGGTGCTATTTATTGTGTGTTCACTTTGTGAAGACTGATCAAGCTGTACACTTACAGTCTATTTTTGTGTATGTAACACTTTAAAAGTTTCCATTAAAATGGTTTGTCTTGAAAACTATGAAAAAGATAATTATGTTGGCAAGTCTGTCAGGAAGGATTCCAGCTCCAACCTAAATATTATCTGCCTCTTTGCTACAGGGAGACCAAAACTTCACTGTCAGGGTCGGGTGGGAGGAGTAAATTCCACAATTATCAATTCACCATTTGTATGTCTCATTTTAGGGGATTTTCTAAATCAGTGTATGTGTATAACCACAGTCAATGTCTATTAATACAGATACTTAGGAAGAGGCAAGTTTAGGTATTTTGATGAACAGATTGTGAATCCAGATGAGACTCATTGAATATTTATTCACAGTTCCCCAGAAGCAGATGAAAACAAAGTTTTTTTGACCTTCTCAGGATAAGATAGACTTAATTTTATTTACTCTTCCATTTTCCTCAGCACAGCATTGTTCTAATAGACATCAAGTCTAAATTTACCAAGTTAAATTTTGTATGAGTTATCTCCTGCTAGAGGACTAGAATAACATTTCACTTAGGAAAAAAAAAGGACCATAAAATGATGTCTGTAGTAAATAAAACAGTACCATGTTTTAAAAAATGTGACAGCAAACTATTACCTGAAAAACCAACAGGCTTGCCTGGTAGGAGGTGCCATATGGAAAGAATGAGTCAGTCAATCTGTCAACAAATATTTGTTGAGCATCTACTTGGAGCCATTCTAGCCTTGAGAATATAGTAGCAAACCAAACAAATGTGACACCTGCCCCCATGGGGCTGTCAGTAGAAGGACCATGGTCAGCTAATAAAAAATAATGGCTGAAATGAAGAATCATTAAAGCAATACAGACAAAAATCCAAGCTTTAAAAAAAATTTATGCTTTATACATATTAAAGTAAAACATAGTTTAACAATTCATGCATGGAACATTAAAATCTCTGATTATATATTCTTATATCAGAATTCCGCTTTTTATCATTATTTTTTCATTAACTACAACCATAAGCTCATTCTATGAGAGCCAGGTTCCTTTCCTTTAAGTAGAGCAGGAGCTCTACACTTGCAAAGTAGTCTTCATACAAAAGCCCTCTAGCTTTTGCTGATTTTTTTTTTTTCAGTCTTCAGTTGTTTTGACTATGTCTAATTCAAAAGAAAAATGTTAGTGTCTTTCCTTTATGAATCTTTTTCAAAGTATTTAGCCTAATTTTCATAGAAACAACTCTATCTTTTCACATAAATATTTCATTGATTTATAAATGAATAAATAATTATTAGAGTGAAGTATATAACCTAAATCAACAGGTCTGCGAAAAACACAGTGAATTCTTCATAAAGATTTAATCTAAGTGGAGGAAGCAGGTGTTCACAAAGGTCGAAGAGCATTGCCTCCACGTGCCACAGTCAGAATCCTATAAGCACATTTTAGTTAATGAAAAAGGACAGAAAATAGTGGTTTATCCAGTAGGTGGTTTAAATTCATGTATGTTAGAGAACACCTAATACTGTGCTATCCAATAAAGGAATCAACACCAGTGTCTGGCCCTTGAACTTTTGAAACATGGCTTGTCCCAGCTGAGATGTGCAGTAAATGTAAAACATACAATAGGGTTTTTTTTTTAATTGTGTACATGAAAATATAAACTACTTTGTTTTATGCTTTTATACAGAAACCATATTGAGATACTATTTTTAATATCCTGGGTTGAGTAGACATATTTTTAATTTTTTTTTAATTGTTGTTTGGTTGCTCAGTCATGTCCAACTCTTTGCAACCCCATGGACTTCAACATGTCAGGCTTCCCTGTCCTTTGCTATCTTCCGGAGTTTGCTCAAACTTATGTCCGTTGAGTTGATGATGTCATTCAGCCATCCCATCCTCTGTCGCCCCCTTCTCCTTTTGCCCTCAATCTCTCCCAGCATGAAGGTCTTTTCCAATGAGTTGTCCCTTCATATCAAATGGCCAAAGTATTGGAGCTTCAGCTTTAGTATCAGTCCTTCCAATGAATATTCAGGGTCGATTTCATTTAGGACTGACTGGTGTGATCTCCTTGCAGTCCAAGGGACTCCCAGGAGTCTTCTCCTGCCCATTTCTTTTATTCTTTTTGAAGTGATTGCTTAAAGTATTAAAGTGCACATAACTCATGTTTATAGACCTCAGTGTATTTTATTTCTATTGTTCAGTGCTACTCTAAAGCATCTGTGTGTATAAAAGTACATACACATATACATATATGTATATATATTTCACTTCTGAATAAAAAAAAGCCTGAAGAACAAATGTATTTTAAAAATGTGCTCAGTGTCACACACAGCAGGAAGCAGAGAGCCATGCCAGAAATGAGGCTGCTGTTTCCAGAGGCTTTCAGCATCACCCATGCTGCCTCCAATTAACACATTCTTGACATTAGTAAAACAGGTTTTTATATGTTCCTTCAATAAAATGACAATTCTGCAAAGACATGTTCAAATGGATCCCTTGAACAGACATAAACAAACGACAGAGCTTAAGAAAGTAAGGAAAAATGTTAATACACTTAGATTAGCCACATCAGGGAGCTGAACTCCCCCTAGTGTGGAAAGGGCAGAATAGTTCCCAGAACCCAGAGAAGTTACCCAGAGGGCTGAGGCTGCTTTCATGTGTGTGCTCCGTCTCTAGGCCCTGTCCTGCTCTCTGCAGCCCCACGGACTATAGCCCTCCAGGCTCCTCTGCCTATGGAATTTTCCAGGCAAGAATACTGGAGTGGGTTGCCATGCCTCCTTTAGAGGATCTTCTGGACCCCAATCAAATCTGCTTCTCTTGTGTCTCCTGCATTGGCAGGCATATTCTTTACCACTAGTGCTACCTTGGCTTCCCTGGTGGCTAAGCTGATAAAGAGTTGGTCTGAAATATGGGAGACCTGGGTTTGATGCCTGGGTTGGGTTCCCTTCTCCTTCACCTACCTACTCCAGTATTCTGGCCTGGAGAATTCCATGGACTACAATCCATGGAGGAGCAAAGAGTCAACATGACTGAGAGATTTTCACAATCAGAATCAGAGTGCTTCCTGTGAAGCCCCAAGTCCCTTAGAAAAAAAGGATTCCAGGAGAATATAAATTCAGGCTTCATTCTCCTCCTGTTCTCTGATGCACTGCCATCCTCCATTGATAAACCACAACAGGAAGCCAGAGACAAGGGTGCCATTAAGCAAGCTGTGTAGACCAGTTCACAGACCACAGAGGAGAGTGAAAAGAGAGTGATCCATACACGATTTATGAACTTATTTCTAACCATAAACTCCTAGGTTAAATGGATGAACTTTCAATGCAGCAGAAGACAATCAGAAATAATATTGCACCTACATTTTGCATACACTCAAATGGAACCATTATTTTTAAAAGAAGAGGCAAGAAATACAATGTGACAAGAGTTTAAAGCATGAGGCTGAAAAATAATATATACATTTTGAACTCAGATACAGTTCAATAAAATATGTTTTGGCAAGTGTTAAAGATTAATTTTATAAGGTAACAAAAGTATTGCCTGAACTATATAACAGGATTGTAATCAAAATCAATGTTTTGCTACTCTAAAGGTATAAAACTAGGAAGTACAGTATAGTGTAAGACAAATATGATTTGGGGGTAGTAGTCCTTAAGATTAGAAAGAAAATAGCCTAGTGCTTGATCTCAACCCTGAAAATTACAAAGCTCTCCCTCAGGTTGCTGAAAATATACAGAGGGCTATATTCTCATAACCACATGCCTGCCCCATATCAAGATCCACTTTCTCTGTCTTATAATGTGAATGAAAATACATTTCTCTATTTTCATTATAAAAATAAAATCCCACTGAAAAGAGATATGTGAGTGAAATAGTCTTGACTTTCAAACTGAGGAATAAATTTAGACTAGCAACACAAGTGGGCTTCCCTGGTAGCTTGGCTGGTAAAGAATCTGCCTGGAGTGCAAGAGACTCCAGTTTGATTTCTGGGTTGGGAAGATCCCCTGGAAAAGGGATAGGCTACCTACTCCAGTATTGTTGGGCTTTCCTGGTGGCTTAGATGGCAAAGAGTTCACCTTCAATGCGGGAGATGTGGGTTGGATCCCTTAGTTAGGAAGATCCCCTGGAGGACGGCATGGCAACCCACTCCAATATTCTTGCCTGGAGAATCCCAATGGACAGAGGTGCCTGGCAGGCTACAGTCCATGGGGTTCCAAAGAGTTGGACATAACTGAGTGACTAAGTACAGCACAGCAACTCACATATGGTACATCATTATTATACAATACTGTGTAACTTTAGGCATGTCATCAACATACTTTCAATGACTTCATCTCTAAAAATGAGCTGGTGAAAAGATCATTATAATTTTTGAGAGTAGTCCCTATAAAGGATAATATAATAACATAAAAGTAACAATGTAACAATATAAACATTACTTTGGTCAAAAATATTCATTTTCTAGGAGTTATGTTAGTGTTATGTAGTCACAGTTGTAAATTTGCTCAATAATGAAATTATTTTATGATTGTTAAAGACGTAAATTGAGAATACTTCCAAACCATTTTCCATACTAAATCCAGGTTTTTCTTCTAGATCCCAAAAAGGATCATGTTAGTAGTTTCCAACTATAAAATGCCTCAACAGCTCTTTCAGGTTCAAAATAAAATTCAAACTCTCTTACATGATACTTTTGCTTATGTTTCCAGCTCTCTCTCTAATACCTTCTGTCAACATCCTCGTTTTCAGATTCTTGTCATATGAAACTTATTTGAGACATGTTTTTTCCCACAAACTCACATGACTCCACTTCTACTCTCATTATCAAGGCTGGATAGGAATTATTTGTCCATCACATGCTTTTCTATAGTCAGTGTAAAATAATTCTATAAAACTACTATCTATTTACTTACCTTTTTCCTCATTAGACTTTATGACATTTCAAGACAGAAATTGTCTTAAACACCTTTATACCTTATATACTTGACAAATAAATGAAAGATGCTAACAGGAAAAACTAGGCACTGACAAGAAAAGTAAAATTGTTGGTAGTAAATATGAACATTGGCCAGATAAAGTAAACAACCAAAGAAGAATGTCCAGGATAAAAGCTAAAGGAAAAGTTAAATAGAAGCCAAGCTAAGAGCTATTTCTTAGACACAGAGATGTGTTAGTACAATTCAAATGGTTTAAATTTAGGATGACATTTGAGAAGCAAATTATAATACATTCTGAGTAAATGAACCTATGAATGAAAAATAGAATCTAACTAAGTATAAATTAATATTTCTGTCAAACTCTTCTCTTTTATTAGAGAAAATAAAATGTATGCCCAAGTAGTCAATGACTGTTGTGTTTATGAGCACAGACACCGAATCAGTTATTACATATCAGTTTAAAATGGATTCTTTGTGCCCACTTATTTAAGCTACCCCAAGGGCTATCCATAAATTGCTAATTGTTCTCAGAGGAGGTCTTACACCTTATGCAAGAATCAATAGAGTTAAATTGTAGATTGCATTGTAAGATAATTCTTAAATATCTCTGTCAGAGAAAAATTGCAGTAGGGAGAGTTAAACAGCCGAGGAAAGCTTTATTCAGGACTATTACAATGAGGGGGAGAGAGATTAAATCCAATGCCCTGGAAACAAAAGACATGAGAGTTCCTAAACTAAGGTGAGCTGTTAGAAAATTAATGGAAGTCATTAGGGGAGGGGTTGGTACCTGTTATTAGACCATCTGTGTTTGCTAATTGGCACTTATCAAAGTTAAGCTTCTGTCCTCCTACAAAGATGGTAGATAGGGTTTCTATCTTTCTTGATTACATTTCAAAGGGATGGCTTCCTGGTCCTTGAGAAAGACATTGTTGTGTATTAAAACTGGCAGGAGGCTGAGAGATTTATATCTCAAAAGGGCAAAGAAAAAGAAAATTACAATTGCAACCTTCCTAAAGTAATTAAGCAAAGGGAGGTCAAGAGTCTATAGTCAAAAAGAAATCTGTCTAAAATGTAGTGAAGCTGAGAGAGTTTTTAGAGCTGTCTTGGTCACCTCAAGATTACAGTTTTCACCTGTGGGGATCTCTCCCAAGAGATGAAGTATTAGTATATGAGCTACCTCACTCTGTCAGCCTCTTTGTCTAGTTCCTTTGTTAATGTTATTCAGTTGCCACGTCATGTCCAATTCTGTGACCCCATGGACTGCAGCATAGCAGGCTTCCCTGTCCCTCACCATCTCCTGGAGTTTACCCAAGTTCATGTCCATTGAATCAGTGATGCTATCTAACCATCTCAACCTCTGTCGCCCTCTTCTTCTTTGCCTTCAATCTGTCCCAGGGTCTTTTCCAGTGAGTCAGCTGTTCACATCAAGTGGCCAAAGTATTGTATTTGCTCCATTATCTCCCCCATATTTTATGGAGTGGATAATGGAGAAATATCACCAGACATGCATCTTCAATATCTCTATAGCTCAGTCAGTAAAGAATCTGCTGGCAATGTAAGAGACCTGGGTTTGATTCCTGGGACAGGAATATACCCTGGAGAAGGGATAGGCTACCCACTCCAGTATTCTTGGACTTCCCTTGTGGCTCAGCTGGTAAAGAATTTGCCTGCACTGAGGGAGACCTGGGTTAGATCCCTGGGTTGGGAAGATCCCCTGGAGAAGGCAAAGGTTACCCACACCAGTATTCTGGCCTAGAGAATTCCATGGACTATATATTCCATGGGGTCACAAAGAGTTGGACACAACTGAGTGACTTTCACTTTCACTTTCAACCTCCTTCCAAATAGAGTATGGTTTCACCCGATTCACAGGTCAAATAGGTATTTGCTAGAAAACAATTTTCTCTCTCTTATCAAACATATGTACACAAATAATCAGAATCACTGGAATAGGAAATGGCAATCCACTCCAGTATTCTTGCCTGGAGACTCCCAAAACAGAGGAGCCTGGAGGGCTCCAGTTCATGGGGTTACAAAGAGTTGGACACAACTGAGAGACTAAACAACAATCAGAGTAACATTTACTAAGTGCATCCCACAATTTAGTCCTTTGCTTAGAATAATTCTAATTCTTAAAATATCCTGGAAATATATTATTATATCCACCTTACATTTGAGGACACTGAGTTTTAGAAAGTGCTCAGTCACACTATATAATAGGTGCAGATGGTATCAATCACATTATACATTATCAGATGCCTAATGCAGAAAGTGAAGAGGAACTAAAAAGCCTCTTGATGAAAGTGAAAGAGGAGAGTGAAAAAGTTGGCTTAAAGCTCAACATTCAGAAAACTAAGATCATGGCATCTGGTTCCATCACTTCATGTGAAATAGATGGGGAAACAGTGGAAACAGTGGCAGACTTTATTTTTTTGGGGCTCCAAATCATTGCAGATGGTGATTGCAGCCATGAAATTGAAAGATGCTTACTCCTTGGAAGGAAAGTTATGACCAACCTAGATAGCATATTGAAAAGCAGAGACATTACTTTGCTAACAAAGGTCCTTCTAGTCAAGGCTATGGTTTTTCCAGTGGTCATGTATAGATGTGAGACCTGGACTGTGAAGAAAGCTGAGTGCTGAAGAATTGATGCTTTTGAACTGTGGTGTTGGATAAGACTCTTGAGAGTCCCTTGGACTGCAAGGAGGTCCAACCAGTCCATTCTAAAGGAGATCAGTCCTGGTTGTTCATTGGAAGGACTGATGCTAAAGCTGAAACTCCAATACTTTGGCCACCTCATGCAAAGAGTTGACACATTGGAAAAGACTCTGATGCTGGGAGGGATTGGGGGCAGGAGGAGAAGGGGACGACAGAGAATGAGATGGCTGGATGGCATCACTGACTCGATGGCCGTGAGTTTGAGTGAGCTCCGGGAGTTGGTGATGGACAGGGAGGCCTAGCATGCCTCAATTCATGGGGTCGCCTAGAGTCAGACATGACTGAGCGACTGAACTGAACTGAACACACTATGATTTTTGAGGAAAATTGTTTTCTAAGTGTGGGCTTTCCCGATGGCTCAGTGGTAAAAAACCCATCTGCCAATGCAGAGGACATGGGTTCAATCCTGAGTTGGGAAGATCCCCTAGAAAAAGAATTGGCAACTGACTCCAGTATTATGTCCTGGGAAATGTAGCGGGATGGGCTATAGTCTCATGGGATCGCAAAAAAGTCGTATTTAGCAACTAAACAACAGTGTTTTTTAAAAAGTAGAACTGTTCCTTTATTTTTTCCATACAGAGCCTAGTTTGGTACAAATATAGTTCTATTTACAAAAAGACTTAATTGGGGTTAAAAAAAAGAATATAGTTAATTTCTTCATATGCTACTTGTAGGTAGATAATCATCATGTGTTCATTTAAAAGATGTATTTGAAATAGCAACAACAAAAAAGGATAAATACTTCAGAATAAGTTTAACAAAAAACGAGCATAATTTTTATAAAGAAAACTTTAAGATACTCCTGAAAGATATAAAAGTAGATTTAAGTAAATAGAAGGGCATGGTTTGTGTTTGGTTGGGACAACTCAATATGGTTAAGATCTTAGCTCTCCCTAAGTTAATATATAATTGTGAAACTATTCCAATTAATACACCAAGGAGCCTTTTTTTTTTAGGATGTGAAACAGTTGACCTACAATAATTGCCAAGAAAACAGTGGAAAAGAAAAGCTATATAGAGAGGTGGGAATTAGTTTGACAAGAAACAAAAACAAATTATAGACATGTTATAATTAATAGAGTGTGTACTAGCAGATGAAAAGAGAGATCAACTAATGAAACAGATTGGAAACTCCAGAATAGGCAAAACTATTCAAGAAATCAAATACATGAGAAGTGTGAAATCAAGAATTGATGGAGCAAAGCTTTTTGTTTGTGTGTTTGTTTTTAATAGATAATGTTAGTTCAACATTTTGACTATTTTGAAAAAGATGACGAACCCTTACAATAAACTCAAAACAGATCAGATACCTAATATGTGTGTGTGTGTGTGTGTGTGTGTGTATAAAGAGAAATATGTATCTTTAATATGGGGCTTCCCAGGTGAATCAGTGATAAAGAATCTGCCTGCCACTGCAGGAGATGCAGGAGACACAGGTTCAATCCCTATGTTGGGAAGAGATCCTGGAGTAGGAAACGCCAACTCACTCCAATATTCTTGCCTGGAGAATTCCATGGACAGAGGAACCTGGCAGGCTACAGTTCATGGGTTCACAAAAGAGTCAGACATGACTTAAGAACTGAACAACACCACCAAGCAAAGGTGTATACACACAATGTCACACTATGCTGCTGCTTAAAAAAAAAAAAGAAAGAAAGAAAAAGAAGGGAACAGTTTCTATGCATTGATATGGAGTTATTTCTAGGTGATATTAACTGTCAAAAGTAAAGTACAAGGAAAATAATTCATGTTTTGCCTTTTATGTAGGAAGGAAAATATGTATCAACTTATGTTTATAAAAAGAAATTGCTAAAATATCAGTAAATAACAAAATCTGGTACTTCAATAGCTGGAGTGAGGGTGATGAGGTAGAAGGGAAGTGAGAGGAAAAGATTTGTCTTTATTATTTTTTTTTCTATTGTTTTGACTTTGAGAAACATTTAGCATTGTACCTACTCAAAAAAATAGAATTATGACCTTTTAAAAACTCAGTTATAGTACTGGCAACACTTTCAGCAACACCTGTTGGCTAAGTGGCAACACCTCTTGATAACACATTTTTATACTTGAGAGGTCAGTTCTGGGTCTTACTATGTCCTCCAGATATCTCTAAATCAGTGACAAAAATGTCATGTTTATTTTTTCCATAGCCAAGATTTAAGGTCTGAAAAACAAGGGGTGGAAATGGGTGTATCTCTTCTCACTATGTATCCACCAGAGAAAGTTTGGTTTCCCATTGGGTAACTTTAGGTTCTGTTCATCTTGAAGTCTTGATTCCTAAAAAGAAAGATGCCTTGCTAGGGGACCCACCAATTGAGCCATAAGGCTGGAATCTGAGACTGCCACATGACCACTTTGAGGTCCATACGCTAGTGAAAAATCCCCTGTAGGAAGTACTGGCAAACCACTCCAGTACACAGAGAAGGGCTTGGGATTGCAAAGAGACATGACTGAGTGACTAACAGTCTCTTTCCTGCTAGCAAAAAAACAGATAAAGAAGGAGATTGTGCATTCTTGCTAGAGGAGTTGAGCCTGAGTATTAAATGGAAACTGGATTAATTTTATTCCATGGGATAAGGAGGTATAAATCTGGAACGCAGGTGACTCCTGCAGTCACTTACTATTTCTGTGTGCTATGATTAACGTCAGTAGAAGAATAGAAAAGCCCCATATCAATAGGACTGTTAACACTTCCAATTTTTTAGGAATGAAGATTTGGCTAACCCTCAGCAATCAAAAACTGTGACCTGCAATGTAAGCTTGCTGAGTACAAAGAGAATATGGAGTGGGTTGTGAAAAAAGATATAAATACCAGCTACCACTACCTGACCAGCTGCCTACAAGGACTGTAATAATTATGAGTATCTATTCCATACTTTGATATCTTTGGGCATACATTAATTTCTTTTCTCTTCTCTCCTTTATCTACCATCTAACATTCTATGCATTAAAAGCAGTTCACCTAATATCTTAGTATTAAAGTCCCAGGATATGAAAGGAGAATGTGTCTCATCTAAAAAGGAAATGAAAATAACTCAAAAATGGAGAAACCCTATTTTGTGGAGAGGACTAAAATAGTTTTGCTGTACAAATGACAATAGCATTAGGAAAATTAGAGAGCAACATTTTTTTTTTTGGAAGATGAGTAAGGCTAAAATAGATAAATGTAGATGCCAACTCAAGGGATGGATTATGGCAATTTATATTGTGTCAGTTTGCTCCTTGGAAGGAAAGCTATGACAAAGCTAGATAGCATATTAAAAAGCAGAGGCATCACTTTGCTGACAAAAGTCTTTATAGTCAAAGCTATGTTTTTTTCCAGTAGCCATGCATGTATGGATGTGATAGTTGGACCATAAAGAAGGCTGAGCGTTAAAGAATTAATGCAGTTGAATTTTGGTGCTGGAGAAGACTCTTGAGAGTCCCTTGAACTGCAGTGAGATCAAACCAGTCAATCCTAAAGGAAATCAACCCTGAATATTCATTTTAAGAACTGATGCTGAAGCTGAAGCTCCAATACTTTAGCCACTGGATACAAAGAGCCAACTCATTGGAAAAGACCTTGATGCTGGGAAAGAGTGAAGGCAAAAAAGAGAAGAGGGAAACAGAGGATGAGATGGTTAGATAACATCACCAACTCAATGGACACGAATCTGAGCAAACTCCGGGAGATAGTGTAGAACAGAGGAGCCTGGTGTGCTGCACTGCAAGGGGTCACAAAGAGTCAGACACGATTTAGTGACTGAACAGCAGCAACAAACATTGCATCAGTTTAGCTAAGCTGGAATCACATTTCTCAGAATTCCTTTCCACAATTAAATCTGAATTAACACATGTTGTAAGGGACTTTTCCCACCAGACTGGCAAGGCAGAAGTAAAGGTGTGGCCATGATCTTTTTATGTTTAGGAGGTCCTGCGCTTCCCAGATGGTGCTAGTGGTAAAGAACTTGCCTGCCAATGCAGAAGATGCAAGAGATGTGGGTTCAATCCCTATGTCGGCAAGATCCTCTACATGAGGGCATGGCAACCCACTCCAGAATTCTTGCCTGGGAAATTCCATGGACAGAAGAGCCTGGCTGGCTGCAGTGCATGGAGTTGCAAAGGGTCAGACACGACTGAGCACACACATAGGTGCATATTGCACATCATGCATGTTGTCACTTAACTGCCTCGCTGGATTGACTTGGGAACCACAACTAGCCTAACAAAACTCTTACTTCCTGAAGCTCTTCTGCTGTAGCTTCTCCAACTTCTGATCCTGCCTGAGCTCAGCTCTGTGCTGAGAGCACCAACACAAGGCACTCCCATAATTGAAGTCGGAGATTCGGAGGCAGTGGGAGAGATCATCTGGGTTCTCTTTCACCCACGTGGATTCCACCCCAGCCTCATAGATTTTATGTTTTCCTTGCTTCCTTGTTTTTGCCTTTATTACATCTCACCCTGTGGATGTCAATCTGGAGTGTTAGTCAGAAATAGGCTACTAGAGACTGCTTAACCAGATCTTAAAATTACATAAGCTCCAATCCCTAAAGAACACCAGCTCTGCTTATCTGATCAAATATACTGGCAGAGTTACATGGATGAGATTTCAGTGAATTGGGTGGAAAGAATTTAGAGGACTGACGCATCTCACAGTGCATCATTTTGTACAGTTTTCTTACGGAAGCTTGTTGATATTACATGTATTTGAAAAATTAAATCAGTAAGACTGTGAAGAGAGGAAGTAAGACTAAAATTGAAAGCAACCTGAAGCAAAAATAGCCAATTGTATTTCAAATTAAAATTATAATTAAACTGACAGGGAAGAAAAGTAAAGCAATAATGAAAATGACTTATGAACACAGAATTTGTACATTCTCAGTCTTTGGTTGTATAGGAGAGAACTCTTTTAGTAAATTTGCTTTTAAAGAGGAAATGTGGACAAATCAATTATGAATATATTTTAGATGTTTTATAGTATTTGACAAATGCTAGGTGTTGAAATTTTCACATGGAAGGAGAGACATAAAAATATAGAAAGGAGGAAGGCAAGAAAAAACTGTTGAAATATATTTCAGTTGAAGATATTGGGCATAAACTTGTGATTTCTAAAGCATGTACTTGTGTGTATGTATACGCTCATATATATTAATGCTCAGGTATCTTTTTCTGGTGGCTCAGATGGTAAAGAATCCGCCTCCATTGCAGGAGACCTGGGTTCAATTCTTTGATCAGGAAAATACCCCTGGAGAAGGAAATGGCAACCCACTCCAGTATTCTTGCCTGGGAATTCTATGGAGAGAGGAACCTGGTGGTCTATAGTCCATAGCATTGCAAAGACTCGGACATGACTAGAGTGACTTCATATGTTTATGTATGTCTTAGGTATACACGTGTGTGTACATGTATGTACATCTCTTAGGTTATATATGTATGTACATGTGTTAGACATATATAGTTACATGTGTATATATATGTGTGTGTGTGTGTGTGTGTATTTACAGGTATGTATGTATGAATATATATTGGAGAAGGAAATGGCAACGCACTCCAGTGTTCTTGCCTGGAGAATCCCAGGGACGGGGGAGCCTGGTGGGCTGTGGTCTACAGGGTCACACAGAGTCGGACACGACTGAAGCGACTTACCAGCAGCAGCATGAATATATGTGTGTGTGTGTGTGTGTGGCCATGTCTTGCTGCTGCTGCTGCTGCTAAGTTGCTTCAGTCGTGTCTGACTCTGTGCAACCCATAGACAGCAGCTCACCAGGCTCCACTGTTCCTGGGATTTTCCAGGCAAGAGTACTGGAGTGGGTCACCATTGCCTTCTCTGGTGTCCATGTCTTAGGTATATATATACACACACACACACACACACACACACACACACACATATATATATATCCGTCAGTCAGTTCAGTCATTCAATTGTGTCCGACTCTTTGTGATCCCATGAACTACAGGGATCACAGGCCAGGCCTCCTTGTCCATCACTAACTTCCAGAGTTGACCCAAACTCATGTCCATTGAGTCGGTGATGCCATCCAACCATCTCATCCTCTGTCGTCCCCTTCTCCTATATATATATATATATATATATATAAATGTACATGTCTGCTTGAAAGGCCTTGGGGGGAAAAGTCTAAGTGAACACACCTATAGCCTAGATCTTAGTCTTCAGTACCATTGCTCACCAAATGGAATCAGTACCACTAAGATAAATAATTAGTTGATTCCAGTGCTGGGGAAGAATAGGTACAAAAAGAACCTGTAATATGTTGCTATGCCAGAAAACAAGCACAGCATGTCGCAAAGATTCAAGAGCCAACTTGTACAGTGATTTGAATACCAAAATAATTAAGTTTTACGATGTATTTTTAACCATGGTGGGGGATAGCCACATGTCCATACTGATAATAAGTAGGCAAATAAATGGGAGAGACAAAGAGTTTTTGCTTACAATTGAGTGTCAAGTGGTGAATGTTGTGAGAGTTTTGGAAGACGGAAAAAAACCGGCATTTTACAACCATCATAGTGGACTCATCCGAGCAAGAATGAATTGTTTATGCCTTTTGATGAGGAGTAGGATAATTGCGTTGCCTTAAAGTGTCAATATAAGACTATTTACTAATTGCAAGAAAAAATAAATGTAACTCTTAGTGGAGAATTCAACAACCATTTGACAACATGATGCAAGTTACAATCACCGTTGAGGGGCATACGAATATCTACTGTCTCTGGATGTGATCATCTAAAAAGGACACGATCCCAGAGTATTGTGTCAGGGAATATGTAACCTGAATCAAAAATCAATATACAACAAACAGATTCAAAAGAAGGTTTTCATTTTTTTAAAAATATTCTTTAAAATGTCAATACCAAAAGACAAGGAAAGACTGACTGAAAATGTTCCAGATAAATAGAGACCCAAGAGACTAACTCTGACAACTAAATACAGCATTTGATCCTAGACGAGATCTTATACTGGAAGGTGGGGAGGAACAAGGGAGGGACTGCCATTCAGGGCATTGAGTCAGTTGGCAAAATGGGACTAGGAGTAGTAGATTAGCTAAAAGTGCTATTTCAATTTTAAATTCAGAGAATTTTATAATTATAATTGCATACGAGAATATTTCTTTTTAAGAAAATCAATAGTAGAAAGCGGCACGAGGAATGCAATGTCCTCTCTTAAGACATCACAAAAATATTATATGTGTGTTTGTGCCTGTGGATACATAAACAGAGAAAGGGAGAGGTAGAACAAAGGAGGAAGCAGATGGGCAAAATGTTAACACTAATTAAACCTGGTACTATTTGTCACTCTTACAAATTTTTATAACTTTTAAGTTCAGTTCAGTTCAGTTCAGACGCTCAGTGGTGTCCAACTCTTTGACACCCCATGAATCGCAGCACGCCAGGCCTCCCTGTCCATCACCAACTCCCAGAGTTCACTCAAACTCATGGCCTCGGGTCAGTGATGCCATCCAGCCATCTCATCCTCTGTCGTCCCCTTCTCCTCCTGCCCCCAATCCCTCCCAGCATCAGGGTCTTTTCCAATGAGTCAACTCTTCGCATGAGGTGGCCAAAGTACTGGAGTTTCAGCTTTAGCATCATTGCTTCCAAAGAAATCCCAGGGCTTATCTCCTTCAGAATGGACTGGTTGGATCTCCTTGCAGTCCAAGGGACTCTCAAGAGTCTTCTTAAACACAATAGTTCAAAAGCATCAATTCTTCGGCTCTCAGCCTTCTTCACAGTCCAACTCTCACATCCATACATGACTACTGGAAAAATCATAGCCTTGACTAGACAGACCTTTGTTGGCAAAGTAATGTCTCTGCTTTTGAATATGCTATCTAGGTTGGTCATAACTTTCCTTCCAAGGAGTAAGCGTCTTTTAATTTCATGGCTGCAATCACCATCTGCAGTGAATTTAGAGCCCACAAAAATAAAGTCTGCCACTGTTCCCACTGTTTCCCCATCTATTTCCCATGAAGACATGGGACCAGATGCCATGATCTTCATTTTCTGAATGTTGACCTTTAAGCCAACTTTTTCACTCTCCTCTTTAAAGTTACTTCTAAATAAAAGCTTTTATTAAATGTACTTGAAATCATGCATTGGTAGCTGTCTAAAAATATGTCTAAACAAAATCTGAAATGTTCTTATTTCAATGACATGAATCTTATCCTACCACTTGCATATAAAAGCAGCATGCCTAACCTAACTAATAAGAAAAGGGGAACTGTGAGGTTTATACAGAATAGAAGCTAGGTAAATGGTTTTCTGTATGTAATCATTGATGCTTTTATTGGAATGGTTTTCTTTTTCCATCTCTTCCTTCTTTCCTTTCCTTCCTTTCTTTTTCTTAAGAACTTTTAGCTTGAAATACACAGGAGGAAATGAATAGTTTGTATAGAAATGTTGATTTATTTTTCACTTTTTTACTAGAATTCAGGCAAGTGCCAAGAATAGATTCCCATTCAATTTCTTGCAAAGAAGGTCTTCAAAGAGTCACTGCTGAGCCAGGGTCTATGATGATCTCAGTATTCTTTTCACTGTGTTCCTGATGCTAATACATTAAATCCTACTTGGAGTCATTTCCTAGTGTTCATAGTTGACTTTGAATCAAACTAAGTTGTCTGCAGATAATGGGTGCTCAGTCAAGGCAATGAATTAATGCTGAAAATGGCTTGCCAACTGCTGATTCACATTGACTAAAATGAATTAAGAGTAAGATATTGCCAACATAAGTTGCATGTTTGATGGAAAACAGCTGAACTTTTCACTTTGCTGTGTTGGTATCTTTCTGAATGTGAGTTAAACTATGAGACATTTTCCCTAATATCCACAAAAGTGAAAAAGAAGTCTTACATGTTTTTTTGAAGCCAATTTTTGATCAAAGACATTACTTTGCCAACAAATGTCTGTCTAGTCAAAGCTATGGTTTTTCCAGTAGTCATATATGGATATGAGAGTTGGACTATAAAGAAAGCTGAGCACTGAAGAATTGATGCTTTTGAACTGTGGTGTCAGAGAAGACTCTTGAGAATCCGTTGGACTGCAAGGAGATCCAAACAGTCTATCCTAAAGGAAATCAGCCCTGAACATTCATTGGAAGGACTGATGCTGAAGCTGAAACTCCAATACTTTGGCCACCTGATGCAAAGAGCTGACTCATTTGAGAAGACCCTGATGCTGGGAAAGATTGATGTCAGGAGGAGAAGGGGACAACAGAGGATGAGATGGTTGGATGGAGTCAGCGACTCAATGGATGTGAGTCTGAGTAAACTCTGGAAGTTGGTGATGGACAGGGGTCCTGGCGTGCTGCAGTCCATGGGGTTGCAAAGAGTTGGACACGAATGAGTGACTGAACTGAACTGATTTCACTTCAGCTGTGAAACTATGGTTTATAATCTAGCACATACCTCTCTTGTTCTTTTCTTGGGCCAATCCAGGAATCCTGATAAGAAACATGGGAAGGAAGCATTACTCTCCCCTTCTGAGTGACTCAGTGACTATGCAGGCCCCAAGACAAGCTCATCATTAAGCAATGGTACATTGCTCCTCCACAATAGATAAGTGGGTCTCTCTGTATAACCTGGAAGAACCAAATTGTCTTGATAATAAAAATAGTGGTGTTCTATTGACAGGCAATGTTTTTTGTCCAAAAAACCTGTGACAATCCGATTTTTATATACAGCCTATTATTATTTTTTTACAATGTTCCCTAGGGATGTGTACATATAAGCAAAATGTAACAGAAGAGCATTTTAAACTTTGCTTTGGACATAAACTCTGATGTGGAATTTCAAGAAGCTTAAGGTTAAAGCATATGAAAGATTCCTTTAAGTTAGCATGATATTTACAATCATAAAAGTATAAGATCTGTTTTCTGATCCCTAGAGCCAAATTTCAGTTTGTGAACTTATCCCTTTATGGGACAGATATTTGAGGGACTGCAACTCCCAAGTCCAAAAGTGAAACTGAAAGTGTTAGTCAGTTATGTCTGACTCTTTGTGACCATATGGACTGGAGCCTGCCAGGCCCCTTTGTCCATGATAATCTCCAGGCAGGAATACTGGAGTCGGTAGCCATTCTCTTCTCCAGTGGATCTTCCTGACCCAGGGATCGAATCCGGTCTCCTGCATTGTAGGCAGATTCTTCATAGTCTGAGCCACCAAGGAGTCCAAAAATGTGCTGCTATATGTGTAGATATACTTCCTTATACCATCTATAAAATATAATCTGAAGAGTTGCCTTAAATCTAACCAATGTAAGTAAGTTTTCCTTGTCTTTGGGCATGGAATAAAATGTGATTGGAAAGGACTTCCTTCTTTTGGAACTAAGCAAATGGCACAGGAAAAGATATTTGTTTCTGTACATGAATTTAGAGACATAGGAGTCTTCAGACTGGCACAGACCTATGTTCTAGAGCATTAGAGTCTGTTGGAACTCTAATAGCTTTGGGAAGAGGTCTAGATTCAAATTTTGGCTCTATTGGTTACTGCCTGAGTAAATCTGAACAACTGTTCTAAACCTAATTCTCATGACAAAAATAGGTGACCAATAATAGTATGTATTTCAAAAGCTCAAATTCCTAATAGCAGACATGTATTACATACTAGGAACTATTCAAAGCATTGCAGATTCAGAGATAAGTAAGATACAAGCCCTTTCATTGAGACATTGCTTGTAGGGGTAAACATTCATGTGAAATATAGATGATTTATACACAGTGTGATAAGCATTATCATACTGATATTCATAGAGCAATGAGGGCATAGAAGAGAGACATTTAGCCCAGTTTTGATACTCAACAAACACCAATTAAAAAGAAGATGGTTATCCTTAACTTTACCAGATTTATAGGAACTATCCAGGAAGAGAAAGTGAAATATGCTTTCAGGGTATTAAGCAGGAAGACAGTATAATGTATTCAGACAACAATAGGAATTTTATCTTTATTAGAACAAAAACTGAAGGGCAAAGAATTGGAAGATAAAACTTAAGAAGTAAAAAAGAGTCAAATCATGAAAGATTATTACATAGGCTTAAGAAGCTTATAGACAACGGTAACTTTTCAAAACATACACACACAAATCAAATGAATACAAGAAAACTTTGAAAGCCTTAAACTCTCTTATTAATTCAATGTTTGCCTATTCCAGGAAGCTTTTTGGAGAGGCCAAAATTTAATCACTCTGATTCAGTAGCAATAAGGTTCATGGTAGATTTGGCTGAAGAGAGAACTGGAATTATTATTTTATACACCGAACCAGCCTCAACTTTACTCTTTTGGTGCCCTCCCTAAGGAGTTGCACTTCCGGTGGCCAGCTACTGATGTATGCTAGACACTATGTAATCTGCAGGAAGCATCAGAGACGTTGAGAGAGGTAGAATATTCACAATTTAATACATGGTATCAAATGCAAATAAACATGCAGTTTCTGACCTTTTTTATCTTAAGAGCTGGTGCCAAGTTATTTCTGTTGTCACAATATTATGTAAAGTATGTCAAGTGACAGCTAAAGGCAGACTGGGGTCATGGTCACTACCAGTCAAAGAAGCTGTATGCTATACTGTAGCTGCCATAGTATTTTAGAAACCTTGTTACCAAGAGCTGAAAGAAAAGTGAACTGAGTTAGTCACTCAGTCACATGGGACTCTTTGCAATGCCATGGCCTGTATCCCACCATGCTCCTCTGTCCATGGAAGTCTTCAGGCAAGAATACTGGAGTAGGTTGCCATTCCCTTCTCCATGGGATCTTCCCAACCCGTGGATTGAACCCACCTGGGTCTTCTGCATTGCAGACAGATTCTTTACCATCTAAGACACTAGGGAGACCCTACCAAGGGCTGAACCATGCTGAAAAGCTAAAGCAAAGAGGAGTGAGACTCTAGTGACAGGTAATTGAACTGCTGAAACTCAGCAGTGGGGAGAAAATACTTGCAAGGGTGAAATCTCATAGTGAAAATAAATAGCTGCAAATGTATCTCTGCTGAACAACTTTAATATAGAAGCAATTATACATTTCACTCGGAAAAGAACATAGAACAGTCATCATGGTCAAAAAGGTAAAGAAAGACAAAGGATGGTTATAGACACTGCAATCAGGCGGGCTTGCTGAGGTCAGGTCAGGGAAAATCGAGATTAGAGAGATGGAGCTGTTCCCTTCTAGAAATCAAAGGGGATAACATCAGTCAAGATGGCAGCCTCCTGTGTCTGTCCATACACACATGTGCTCCCCATGCAGTATGGTCTGCTTGTTTCCAGAGAAAATCCTTGCAGACTCTAACAATATATATGATATTTAAATCTTTGTGAACCCAGTGTAACGTTTCTGTCCTCATGACCCCTGAAGATGAAGGGGATTGTGTTTTCTAGCATACGGGGATTAGATCTGTCTCTTTACCAAATCAGTCTTTACCAACTGTGTGTTGAGGATTTTGCAACACATACCACCTGCCACAGTAGAAGCTTAATACAGGCTTATATCAATGACCCCCAGTCCAAGTTGCTTAGGATCTAGTGTAGAAGAGAAATAGAAACAGTGCACACACGCACACACAAAATGTAAATAACAAATGCAAATTACTTTATAAAAAATATAGTACTACTATTCATAATATCCTTTGTTGAAGGAATAATCTAAAACCGTATTCCTTTTCTGTTCAAATTAAATTTCTTATATTTTGTGAAATTTAGTACAAAGTCATTTAAATATAGAACTAAGCTAAATATCAAGGTCTTCATGCTTGGTTTATTTCTAAGCAATAGGTTACAATTTTACACTAATATTTAAATATGGAGGAGATGGAGGAGTAGTTCAGGAAGACCCCAATATTTACAGTTATGAAATAACAATACAATTAGATGTTTAAAAAAAAAACTTTTTTTACTAGAAGTTCAGATTTTGATTGGATGAAAGTATCTTATTTCCACAGTGTCCAAACAAATAACAGACACAAAGTGCTTTTATAACCTGAAGGAAAAGTCATTCCAGCTGGTATATAGGTCATCAGTTGTTTTCAGCTTCTGTTTTTTTCCAAACAAATACTTCTTTTCACTCATCATTGGCCATTAAAGCCCACTACCATCCTTGAAGCGTTATTTCTTAAATTGTTTTCCATCAGTGAAATCTTAAAAATCGTGCAATACAGACTTTAAAGTGGGCTTCAGCTGAATAAAGACAACTCTAATGGCAAGTACGAGGGGTTTGACAGAAGGAAGGGTGGCGTAGGGGTGACATGGTGTCACAACTGCTCACCAGCACAGATGGAGGAGGCAGCTCTATTCCACAGTCTCTAAGCTCTTTCTGTCATTAACATTTCCTGCCTTAATCTGTTTTGAGTCCTTCTTCCCCACTTACTTGGCCTGAACATTTTTATTTTTAGATTCTTAGTGATTAAGAAAATACAGGCAGAATAATCTCTTTATATGACAGTTTGGTGCAGCAGTAAGAACAAAAAATAATTTCTGCAATAAAGCTACCCTTTGAAGCTTGACTCAATTCCTAAAATTTAACCTCTCTGTACCTCATTTTCCCAAAACGAAAAGAGGGAGAGAGAGAAAGAGAAAGGGAGAGAGATTATTCTTTACTTCCAAGTTAAAGGATTGCTTCGAGGATCAAATACTATCAATACTAAACGCTGATATGGTTTACAAGCCTAATAACTTTGCATGAAAATTAAGCCACTTTAAAAATACATATTTCATCTGATAGAAAAGTATGGGGCCCTCTAGCCTTATTCTGCTCTACAAGTTATTTGTTCAACTTTGTCAATTGTCACCATCTCAAAGAAGGAAGTTTCAAGACAGGTAAATCTATGACTACAAAACAGGAAAGGCATTTTCATACTCCACCCCTGGGGCTATGAGTAGCCAGTAGACTGGCTGGTGGGAAGGATAAGAGCCCACTTCCTTTGCTTCCAGGTCAGTAAACTTGGAGTTGAAATTCACATTCTAGAGCTCTTTGTGGGAACTACCGGTGTGCAGACTTCACCTGAAATCCCATCCTTGCTTGGCTCCTTCCTGTCCTGCTCCACCCCCTGGTACCCATTTAGTACTTTCCATGAGACTATGTCCTTAAGAAATCACTGCACCTCAATCCTTGGCTTAGGGTCTGCTTCTGAACGAAGCCAATGTAAGAACCTAAGAAATTAGTTTTTCATTAATTCAACAAACATTTATTTAACATCTGCTAACTGCCTAACATTAGGCAGAGGTGAACAAAACAAACTCCCTGTCTCTGAAACTTATATTTTATTAGAAATAGTATGAAAAAAATAAGTGAACAGGTTATTAATACAATTTGGCTTAAAATCGTGGTAAAAGCACTATGACAAAAATAACCAGAGTAATTTAGGTAGGGAATAGTGAAGAACAGAAAGTACTGTATTAGATACACAGGTCAGATAAAGCTTATCTAAAAAATGACCACTGAATATGAACAAAAAGAGTCCTTCCCCCAAGTATTATCTGTTCTTATATTTCAATATTGAGAATCAGGTTAGTTTAAACCTCTGTAAGAACTTAGCGTGTCTGGGGTACTAAAACACTTTAGTGGGAAGACACTTACAGAAGAATAAGAGAAACACAAGAGTGCATGGGGGCTGAGGTTGGGTTTAGGCATCCTGTGGCGGGGTCGGGGGGGGTGGTTGGAGGGGTTTCCTTGGTAGCTCAGTGGTAAAGAATTCTGCAGTGCAGGAGACACAGGTTCCATCTCTAGGTCAGGGAGATACCTTGGAGGAGGAAATAACAACTTTGCCCCGTATACTTGCCTGGGAAATCCCATGGACAGAGACGCCTGGTGGGCTGCAGTCCATGGGGTCACAAAAGAGTCAGACATGACTAAGTGACTAAAGGACAAACATCAAGGGGTGTGTGGGAGGTGATGTATCCATTTTCTGCCTTAGCATCCTTGCATCGCAGGACAGAGAGGGGAGGAAAGGCAGAGATGCAAGGTTGTTTTGAAGGTTACACAAAGGGATTTCAGACCTCTTAGAACCTAAGAGAAGAGTTTATTCTATTGCTTCTTGCTCTTCTTTCAGGGAAAAAAAGAAGTATTCTTATCTCTATATGCTCTATAGTGGTTCTTTTCTGTACACAGTAGGTATTCCTTAAATGTCAGTTAATTAGAAGTGTGTGTGTGTGTCTGTGTGTACGCGTGCATAAGCCTTAAGCGTTATTTTCCACATGGAGGAGTTAGCTGGATTCCTTCTCTTTAAAGTAATGATTAGATATTTCCAAATCATTATTTCAACTGAGTAGTGTGAATGTAGGCATAGAAATATACAATTAAAATACACATACCTACATGGAAAATATTGTATGTAATTACTCCAGGTCCACTTTTGTGTATATGAATTTGTCTTTTCTTATAACTCTTATTCTACCAGTTTAATCTTTTTTCTCCAAAGCATTTGACTCTTCCAGAGATTACAATAACAGCATGCTAAAACAGAGCTAATGTATAATGTATCCTAGTCTCCTATCTTTTTCAATCCCTGGAGACAAATCAAAACTGAAACATAACCCATGATTCATTCTGTAAAATTCAAGTTTCCCGTAATCTTAATAAAATCTCCTCAAACTAAGCATCCGAAAAGGGCTATTCAATAATCAAGTAGGCTGGCTTTGTTTCCTGGGAGGAAAGGCTAAATGGAATATTTTAAGCAAATCATAAATGCAAATGTGAAGCTTTGCTTCAAGAATTTCTGTGCCTGATTTCAAGAACAGCAGTACACGGGGCTGCAGCAGGATCTAGTCTAAGATGAATGAACCCTTTGGACTTAAAGTTGATCTGGATGGCAGCGGTTCACCACAAGTTATTTCCATCCTGTGATATTGCATTCCTCTTTTTCTTTTCTGCAAAGCAAGAGAAAATAAATAGGCTTAGCAATGCAATTCCTTATTATATCGATCAGAATTTTGGCATTAAAAATGTCTGCCCTTTAACCTTTTCCCTTTCAGAAATCTTTCAATGACTCCAATGTGCATGACATCAATATGTACCCCAGGAGACATTATAAGCAATACTTTTTTTTTCCGATTACTGACATTGTAAAAAATGTATGCTACTAACTACTATTTAAAAACACAAGACATAATTGATCACCAGATGGAGCAGTAAAAATGAAAACTGGGAGATAAAGATGGAATACAAATATTTAATCATAAATGGAGAAACAATGAAAATCTGAGGATAACTGTATTCTGTTTGCAGATAATAGCCTTTCATGGGAGAATGAGTCACTTATGGTGTCAGGCATAGGACCATAAATCCAGTTGTAATATAAATACAAAATTTTTGCTTGCAACACTCTTGCTTATGACTGAAACATTTTGTTTAAGCTATTCTAATGTAGAAAAGTCTGATATGTTAGAATTTTTACATGACATAAGTCAAGAAAAATTACTTTTTTTACCAAGTGAAAAAGTCATTTTCTACTGTAACTTAAAATATGACAGTGTTTTAAAGCATATTGAAAGCTTTCTGACAAAAGATTTTGATCCATAATAGTAGATGCCTTATGTAAGACTTCTGTGAGATGGAGATTTTACTTCAGTTCTGGTATGTTCCAGAATGTTGATAAAATGGAAATTTATTTAAAAATATTTTGCAGATGGTATTGCATTTTTGCCTTATGTGATTGAAGTATTTAAAAATCACTAGATACAAATATGATATGTTAGACCATAACTTGAATCATTTTATCAAAAATTAATGACCAGGCTTCCCTGGTAAATAATGAGTGGTAAATAATCTGCCTGCCAATGCAGGAGACAGGTTCATCCTTGGTCTGGGAAAATCCCATTTGCCACATAGCAACTAAGCCCATGAACCCACGTGCTGCAGCTCCTGAAGTCCCACATGCCCTAGAACATGCCCGTGCTCTGCAACAAGAAAAGCCACTGCAATGAGAAGCCTGAGCACCACAGCTAGAGAGTAGCCTCCAATCTCCACAATTAGAGAAAGCTTGCTCAGCAATGAAGACCCAGCACAGCCAAAAATAATTTTAAAAATAATTAAAAAAAATTAATGCCCTACATCACCCTTTGTTTTAAACTTAATATTAAGACACTAACATTGAAATTCTTTACACAGCGATAAATGGGTAAGTGTAGGAATTTTCTCTCGCCATGTAAATTACAACCAAAAACCCCACTAAACTATAAAAGACAAGTTACATTATAAATTTTCTGGCATTTAACACAAGCACTAAAATGTAGTATTGACTAAAGAAAATATATGTTAAATTTGTGACATCACAGCATCTTGTGTCAGCTACCTGCTTTCACTAACTTCTCCCCTCTTGTGGTACCCAGTAGAGAGCTCTACCTACCATACACATCCATTCACTAACTTCTCCCCTCTTGTGGTACCCAATACAGAACTCTACCTACTATCACATTCATTCACCATCTCAACTCCATATTGTGAAAGGCCAAGCCTTTTGAAGTTTATAATTTGGCATCTGTCCACATATACTTAGTAAATCAAAACATCTATAAGATGTATGGCAGCTTAGGGATATCTTATAGTATTGTATCAAATATGACTTTTATATTTGTTTCTACACTGCTTGATTGCAGGTTGTCCTCGAAGTTTCACATATTTTTTTTTTCATTTGTTTTGGATGGTTTTCACTTTTTTAAATTTAATTTTTAATTGGAGGATAACTGCTTTAAAATGTTGTGTTGGTTTCTGCCATACAACAATGCTAATCAATCATAATCACAATCATAACACTCTCCATCTTAAACCTCCCTCCTACCCCGCATCCCCCACATAGCCCAGAACCAGGCTGCGCTACCTATGTTATACAGCAGTTTTCCACTCGCTATCTATTTTACATACTGTAGTTTGTATATGTTAATGCTTCTCTCTCGAGTCGTCCCACCCTCTGACCTAATTTTTGAAGTCTACAATATTATGTATTTAGTCCACACTTCTCTTTTATTGACAGTGAAGAGGCAGGGAAGACATAGGAGCAACTTCTTCTAAGGCACCCAGTGCAGGAGGACACAATTTTCTTTCATAAGCGTTAGTATTTGAGGCACAAAAGGCTTGAATTTCAAGAGTACATGCATGTGTCTGCGAGTGCACGCTCAGTCGTGTCCAGCTGTTTGTAACCCCATGGACTGTAGCCCTCCAGGCTCCTCTGTCCATGAGATTTTCCTCGCAAGAATACCGGAGGGGGTTGCCATTTCCTTTTTCACAGGACCTTCTGAACCCAGGGATTGAACCCACATCTCTTGTGTCTCCTGCATTGGCAAGAAGGTTCTTTACTAGCTGAGGTAGCAGGGGAGCCCTGAATTTAAATGTAAAGGAAGCTACTACTGGTCTTACTTTCTACTTTCCCATGGCCTGTCCAAGAACTGGCCAGGCAAACACATTAATGAGAACTCAACTGACAAAAGTAAAATAAGGCATTTTCTCCCATTTTTGCCTTCTTAAATAGGGAGCTGACCTAAGGCAGTTAAAACCCTTTGGCCTTATTCAATATATGTTATTCTATTCAAAAGAATTTCCAGGTCAATGTAAAACATTTTCTCCAACATCATCTGTTTGTAACTTTGCCTGGTACTTTCATTCTTTTAGTTTTGAATTGTCTCATTGTCTAATATTGATCAAATTATCTACCAGTGCACTGTATTTACTATATATGTGTGTTTAGTCATTTAGTCGTGTCTGACTCTTTGCTACCCCATGGACTGTAGCCTGCCAGGCTTCTCTGTCCATGGAATTTTCCAGGCAAGAATACTGGAGCGGGTTGCCATTCCCTTCTCTAGGGGATCTTCCCATCCCAAGGATCGGACTCAGGTCTTCCGCATTGCAGGCAGATTCTTTACCGTCTGAGCCATCAGGAAAGCCCTTACTATATAAGGGTAAGGTAATAAATAACTTTAAAGGACCACAGCAGTTTCACCTGCTGTGCTTTATTTTATTTTTTTTTTTATTTTGTGCAAACCAAGGCCAATTCAGCTATGTTGAGGCCTTAGCACAAGGTGCACAGACCTTTCTTTTTGTTTGTTTTTGTTTCTCATTTTCTAGCTAGTGATTTCATATGCACCTGCCAGTATTCCACTGTTTTTGGAACATCTAAATTGTAGCTCAGAGCTTTGGAATTCAGACTGTTCAGTAAGGCCCCTGGTAGGTCACTCAAGAATGAAGTTCATTCACAGAGAGTAGTTAGCAGATTATATAGTAATCCATAGCAATCTTCCCTAGGATTCTTACCTGTTACATCTGGGGTAATATCAATGTGAGTAAATAATACTTGCCTAGAGGGGACTATTTACTGTATTTAATTTCTTGTGCACATGTGTTAAGCCCCTTCAGTCATGTCTGACTCTTTGTGACCCTATGGGCTGTAGCCCATCAGGTTCTTCTGTCCATGGGATTATCCAGGCAAGAATACTGGAGTGGGTTGCCATGCCCTCCTCCAGAGGATCTTCCCGACCCAAAGATCAAACTCATGTCTCTTATGTCTCCTGCATTGGCAGGTGGGTTCTTTACCACTAATGCCACCTGGGAAGCCCTGTTCCTAATACCCTGTGATATTTTGCTAGGACTATTGGCCTTCTGGGAAAAAGTAAGTGAGCATCAGCTGTGTCAAATCAACTGACTGCCACCTAGATGATGACTCAATTGGAAATCCAGTGTCTGCCCTGTTCATTACTATTCTCCTGAAATGAGTACAACATGCTGGGGACATAAGTGGTAGCTGAATTAATAAAATGATACCATTTGATTAGGAAAAAAAAACATGGATTACATCTTTAATAGATACAATTTTCAATATTAAGAAGCTTAAAATCAGTTTGTTTATCTAGTTTCCTGGGTGTCTATGTAGTTTTTTAAAGGTTTGCGCCCTAGAGAAAGACTTTTGCTCTCAGATAAAAATAGAATCTAATTGCAAAATGGTTTGATAATATCTATTAAAGTTATGAATATTAAATGGAATAATGCATGCAAGGGGCTGAGACATGATGTCTAATACAATTAGAAGTGTTCAACAAATGTTCATTTGCATTATTATGATTACTCATTGAGGTGAGTTTGCTCATAATGCTTCCAAGGATAAAAATCAAAATATTCTGTTCAGTTTGCAATCGCAGCTCAGTAGTTAGAGTCGGTCCTGAAGAAAATAAAAACGGAAGAGAAATTGTATATCCTTGCTAATTCTAGATAATAACATAAGGTAGATGTTAGACATTGCTACCTTTATCTTAGAAAACTGGCCCCCCAAATTTAAAAATTGTGTTGAAATTTGTGCTGACATCCAGAATCATCATGTGGCAGCCTGCGTACCCAAAACCCTGAACTACGACCCCCACCTGAATATGTGTCTCCTCTCTCTCATTGTACTTTGCATGTTTCAGTTCTTCCATCTCAAGTTTTTAGTTCCAGGTGTTAGAGTTTTGACAGGAGTTTTTGTATCAAGATTATCTGATGTTATCTAAGAGGAAGTGCTGATGAATAAAAAGTGATTGCTGACTTAGTCTTAAGAGAGAACATATTTGCATTCTACTAACATGTTGTTGTTGGCTTGAGGCACTGGAGGGCACGACTCAAGATCCGGGATTCTCCACTCCCACCCTGGCTTCTTTGGCTTATTTTTTCCCAAAATGAGTGAAATCTGATGGTGTGTGGAATTGTGTTCTAGGTGCCACTTCTGGGCTTCTTATTCACTGTTTACCCACTCTATCATAAGGTCATCTTACAGGCACACTACATGGCTTCCTAGGTGGCACAACTGATAAAATATCCACCTGCTAATGCAGGAGATGCAAGAGAAGTGGGTTCGATCCCCGGGTTAGGAAGATCCCCTGAAGTAGGATATGGCAACCCACTCTAGTATTTTTGCTTGGAAAATTCCATGGACATAGGACCCTGGCAGGCTACAGTCCATTGGGTCACAAAGAGTCATACACAACTGAGCATGCGTCACACAATACAAAAAGAAAAAAAAAAGGAACACTATATACTATAGGAGTTAGCAATGAGGTTCCAGATAAAAGAAAGATAATTGGGATTAAGAATCAGAACAGAATAGAAGCCTGGTTCCAGTTTAAGGCTAAGCTATATGTTCCAATCCACTGTTTATCAGCTTTTACAAATGGATATTTTTGGTTCTCTGATGCCTGTGCTTATTTCTCAATTACTTCTGGACATGGAAAAGGAAAAGATAAGATTATCACCCCAATGGTTGGTATTGATTTCCTAAGCAATCTATTTATTTCATTTTATAATAGGCCATTCTGTGGTTCTCTGGGCACAAGATCATCTAGGAAAGAAAACAAAAATGAAACAAAAACTTAAATGTTGAAAGATGACTATATCATGATAGAAAAGTTGATGACAATTCAGACATAGAAAAAGTATATCTGATAAAAAAGAAATCAGAAGTTGGTCATCCACCATCCTTCCAATAATATCTGCTGAGTTTCTGACTCTCAGGGTGAAAATCAGGCAGAGATGATAGGGTTTTATTTCACCAATAATTTCAGCTTTGAAGGTTGCTACTTTTTTTCTTCTATTCACTGTTGCCAACACTGTTTCTGACAAGAGTTTGAGCTGAAGATATCTATGTGGGAGATTAATATTTATAACACTGAGGTTTTTTTGCCCTTAGCCTTCAATTGTCCAAATTTTGTTTCATTTTTCCAGTGCTGCTTCTTAATGAAGATCAAGTCATTGGAAATAATTGTTTCATGAATACCCATTCAATGAATTGAAATGCAAAGTCAAATTCTATTTTTGAAAAAGAAGTCTCACACATAGTTAAAATTGCATAGTATTCTTAAGCGTGGAGAAACCAATTTTTTTCTATAGCAGAAAGCATTTTATTTGATTCACAATGAATAGTTTTTTTTTTTTTTTTGCCTGAAAGCTACACATGCTGGGCCTAACAACATTACCATAGGTGTTCACAGAGAGAAAGAAAAATGCATGTTGTAATATTACAAGGTGTTAGTTGGTATTATTATTGGTATTATTTTAGTATTTAGTATACAGTATTATTTTAATATTTCCTAAAATTACAAAATGGTTAACAACATATATCAACCTTAAGGTAGTCTTGATTTCCTGAACAATTCTGTATGCCCACTAATGTTTTTTTCCTCCCTTTCTTATTCATGGTTCATGGGAAAATGATGCCATTGAATTTCATTTGGTGAATAAAGTGGTTAAAATATTTGATAAGGCTCTTCTGTGGCTTACAATAAGAAGCTATTCTGTCATTGCTTTACTTGAAAAGATTTTCTAAAATTAGGATACATTTTGAAGTTTGTTATTTATCAATGACAGTAACAGAAAAGTTACTATTTTTTGCTATTACAAATTCTGCATGAATGCTCTTGCATATCAGTTCAGTTCAGTTGAGTCACTCAGTCATGTTTGACTCTTTGCAACCCCATGGATTACAGCACGCCAGGCTTGCCTGTCCATCACCAACTTCCAGAGCTTGCTCAAACTCATGTCCATCCAGTCAGTGATGCCATCCAACCATCTCATCCTCTGTTGCCCCCTTCTCCTCCTGCCTTCAATCTTTCCCAGCATCAGGGTCTTTTCCAAGGAGTCAGTTCTTTGCATCCAAAGTATCAGAGTTTCATACTTGACTACTGGGAAAACCATGGCTTTGACTAGATGGACCTTTGTTGGCAAAGTAATGTCTCTGCTTTTCAATATGCTGCCTAGGTTGGTCATAACTTTTCTACCAAGAAGCAAGCATCTTTTAATTTCATGGCTGCAGTCACCATCTGCAGTGATTTTGGAGCTCAAGAAAATAGTCTCTCACTGTTTCCATTGTTTTCCTGTCTATTTGCCATGAAGTAATGGGGCCAGATGACGTGATCTTAGTTTTCTGAATGTTGAGTTTTAAGTCAACTTTTTCACTCTCCTCTTTCACTTTCATCAAGAGGCTCTTTAGTTCTTTGCTTTCTGCCATAAGAATGGCGACATCTGCGTATCTGAGGTAACTGATATTTCTCCCGGCAATCTTGATTCCAGCTGGTACTTCATCCAGCCTGGCATTTCATGATGTACTCTGCATAAAAGTTAAATAAGCAGGGTGACCATATACAGTCTTGACGTACTCCTTTCCCAATTTGGAACCAGTCTGTCGTTCCATGTCTGGTTCTAACTGTTGCTTCTTGACCTGCATACAGGTTTCTCAGGAGGCAGGTAAGGTAGTCAGGTATTCTCATCTCTTTAAGAATTTTGCACAGTTTGTTATGATCCACACAGTCAAACTCTTTCACATAGAGCATTTCAAATGGGAAAGTACATCTGTTTGATAAAGGCCCAGAAGGAGGATCACTGGATTGAAGAATGAATTTGTAATATTTTGCTAAGTTCCATCCATAGGTATGGGATGTACTTACACCCTCATCCCAACTTCTGCCACTTAGAGAGTAAGGAAACTTGAATTTTTGTCAAATAGGAAGCTAAAAGAATGGTATATCGGTTGAATTTTAGTTTGTGTTTATCTATGAATTTTAGTTTGTGTTTATCATTATGAATGAACTTGAGCATTTTGTTAATGTTTAAGAAACTTTTTTTATTTTCTATTCTGTTCTATTCTCCCTCTCCCACTCCTTGCCTGTCCTCCTCATTGTTTGCTCATTTCTATATTTAAATGTAGTATTTTTAATTTATTTGTGGAAGCTGTTTATGTATTAACCATTTGTCTGCCATATGAATAGTAGATGTCTTCATGGATTATTATTTTGACTTTGCTGTATAGAATTTTCTTGTTTTTATGGAATCAAATTTAACAATTTTAATATATACTAGAACTTGAACTAGAAGAAAAGTCCTCTCTAATCAAAGGTGAAAACAATTTTTCCACATTTTCTTCATATATATTTATGTTTTTATTTTATATATTTGAATGCTGTAGCTAGTTGCAATGTATTCTGGTATGCAATGTGATGTATATATTCTAGTTAATATTCTTATCAGACTATTATTTACTTGTTCCCATGTGATTTATTGCCTAATCCTCCCCCTCTCTTGTATCAGTTCAGTTCAGTCACTCAGTTGTGTCTGACTCTTTGCGACCTCGTGAATCACAGCACGCCAGGCCTCCCTGTCCATCACCAACTCCCGGAGTTCACTCAAACTCGTGTCCATCAAGTTGGTGATGCCATCCAGCCATCTCATCCTCTGTCGTCCCCTTCTCCTCCTGCCCCCAATCCCTTCCAGCATCAGGGTATTTTCTAATAAGTCAACTCTTCGCACAAGGTGGTCAAAGTATTGGCATTTTAGCTTCAACATCAGTCCTTCCAATGAACACCCAGGACTGATCTCCTTTAGAATGGACTGGTTGGATCTCCTTGCAGTCCAAGGGACTCTCAAGAGTCTTCTCCAACACCACAGTTCAAAAGCATCGATTCTTCAGTGCTCAGCTTTCTTCACAGTCCAACTCTCACATCCATACATGACCACTGGAAAAACCATAGCCTTGACTAGATGGACCTTTAATGACAAAGTAATGTCTCTGCTTTTGAATATGCTGTCTAAGTTGGACATAACTTTCCTTCCAAGGAGTATAAGCGTCTTTTAATTTCATGGCTGCAGTCACCATCTGCAGTGATTTTGGAGCCCCCCAAAAATAAAGTCTGACACTGTTTCTACTGTTTCCCATCTATTTCCCATGAAGTGATGGGACCAGATGCAATGATCTTAGTTTTCTGAATGTTGAGCTTAAGTCAACTTTTTCACTCTCCTCTTTCACTTTTATCAAGAGGCTTTTTAGTTCCTCTTCACTTTCTGCCATAAGGGCCTATTCCTGGGTTTTCTATTATGTCCCATTAGACTATCTTTTATTCATGAGTCAGTAACATTATTTTAATTATTGACAGATGTTAGTAACTTGAAGCTCAGGATTGGATTTTCTTCTGTGCTTTTCTTTTAATTTTTGTTGTTGTTGTTCTTTGTTGACCCAGTTTGTCCATTACCCTCTCCTCAAAAAGAGACCTCATTGCATTTGATTCCTATTTAATATTCATCTAAATCAATTTAGAAAAAATTTACTTCAGGCAATAGAGTCAGAGTTTGAAACCTGGCCAATTCCAACCATTGCATCTCTGTTTTTTAACCCACAGATGTGACCCATTCTTTATGTATTATATCACACATAGTAAATATAGCCAAAAGGCTGCCTTGATCATGGCCTTTCACCTGTTCAACAGTCGTCAATGGACACATTAAACTTATCACAGTACTTCTTCAGTCAATAAATGTTCTGTTAAATGCTGCCCTAAAAAAAATAATATTATTTGTACCCATTTTGTACCTGGTCAAATGTCTACCCCAATTACTGACTCACATCCCTTTTAAAGATCAAATCACATCTGCTCCATGGACACCTTTCCTGACCACCTCAAACAGCAGAGTTTATTCCTTGCTTTGAAATCTACTTACACTTTTTGCATCAATCATTTGCCTCCAGTCTTTGAATTTAAGGCTAATTTTGTGTGTAGTATCTCCTTAATTAGACAAATTGGTTAAATAAAGGAAATAATTCTAAAAAATTTTTTTATTTCTTACAGACAAGAATGTGTGTGGCTGTGTATATTGCTACTTCTTTACCTACTGCTTTCTCAGGATTATTCTTCTCCTTCCAAGTGCTTGTCCTCAGTAATTCAACACAATCAGCTCACCCTCTCCTATTCTAAATAATGAATTAAATACGTGACTCTGTTCCAATAAGCAGATGGCTCTTTCCTTACAGCAGCAAGACATCATTCAGAATCTTGCCTTTTTGTCCTGTCTCCAGTTTTTAATCACTGACAGAACTTTCCCTCTTCTCCCTCTGTCGTGAAGAATTTATAGATTCCTGGGAATCAACCTGCAACAAGAAATGGATTTGTCTGGGGTGGCATCTAGCCCTGTGGTCTTTGGTAAAGCTGGACCTTAGATTGGACAGATGGCAAGAGAGCTCCTTGTGTGTTCTTTAAATGCAGACACAGATTCTCACTGTCAGGTGATACTCAGGATAAAAATATCTCTCTTAAGAGGCATTGAAAATCTAAACTGAGTACATCTGGCAACCTTCCTTTATTTACTCTTTGTGAAGCCTCATAAAGTATCCTTTCAAGGCAGAGGGGAGATGATTTACATTTGCAAAGCCAGGCTGATTTATTCCTAACGAATTTTGCTCACCCAGATGATTTGTGTCCCACCTTTCCAGATCTTTTAAACTAGTTTTGCAGGTGCAGAGGTGAGAGTTGCCAGTGTTCATTTTGTGGATTACCCTTTACTCCATTCTGCAAGATGTTCAGCACTTTGGCTCCACTCCAATCTCTAGCTATAGTCACTGCTTGAAAGGATAAATTACATATTTTTGTAATTATATAGAAATAAAAACACATTTTACCAGTGAAGACGCAAAAGCTGCCAACAATCTTAAAACATCTTTATTCTCATGCTCTCGAATCTAAAAATAAACCCCATTTCAAATTGGATCTCTTTTGCGGGGTTTTACCAGCTTAATCAGAACAAACAAATGCCCTACATTTAAAACACATAGAATGAGATAATATAATTAATAATCGTTTAAAAACAGACATAGCAGAGTAATCGTTTTAGGTGCCAGACCCAGAATAAGCCCTGGAAGAAGCAATTATATGCAAGTGGTTCTATAGGGATGCTTCCCTGGTGGCCCAGATGGTAAAGAAACTGCCTGCAAGGCAGGAGACCCAGGTTTGATCCCTGGGTCAGGAAGGTCCCCTGGAGAGAAAGGTTACCCACTCCAATATTCTTGCCTGGAGAATTCCATGGATATAGTAGTCTGAAGGGCTACAGTTCATAGGGTCACAGAGTCAGACATGACTGAGCAACTAACTCTATTATTCTATAGGAATATCTCCATTTTTAAAATTTAGCTTACCATGACACAGAAATAAAGCTCACATCTGTGATTCTCAGGACTTTCCATATGTCACTAGTGGTAAAGAACCTGCCTGCCATACAGGAGACATAAGAGATCCTAGTTCAGGAAGATCCCCTGGAGGAGGGTATGGCAACCCAATCCAGGATTCTTGCCTGGAGAATCCCATGGACAGAGGAGCCCGGAAGAGGGGCTACCTTCCATAGGGTCAAAAAGAATCAGACACTACTAAAGTTACTTAGATGCACGCACATGATTCTCAACTTAACCAGTTGTAAAATACACAATTCCTAAAAGTTACTAGTGCTTACAACATCAATAGAAGGTCGCTATTACACATATAGACAAAGTATTTAAGAGCAGGATTGCCAAGCTGTGACTAAGCATTGCTACATTTGGTGGTCAGAGAAAGAATAGTTGAGATCTTGTTTGCAGATCCTCTATAAAAAGCACTCCTGCAGAGCTTAATCACTCTACATCAGTGCTTTAGTATACTTGAACAGTAAAATAGTAGAACACGATCTTAGAAATATTTGGGCAGACCATGGGCCAGCATATTTGAAGTGTCTTCCAGGGTCAGAGCTTTGTGTTAAAATCTGATTATCTTTCTGTGTAAAATCATTGCGTGTGTGTTAAGTCACTTCAGTCATGTCTGACTCTGTGTGACCCTATGGACGGCAGGCTGCTGGTCTCTTCTGTCCATGAGATTCAGAATACTGGAGTGGGTTGTCATGCCCTCTTCCAGGGGATCTTCCCTACACAGGGATCAAACCCACATCTCCTGAGTCTCTTGCATTGGCAGATAGATTCTTTACCACAAGCACACCTGGTTAAATTATTGAGAGTAATCAAAGTAATCAAACTGAAGAAAATTTTTATGGGAAGGAAAATTAAAGCCAATAAGAAATTAAAATCAAGCAAGAGTTAGTCAATGATAGATAATTGATAATGTGTTGTTTGACTTTTTGTGACCCCATGAATTCTCCAGGCAAGAATACTGGACTGGGTTGCCACTTCCTTCTGCAGGGGATCTTCCCAGTCCAGGGAATGAACCTGCATTGAAGGCAGCCTTTACTGACTGAGCCACCAGGGAAGACCAGATAATCAATAATAGTTAATCAATTATAGAACAGAGATAGAGATAGTCCCACTAGGAGAGTAAATGAACATAGAGCCTTAATAACTTCCATCAATCAATATGTAAATGTATACCTAGACATAATGCATTTGAGCAAGTGCATTAACCTCCCTCAACCTAAAAACTCCAGTCCATGACCTGGAGTTAAAATGCATATTTTAAATGGTTTATTAAAGTGGATACAGAGGGAGAGTAACTAGAATTAACCATTATTCTTTCCATGTGTTCATATAGATTTCTATAGATATCAATATTCTAGCACTTTTCCTATTGCAATTGCTTCTTTTAATGTATTTTATCAAATTACTACAAAAAAGTTTGAAAAACCAGATACTACCAAAAAGTGGACAGTAAAATCAATCTTAATATGGCCTCAGTATCCCTCATACCACTACCCAGAAGCAAATATTTAAAAGCATTTCTGGAATTAGTTAGTCTGAAAATACCTAAGATCTATAAACAGTTTTCTAAAAAAGTATAAAATTTGCTTATTTATCAGATAGTTACTCCATAATTCTCAGTTTCTTCCTCCATTAATGTCATCTGCAAATTCAAATAACTATTTTCTATCAGTCTTAATTATCTTGTCTTGGCACCCACTTTCTAAAATGAGGAAACAGGTGCTCTCCTTCCTTTCCTCCAACTCATTTTTATTCACTCACTATGTCTTTGTTTTTATATTCTTCTCTTAAAGCTAAAATAAGTCTATCATAATTTGTCAGTGTTGTTGATGCTCAGTCGCCAAGTCATGTCTGACTCTTTGTGACCCTATGGACTGCAGAACTCCAGGCCTCCCTGTCTCTCACCATTTCCCAGAACTGTTCAGTATGACCTGTCCATCTTGGGTGGCCCTGCACAGCATGGCTCATAGCTTCATTGAGTTATGCAAGCCCTTTCGCCATGACAAGGCAGTGGTAGGTGAAGGGGGTTAATAGGTCAATAGGTTGATTTAAAAAGAGCAACACAAATATAAATTGGAGTTAAAAGTAGGACCACATACTGTTTAACTACAGTCTCTCCTCTCTGGTTCCCCTGTGATGGTTACTGGTTATATAAAGAGAATAGATGTGAATATTTGGATGTTGTGTTAAGTCCCTTCAGTCATGTCCAACTCTTTGCGACCCCATGGAGTGTAGCACGCCAGGCTCCTCTGTCCATGGGATTTTCCAGGCAAGAATACTGGAGTGGGTTGCCATTTCCTACTCCAGGGGATCTTCATGACCCAGGGATTGAACCTGTGTCTCCTGCATTGCAGGCAGATTCTTTACTAAATGGGCCATAGGGGAAGCCCATTTGGATACTTCCTTCTGATCTAAACTAGACTTTAGGCTACTATAATGTTAAAATTGGAAATTTCCTACTTTGTCTTCTTATTATTTCCTGAATTCCTTCAGGTTTTAGAATATTTTATTTACTCCTCATATTACAGTGAAAGTTTGCTGAGTATATAAATCTATGTAGAAAATCATTTCCCCTAAGAACTATGAAAGTGCTTCTCCATTTTCATCTAGGATGCTACGTTAATGATGGTCTGACTATCTGTCATTTATAGGTAATTTCAGGATCTTTGATCCTTGTTTTTTCTTATATTTCACAGTAATATGCCTAGATATTTTAAGGTTCAGTGCTTGGAAAATCTCTTTTAATTAGAATTAGATTTGTTTCTCCCATTAGCTTTGAAGGATTTTTTGGCACTTTATCTTTGATCACTTTGCCACTGTTCTCTTCATCCTCTTCACCAAAAAATCCTATTAGTCAAATGTTAGGCATCGTAAACTGATAATTTCTTTTCTCTTGTATATCTCTTTGTTTGTGTTATAGTTATATTAAACGAGAAATTACTTCATATTTATTCTTCCAACATTCCTACTGACCATGTTATTCCAACAATGACTTAATTTCCAAGACTTTTTCTTCCTTCTCATTATTGTTATTTTTCTTTTTTAGCATTTGGTTAGTTTGTACATGAAGAACTTTCTCAAATTCACCTCAGATATTCATGAAATTTGTAAAACTCATTTTGGTTCTCTAAATTAATCATATCACTGTTAGTATTTACTTACTGTATCTCCATCATTCTTTTTCATGTTGCAGTGTTTTCATAAACTTCTGAGAATATTGAACTGGGAGACTTTGAATTCAGTAGGAAATGCTTTTGAGTCATGGATGCGACTTCTGTACTGGGGGACTTGTATATGACCAGATAAGAAAGATTTCACTCTGGGTCTCTATTGTTTTAACTAATTACTATTATTTTCCCCAGACAGCTTTTTTAAAAATGTGTATTCATGCTGGAGTAAAGCATCCAGCATAAGGAGTTGCAGGAAGAGGTGTGGGCAGTTCACTTCAGCCATGTACGTCCTCCATTAATCGTCTTGTTCGTAGATCTGTTTCTTCCTCCCACCCATCAAAGCATCTGCCATCACTCAGTCTGCGGTCCCTTTGGAGTTTCTGTCAGAAAAGTCTGTTTTTCATTAGTTACAACTCCCTCTGCCAGTGTTCTAGATTCTGTCTTTCTGTTCTTTGATTAATCACTCAGCCATCCGTCTCTTTTGTGTCTACCAGAAATTTGTTGAAACCCATCTTTTTGCTGCTGTCTTCCCATGCCCTTAGTTATGAATTTATTTCTTCTTTACCTTCGTTTAATGGCATGTTGGGACTTGCAAAGAGGAAAGGTGAGTGCAAAGGCTCTGTCCACCGTCTTGCCCCTGGCAGACCTTTGCCCCAGGGTAAACAATGAATCCCTGAAGTGTGGTGATCGGGCCTTTGTGTCTGTATATTTCTATAGCCTATCCCAGTGCCTGGGATGCATTAGGTATTCAAAAAGTAGGTGATAAAACAAGACAAAGTAAACGCTATCCTCGGCTAAGTGTGGCATCTATATGCTGCTGTATTTCTGCTGTACAGTTCTTCTAGAAGGAAAGGCTATGCTGTATAAAACAAAATATCCCAGGGACTTGTACCACCATTTTAAATCCTTCTTATGAAAATTTCTGGGTTAACATGTCATAATAATGAGGAAACGGTAAATTTCCTTAATGAGGAAAATGGTAAAACCATGAGCCTGTTAAATTAATAAGAGTTTCATAAATGAAATATATTTGCAATGGAAAGCTCATCCAAGGGAAATAATTTACATGAGATCCTTGCACAGAATGGCAGTGATAAATAAATTTGGATTTAATTGGCATGTACTCATCAAATACTCATGTTGGTGCATCATATAAAACATTTATATACAATTATGTTTGTCACTAGCACAGGCTGTTGATAGCTCAGTAGCTCATTCTACATTATTGCTTCAGAACAATGATCTTTAAATATCACCCACATGGTAGCTCTTGAAAGGTTTTAAATGGATAACATTATTATAACTTCTGGAGTATTTATGGAGAACATACAATTTAGTTTAACATCACAGTGAAGTGCTGTCTTTTTTTTTTTTTTTTAAAGACAAAGCACTAGATAAACAGTTTGTTTTCTTTTTCAAACTTAGGGAACATTTTTCAAAATGCCACTTCATATCTTACTTACATAAAAAAGATAAATTCCTACCTAAAAGTCAACTGACACTCTGATGCTATACAATCATCAACTCATTATATGAATTTTTCTGATGAGGAAATAAGAATCTTAAGGATAGTTCAATGTGTGCCTAATACTACAAAGCTATTTCCATTGTTAAAGCTCCAATCAGGGCACCTGAATTCTAGTTCAGTCTATTTTGCTTCACATCACATACTTTGTAGGACATATGCCCATATATGAGGGGAAAGTGAGGAAGCATGAATCAATTTGAAAGATATTAGCTTTTAGGTTTGTGTGTTCAGTCGATGAGTCATGTCTGACTTTTTGTGACCTCATGGACTGCAGCCCACCAGGCTCATCTGTCCATGGAATTTCCTGGTAAGAATACTGGAGTGATTTGACATTTCCTTCTCCAAATCTTCCCGGATGAGGGATCGAACCTGTGTCTTCAGTATTGGCAGGCTATTTACCACTGAGCCACCAAGGAAGCCCATAGACTTAGGTAGACTGATACATTGAAAGATTGGACTCCAGATCCTAGAAGCATCAATGTCTAATTTTCCACAATTTCTGCAAATAATTCCAGGGAACAAAGTACATTGTATCAACTTGGGCCTTACAAAAGAAGTTTGATGATTTCACATCTAGGGTTACTGAAAAGATTGAATGTGGGTCATTCTTGGTTAGGGTGTGTGTCATCTTGCTCAACGACACATCCATGTTGCATCCACACTCACCTAACACGCCTACTGACCCATGTCTAGATGAAAAACACTTTAAGAACCATACCTTCCTGGGTCAGAAGATGAAAGACTGGGGAGCACAGATGGTGCTGTCATCACACTGTCTTCCTAAGAGTTAGAACCTGAGAAAGAAAGACCTAAGATGTGAACAATGGACTGTACAGATGGAATCAATAAGCAGGACCTTGATTCCTGGATAATGGGATTATATGTCAAAAACATGAGCTCATAACCAGAGGCAGAGCTCATCTCAAGAGAATAGGAAAAATTATTTTTACTAGAGCCTAGAAGACCTGCTCAAGAGGGCTTTGGACTAGATATAGAAAAGTGAGGGAGAAAAATGTAATAAATGTCAGACAATGACTAGCAAATGAGTAAAGCACAAAGAAAGGGAAGCTGTATGATTTAGATGATGTCACATGTCATCACAGAACATCTGGTGAGCGTTACCTGGTTGCCCCTCTGGCTCCTTGCCCAGGAATGCGCCTTGACAACCACATATTCATTTTGCTCTGAGGCTTCAGTGGCCTTATAAAAACATTTGAAACAGTAGTCTGAAAATTGTGACATGATTAATAAAAGATACAGTGCTATTGGTTTCCATATGTGATACTTTTAGGCAGAAGACTGTCATCTGATTCAACAGGAGAATTCTACTCAGACACTATAAAGCATTTTCTGAGACTCAGTCAACAACAGATTGTACAGTCCTAAAACATAAAAGCTAATATTTTCCTAAATATTAGCTTTAAGTGGCACATCATCAGTAGCTATAGGACAGAATGGAGGACTAGGATTCACTGGATAACCTCTACAAGTGCTTTCCAGGGCAATATCTCGTTTCAGATTGTGACATAGTTAGTGATACAAATAGCAAGGACTGTGACATCTATTTTATTTTACAGAGGACCTATCCTTTGGAATACTGTAACATGCAACTATTTTAAGCCTTATATCCTGTTTCCCGAGTTTTTACCTCTGCCTACAGTTGTCTCTACTTGGAAGACTAATAATTATCTCTGTAATGCAGTGATATTCACATACATAATCATTACTTTACATTCTTAGAGCTCTAAAATTTTTGTCTTCTACTTTATAAGTATTACATTGGAAAAAGAAATACATTTCATTTGGAGAGAACATACACAAACACATAGAGGAATGTACATAAAAATTACCTTAAAGAACCTGGAAGCAGGGGCAAAAGATGCCTGTCATTCAATAGAAGTCAACACACACACATACATGCACACATACCCTATTGATTCCATTTCTCTAACACAAGGGTCCTCAACCTCCAGGCTACAAGCTGGCACCTCCTGTCAGATCAGGGGCAGTACCATATTAGAAATAAAATGCACAATAAATGGAAGTTGCTTCATTTATTTATTTAAAAAATAAATTCAAATTGAATAAATTCGAATCATCCCCCCAGCCACCCTTCCCAGTCCTTGGAAAACTTGTCTTCCATGAAATAGGTCCCTGGTGCCAAAAAGTCTGAGGACTTCTGCTAACACATTTCAGCAGTAACTACTCTTGAATTCTAGAGTTTTAGTCCTTTTGCTTATATAAGTCTTGACATTAAAAAAAAGGTTTCATCAACTATTTCAGACACTAAGCTAACCAGCCTTTCTTATGTGAGAGAAAATACAAGCCATATGTTTCTGATTCACTTATTGCTACCCATAAAGTTTATGTCCAAGATGGTTTAAAAATATATGTACATTTTTATTGGAAATGTTTTTTAAAATGTAATGTTTTCTAACAGATCTATATGCAGACCTTAAAATCCAGTTCTTAGTTCTGATCCCCTAAGGTGTCCTTAGTTTCCAAAACTGACAAAACTCCTTAGTATTGAAAAAACAAACTGCCACCAAAATGTCCTTGCACCGATATAACACAATACTGAATCTGATTTAGTTGGGGGTGGGGAGGAATCTATTGTTAAAAAGCTGTACATGTGTGTATGCTATATATGCTCATTCACTCAGTCATATCCGACTCTTTGTGGCCCCATGGACCGTAGCCTCCCAGGCTCCTCCATCTATGGAATTTTCCAGACAAGAATACTAAAGTGCATGGCCATTTCCTTCTCCATGTGACCTTCCCTAACCAGGGATTGAACCCATGTCTCTTGCATTACTTGCGTTGGCAAGCGGATTCTTTACTACTAGCACCATCTGGGAAGCATATATATGCATGTGTATTTATATATGTAAATTGATATGACTGCACAACTTTAGAAAGTTTATATTTCAAAATGTTAACTTGTCACGGATAAATTAAATCTGAGACCAAGCTATACTCTTTTCCACAGTGAACTTATTTTTTAAAAGAATAGCTTTTTATTCTTTCCTAGCCATTCAAGCAATAGACTGAATGCAGGCCTCAAAGTATTAATAGAAAAGTGCCTTTTTGCAGAATGCCCTGTGCAAGGTGTCAAGTAGTGAAAGGTTACCACCTAACATTAGGGAAAAAGAATAATATTCTAAGAGAAAAACGTGGCAATTTAGTCTTATTCTATATTACATGAGATTATTTCAGTAGAGTGCTATCTGAAAAAGCAACGGCAAGCAAATATCCAGGAAATTATTGATAATTTAAAACCTTTCTTGTTCTCCTCTAGACTAAAAATATTTTAAAGAAAAATAAATGCTAATTTTTTCTTATTGTCTTCCAAAGAGCAGATTGGAAATCTCTGAGTAAGTCTTACTGTTAAGTGTCTGCTGCTTTCTTTACTATCATTGTGTGTCGCCACAACATCAAATAAAACATGACATGCTGTAAATGGGGGAGAAAATAGTATTAGTACAAAATATTTGCAAAGAGAAGTTTCAGTTAGCCAGCTTCGCCTTTTGTCCTGTGTTAGTATCTCTTGAAAGCCTGATAAATGTGGGCTGACTTCTTCAGCAGAACATATCACCAAAGTCCACTCTTGGGATGTTTATTAAAGTATTTAACATTTACATTTATTTATTTCAAGGACCTGGTATGCTGTGTTTCATGAAAAGATCAAGGGGTAGCTACTTTTTCTCTGGAACTTCCCTGGTGACTCAGGGGTAAAGAATCTGCCTGCAATGCATGTTCAATGTGGGTTCTATCTCTAAGTTGGGAAGATCCCCTGAAGAAAGAAATGGCACCCCCTCCAGTATTCTTACTGGGAAATCCCATGGACAGAAGAGCCTTGCGGGTTACAAACCATGGGGTTGCAAAAGGTTAGGACAGGACTTAGCAACCTCTTCTCTCATCTGCTGTAATTATTTTTGACCCTGAAGATTGTCAAAGAGTCTGCATGTCTGTTATTTCTAATGATAACTATTGCTAGTGCTTGTAATCTACTTCTCAATTCTAAAGGAAAGAAAAATGAAATGTCTCCATTTCATTTCCTGACATTTATCAGGAAGACATTTCTCTTCCAATTTCTATATGGATGCATCTGCCAGGAAATCTCTGGAGTATCCTAGCTGCAAGGGAGCCTGGGATATGTAATTTTTAGCATTCTGGATAAGTATTTGAGCTCAGCCAGAGCATTGTCTGTTGATGCTTAGCTGCTGCTGCTGCTGCTGCTAAGTCACTTCAGTCATGTCTGACTCCGTGCAACCCCACAGACGGCAGCCCACCAGGCTCCCCTGGTCCCCAGGATTCTCCAGGCAAGATCCTGAGCCATGTCCAACTTGTTCAACTCCATGGACTGTAACCCCATCAGGCTCCTCTGTCCACGGGATTTCCCAGGCAAGAATACTGGAGTGGGTTGCCATTTCCTCCTACAGAGGATCTTCAACACCTAGGGATGGGCTCAGTTCAGTTCAGTTTAGTCGCTCAGTCATGTCCGACTCTTTGCGACCCCATGAATCGCAGCACGCCAGGCCTCCTTGTCCATCACCAACTCCTGGAATCTACCCAAACCCATGTCCATCAAGTCAGTGATGCCATCCAGCCATCTTATCCTCTGTCGTCCCCTTCTCCTCCTGCCCTCAATCCCTCCCAGCATCAGAGTCTTT
>NW_011495057.1:8437815-8446389 GCF_000754665.1 Bison bison bison | reverse complement strand
GCATCAGAGTCTTTTCCAATGAGTCAACTCTTCACATGAGGTGGCCAAAGTATTGGAGTTTCAGCTTTAGCATCAGTCCTTCCAATGAACACCCAGGACTGATCTCCTTTAGGATGGACTGGTTGGACCTCCTTGCAGTCCAAGGGACTCTCAAGAGTCTTCTCCAACACCACAGTTCAAAAGCATCAATTCTTCAGCGCTCAGCTTTCTTCACAGTCCAACTGTTACCAACATCCAAAAGATAAATCAAGATAAAATGGCCACTAATTGCTGGAAGGAGACTAAGGAGTTGTTGGGAGAGATGTGAGGGGAATTACAGCCATATTTTGTTTGAATGTGTCCAACAGTTTGACTGTCTCTCATAGATCACATAGATGAACTGTATTACTCTCAGACCAACAATTATGTATTTTACATTGCATTATAATAGCTATCCTTTTACTATTCAAAGTAATTTTCTTAAGAATGTGATACAGGAAAAACTGCAAAACACCCAGATTAATATTTTATTTGATTGTGTTGGAGATTTCTTCTACTCAATTGGTAAAACTGCTAAATCCTGAGTCTTTATACCAGATGACTTTTTAAAATTACTTTTCATGTAAAAAATGACAGTATTTCCATGCTAGGTAATATAAAGTCATTTATAGTCAATTTAGCTCATGGCATTTATAATCATACGAGCAAGTGCATGTTCACATCCAGCATTATTTATCACAGGAACTAAACAACATAATCTACAACCTATTGTGAGGTACCTGTCATAAACTTTAAACTTTATAACGTGTGAGAATACTTGTGAGAGCAAACTAGTTTGATTTATAAGCATTTTTAAAATAAAATAAATTGTGAGATACTTGTGTATGAAGAATTTCATGGTCCCACAATCATCTGAGTTGTTCGTATTTTCCTGAAACTTACACCCATTTTGCCATCCAAATATCATTGCTCCTTCTGCATATCAATCATCCTCCATGCCATTTAGCTAGCATTGAGACCAGGATATGGATACCCTTTCACCTTTCTTTCCAATCCCAACTTATTGTTGTCATTGATGAACATTATGACATCATTATGACATATGATGATGGCATATGACATATGATGATGACATATGACATATGAACATTATGACAACATTATGAAAATGTTGCTTCTGGAACCGATCAAATGTCATGATTTGCATTGGCTTGCTGTCTATGGCGTCACACAGAGTCGGACACGACTGAAGCAACTTAGCAGCAGCATGGAAAGAAAAACTCTACTTACAAAACTGAGGGATGGAACACAATAGCATTTTTTTTCAGAACTGTAATTATCTTGAGCCTTATATGTATTTCCATCTCATTTGTGTACATACTCTGTCATGCTTCAGCATTTGTAATCTGTGTCTGAAAATTACAAGCACAATTATAGAGACTTTTCCTTTCTCTTCTCTAAAATGAATAAGTCAGAAAACAAAAAGAAAAAAGGCATATTTATGCTTCTTCAATTCATAGTTTAAAAGATATACTTGTTTTATCTGACACCAGATTTAAATGAATAGTCTAACTTTTAAACAGGATCTGTTCCTGAATTGATTCCATAAACAGTTTTGCTTGCTAGGGATTTCCTCCTGGTATTTGGAGAAATGGAGACTGGACATATTTGATATTAACTAACTTTTTTTTTATCTTTTGAAAATCCTCACATAATGTTGTGCTTCACAGTGTACTGAAATGTAAAACAGCTTCCTTTTGCCCCAGAGTGTAGCTGCTTGTGGTTAACACTTCATCAGTGAATTTCACAGGCAGATGTTTTGCTTCCTTTCTGCATGCTAAAACCTAGTGTTTTCAGGACTAAAGATCTTGGTCCTGTCACGTTAAACTACGACAGGCCCTGAGCCATCCAGCTGATATCAAGGCTCAAACGGCTTTATTTACTTCTGAATATACTGGAGGGATGAGGGGGTGGGGGAAACCCAGGAACATTTTAATTTGAGCCAGCTGTGACGCTTCCAGACCAGCCCACTGCACCCAGTGCTGCACTGAGATTAAACCAGGCAAAGTGCCTGAAGAGATACTGAATAGGTTTGATACAAATTACATTGTCCTGCCCGTTTGAGAGTGCACATTACTGGCGTCATTAACCGTAATCATCCTCAATTACAAGCACTGGATGCCTGCGAGCAGCAGCCCTGCGAATGCAGCCATTGTTTGCTTACGATGTCCATTCATCTTTAAAGCCGTTGCCTCCCCTCAATGGACTCGAAGCCCCGTCCTCTCTCTTGATCCCAATTTCTCATTTATCTCCAAAATAGTGAAATTCATTAAAGTGCTTTCTTTGTCTTCTGACAATTCAATACTTAAAAAAATCATTTTATTTATTTATTGTTGGCTGTGCTGAGTCTTCATTGCTGTCGGAGCTTTTCTCTAGTTACAGCGATCAGGGGCTACTCTCTTTTCGTGGTGCGTAGGCTTTTCACTGCTGTGGCTTCTCTTGCTGCAGAGCATGGGCTCTAGGGCTCGTAGCTGCGGCACATGGGCTCAATAGTTGCGGCACATGGGCTCTGCTCATAGGGGATCATCCTGGACCAGGGATTGAACCTGTGTTCCCTTACCACTGAGCCACCAAGGAAGCTCCCCTGAAGATACTGTTTTTCCTTACTCCAAGCTTTGGAGTGTGTATCAGTTATTACAAGTTTCAGATTAGCACTAGTGTATACTATCAGTTTGGTCAATTTTTTAAAAATAATAATTGTCTAATGATGATGCAATGGGATTCATAAAGCTTTGTGTTACAATGCAATAGAAAAAGGGGAAAACAGATAGGAAATGTGCTTTACAATGATTATATTGCAACCTTTCATTATCAGAATCTGTATGCTTCCAGTTTAAGGCTGAACTCATCAAGAGTTTAGGGATATATGTTTTTAACATTTCTATTGAAATAATTTACGACCACTGTAATAAAAAGTAGAAAGAAGCATAGAACTATCAGAAGAATTCTCATGTACTTCTTTCGTGCACATTCCATGAATGTTAACATGTTTTCACATGTGTTTCATCATTCTCTTTCAATCTTTCTTTTTCTTTATCTGTGTGTCTATTTATCTATGTGTGTGCATATCTTTTTACATTTTTGCAAGACTCAAATTCTACATTTAAATACCCTTTTACCTTTAAATACTTCAATGAGTTTATAAATTCATTGTATTTATTAAAATAGAACATTCCTTTATGTAGGCAGAATGCAATTATCAAAAAGGGAAGGAAAATAATGATAATGCTGTATTATCTAATCTATGGACCTTATTCAGATTTTGCCAATTATGCCACTAATGTCCATTTCTATTCCTGAATTCAATCTCAGATGACACATTACCGTTCAGATTTCATATCTGTCAGACTTAACATTGGAAAGTTCAGGCCAGTTATCTTTGAGAATGTCTCAAATTTGAATTGGCCTAATTAGTCCAGATCGGAGAAGGCAATGGCACCCCACTCCAGTACTCTTGCCTGGAAAATCCCATGGACGGAGGAGCCTGGTAGGCTGCAGTCCATGGGGTCACTAAGTCGGACAAGACTGAGCGACTTCACTTTCCCTTTTCACTTTCATACATTGGAGAAGGAAATGGCAACCCACTCCAGTGTTCTTGCCTGGAGAATCCCAGGGATGGGGGAGCCTGGTGGGCTGCCGTCTATGGGGTCGCACAGAGTTGGACACGACTGAAGTGACTTAGCAGCAGCAGCAGCAGCAGCAATTAGTCCAGATTATTCAATGCAGGTTATATAGTTTTTGTAAGAATCCAGCAAGTATAGTTTGTCCCTAGTACATCATATCAATCGGTACTTAGTGTTGGCTTGTCCCATTACTGATGACATGTGTGTCCAGCCATAGTTTAGGCTTGTGTGTGCTTTAGCTCACAGCTAAGGCTGGAGAATGGAGATCATCTACTAGGATTTGGTAGGTTTGTGTTTTTTTTTTCTAAGAAGATAATTTGTAATTTTGGAAGTTTCTGGGGTTTTGAGCACATTATTTTTGTATGATTTACTTTGGTTACCTTGTCTTTCTTCACTGTTTTTGCAGTAACTATGGAGCAACATAGATTTAAGTGACTGCCATTTTCCATGTTATGTGAAAGTATGAATGGGTCTGATAGGAAAGTATTTAAGTATGATTTTCTATGCTTTACTGGTTTATATATTTTGCACTTGGAATTTTTTTTTAATACTAGGCACTATGAATAATGCCTGAGATACTAGCTGTTTGAGAGAAATAGTTATATTCCTTATTTTATTTACATTTTTATTGAAGAATCATGGGCTTACAATATTATATTAGTTTCAGGTAGACAAGATAGTGATTTGATCATACAAAATTATGAATATTTTATTAACTATATTTTCTGTGCTGTGTAGTACATCTTTGTGACTTATTATTATATAACAGTATTAACAGTTGGTACCTTGTATTCCCTTCACCTAATTTGAATCTTCTATTGCCTTTCTCCTCTTCACCCTAGTAAACATTAACTTGTTCTCTATATCCTTGAGTTTCTTTCTGTTTTGCTATATTTGTTCTTTGTTTTATAATTTAGATTCTACACATAAATGAAAACATACAGTATCTGGGTTTTTTTGTCTGATTTCACATAGTGTAATATCCTTTCAGTCCGTCCATGTTGTCCAAGTGGCAAGATTTCATTTTTTTATGGCTGATATTCTACTGATTTCCTTTCAGCAGTGAAATCCTGCCACTTGGACAGCATGGGTGTCATTAATGACATTATGCTGTATGAGACAAATCACAGTTTCTTTTTTATCCATTTATCTATCAACGGACACTTAGGTTGTTTCCGTATCTTAGATACCATAAATAATGCTGTAATGAATATTGGAGTGCATATATCTTTTTGAAATAGTGTTTTTGTTTTCTGCTGATAAATGCACAGAAATGGAATTGCTGGGTTATATGTTAGTTTTTAATTTTTTGAGGAACCTCATTATCATTTTTCGAAGTGGGTGTACCAATTTACATTCCCACCAAAAGTGTACATGGGTTGATTTTTCTCCACATCCTCACCAATATTTGTTATTTCTTCTTTTTGATGATAGCCATTCTGTCAGATATGAAGTGTCATGCACTCTGACTTCAAACTATGTTACAGAGCTATTGTAAGGAAAACAGATACTCACACAAAAACACATAGACCAATGGCACAGAATAGACAGCCCAGAAATAAACCCATGCACATATGATCAGTTAATCTATGATAAAAGAGGCAAGAACATAAACTGCAAGAAAAACAGTCTCTTCAGTAAGTTTTTCTGGGAAAACTGGACAATTACATGTAAAAAAATGGAAGCTAAACCATTTCGTCACGCCATGCAAATTCAATGTTAAAAATGGAATGACTTAAATGTAAGAACTGAAACCGTAAAACTCCTAGAAGGAAACATAGGCAGTATGCTCTTTGACATCAATCTTAGCAACATCTTTTTGGATCTGTCTCCTCAGGAAAGGTCAACAAAACAAAAATAGACAAATGAGACTACATCAAACTAAGAAGCTTTTGCACCGCTAAGGAAACTATTAACAAAACAAAAAGGCAACCTACTGAATGGAAAAAGATATTTGTTAATGATATATACAATAAAATAATAATATCTAAAACATAAAAATGGATACAGTCAATATATATATATATAAAATTCAATTAAAAAAGGATAGAGAACCTGAATAGGAATTTTTCCAGAGAAGACCTACAAATGGTTAACTAGCACATGAAAAGATGCTCAGCATCCCTAAATGTCAGGGAAAGGCAAATCAAATCTATATTTCTTATTTCTAAGGAAAGATAAGTAGAATGCAGGACAAGCAAAAAACTGGTATCAGTAATATACAAGAATCATGTACAACAAAGCTAGTTATTACTATGTTTTTGTTCTTCAGTCACTTTCATGGGTTTTGTTTGGAACTCTGCAGTAAATCTCACTGCGTTTCCTGTCCTGTTTCAATCTTTGCAGAGGACAAGGTGCCGACTGTATGGAAGTTCTCTCAAACTCAAGTGGGTTCAGTTTTGTATGTACAGTTGTTGCTGACCTATCCGCCAAATCTTTCAGGCAAACAAAACCAAACTAAAAGTGGGAGATTGTCTTGTGTGTTTTTAATAAAACTCCTTTCAAGCAATGAAATATCAACAGGGCTTTTTTTTTTTTTTTTTTGCTGGAAAGATACAAGTCCTTAAAATTCATTTAATTATCATGCCAAAAATTTTATATTCTTTTAAATATCACTGTAAATCTAGAAATTAAAATTTATTTATTTATTTTTAATTTTATTTTATTTTTAAACTTTACAAATTGTATTAGTTTTGCCAAATATCAAAATGAATCCGCCACAGGTATACATGTGTTCATATATTGCTCACTAAAAATAATTTTATCCTGAAATTTAGCTAATAAAAAAAACCATTAACATTAATTTTATCTAAAGCTTATGTTTGTTTTTATGTTATTTAGACTTTTTTAATTTTTGTATTTTTCTATTAGTAAGAGAAATGGCATTTTAAAATATTTCTCTTAGATATGGTACACAGAATCTGTTACTGAGATTCCATACTTTATCTGTCATTTAATATGTATGAGTAGGTGTGAAAATAAGTCTCTCTGAAGCATCCTAGAATTCAACGACAATTGTCAGATAGATAGAAATAATGAAGGGGAAGAGGGAAAAAAAAAATCAGTCTGATAACTTAATGTTATGAAAATCATGTTTATACCTCCTCCCTCTCACAGAACGTGGTCTGAAATCCAGAAGCGGACCCTCACCTGAATCAGACCATGCTGACACCCTGATCTCAGACTTCCAGCCTCCAGAAAACATGAAAAATAAATTTCTGTTGTTATAAGCCACCCTGTCTCTGATACTTAGACAGCCTATACTAAGACATTTGACTAAATAATTCATCTTTTTGCTTAGAATAATTTATCTAAGCTACTCCTGTTTCAGGGAATCCTACCAAAAAAAAGAAGAAGAATCTTCCTGTCTTCCTTCAGGAAAACTAAAGCTAAATATCTGAGCATATTTCTGAAATGTCCAGCAATAATCTTAAGCAATATTTGTCATATTCTGCAATAGACAGAATATTCTTCACCATTTTCTTCACAGATGCTTCTTGGAATTCCCCATTCCAAGTGATCCTAATAATAATATCTGAAGTTAGCTATTTACCATATGAGTTTAGCACATTCCAAGCTCTGTACTAATTGCTTTATATAAACATGTTATCGCCCTTACAATGCCCTATAATTTAGGTTCTAATATCTAACCAGTTTTAAAGATGAGGAAACTGAAGCAAATAGTTTAGGTAACTTGTCTGAGGTTTTCCAGCTAGTGAGTGGACAAAAAAATGTCACTATGTTAACAAAGCAGGCAGTTAGAGCAGAGAATGTCTGAGACACATTTAACTTCAGTGTTCATGCTTTTTGACCAACAACACAGAAAACTATGGTGCATAATTTGGGAATTTGGTATATTCACATCTGACATATACACTTAGAGTGCTAGGGGGAAAAAAGTGTTAGAGAAAAAAGAGGGTCCTCTGTCCATGGAATTCTCCAGGCAAAAATACTGTAGTGGGTGTTCATTCCCATGTCTAGAGGGGTCTTCCTGACCCAGGGATTGAACTCAGGTCTCCTGCATTGCAGGTAGATTCTTTACCATCTGAGCCTCCAGTAAACCTAAGACCAGGGAAACATCCCTTAAAAAGCATGTAAACATCCCTTAAAGAGCATGCTGTAAGTCACTTCAGTCATGTCCGACTCTGTGCGACCCCTGAGATGGCAGCCCACCAGGCTCCCCCGTCCCTGGGATTCTCCAGGCAAGAACACTGGAGTGGGTTGCCATTTCCTTCTCCAGTGCATGCAAGTGAAAAGTCAAAGTGAAGTCTCTCAGTTGTGTCCGACTCTTAGCAACCCCATGGACTACAGCCCACCAGGCTCCTCCGTCCATGGGATTTTCCAGGCAAGAGTACTGGAGTGGGGTGCCATTGCCTTCTCCGTTTCAGTTCATAAGTTCTTTCAAAAATCTCCCCAGAAAAATAAATGACCCAATCAAAAAATGGGCCAAAGAACTAAATAGACATTTCGCCAAAGAAGACACAGATGGCTAACAAACACATGAAAAGATGCTCAACATCACTCATTATCAGAGAAATGCAAATCAAAACCACTATGATGTACCATTTCATACCAGTCAGAATGGCTGCGATCCAAAAGTCTACAAGTAATAAATGCTGGAGAGGGTGTGGAGAAAAGGGAACCCTCTTACACTGTTGGTGGGAATGCAAACTAGTACAGCCACTATGGAGAACAGTGTGGAGATTCCTTTAAAAACTGGAAATAGAACTGCCTTATGATCCAGCAATCCCACTGCTGGGCATACACACTGAGGAAACCAGAAGGGAAAGAGACACGTGTACCCCAATGTTCATCGCAACACTGTTTATAATAGCCAGGACATGGAAGCAACCTAGATGTCCATCAGCAGATGAATGGATAAGAAAGCAGTGGTACATATACACAGTGGAGT
>NW_011495057.1:8437551-8437715 GCF_000754665.1 Bison bison bison | reverse complement strand
CATATCCCCTATCTCTTGAGCGCGCCTTACCCACCCCTATTCATCCTAACCCTCTAGGTCATCACAGAGCACCGACCTGAGCTCCCTGTGTTATACAGCAGCCTCCCATTAGCTATATATTTTGCAATGATAATGTATATATATATATATATATATATATATAT
>NW_011495057.1:8430868-8437451 GCF_000754665.1 Bison bison bison | reverse complement strand
AGCTCTTACACTGTTGGTGGGAATGCAAACTAGTACAGCCACTATGGAGAACAGTGTGGAGATTCCTTTAAAAACTGGAAATAGAACTGCCTTATGATCCAGCAATCCCACTGCTGGGCATACACACTGAGGAAACCAGAAGGGAAAGAGACACGTGTACCCCAATGTTCATCACAACACTGTTTATAATAGCCAGGACATGGAAGCAACCTAGATGTCCATCAGCAGATGAATGGATAAGAAAGCAGTGGTACATATACACAGTGGAGTATTACTCAGCCATTAAAAAGAATACATTTGAATCAGTTCTAATGAGGTGGATGAAACTGGAGCCTATTATACAGAGTGAAGTAAGCCAGAAAGAAAAACACCAATAAGTATACTAACGCATATATATGCAATTTAGAAAGATGGTAACAATAACCCTGTGTACGAGACAGCAAAAGAGACACTGATGTATAGAATAGTCTTATGGACTCTGTGGGAGAGGGAGAGGGTGGGAAGATTTGGGAGAATGGCATTGAAACATGTAAAATATCATGTATGAAAAAAAAAATTATACTTCCAAAAACAACAACAACAACAACAAAAATCTCCCCCACCTTCGATTTCTGAATGCTCTTAATCAGGTCTTTCTCACCCCTGGATCATTTAATAAGGTCTACTATTGTACAGGCCATTTGCACTTGAGTGAAATACAAGCAACAATTCTTTGAAGACCTTTGAGCTTAAAATTTGATATTTTAAAATTGTGTGAAACCCTAAAATCTTAACAGAGTGACACAGATAATTAGATGCTTAAAAAATTACTCAAATGTCAGGCAATGAGTCTGTTCTACATTGAAGGTCTAGGAACCTGGGATGAGGAATTCCAAGCAGTGATCTCTCAGCAATGGTAGCTACATCAAACTGCTAGAGAGGCAAAGTGACTTTGTAAGCCAGTCTTAGGACCTTCAGACTTTAGGGAAGAAGTGAATAACATCTGATGCAGGAAAATGTTTGACAAAATTATTTTTACAATTCCAAATATGTTTGAGAAATATTTCAAAAATGTTTGAAAAAATTATTTTTACAATTAAAAGGAATGTACGGACAAGTTAAAGGAAAACTCATATAATTAGAATGAACCATAGGAGTTCTGTGCACATTGGTAAACTCTCTTGTGGAGCTATTTCCTCCTTCTCACATTTTTTTTAAACTGTATGAAATAAAAATTATAAACGTTTTCAAAGCTTACATTGTTACAAAAATGTAATCCACATGATTCTTGCATCGAATTATTTTGAGATTTTATTAGAAATGCAACTTTTTAGATTCAACCCCAGACCTGGCTGAATAAGAATCAAAAGCGGTTGAGTCTGGACAGGGGCCGATTTAAACATCACAGGTGAATTTTGTGCTTCTGAAGATTTAAGAGCTGCTGGAATAGAGAATACATATGGCCCAGAGAACATTAAAACAACATTATACCAGTTCATAAACATATACGTGTGGTCAGTTGTGTATCGTATATACACATATGTATACGTATATGTGGACATATATGTGTGCTCAATTGCTCAGTCATGTCCGACTCTTTGTGACCCCATGCCAGGCTCCTCTGTCCATGAAATTTTTCAGTCAAGAATACTGGAGTGGGTTGCCATTTTCCACTCCAATAGACATATACGCATGTATACACACACACATATATGTATATACATATATATGTTTCAAATTTAAACTGTTGAAATTGCAACAGTAAATTATGAAGTGATAAAAATTACAATAATACAGAAGATATAGCATACTATTTTTTTCAGATCACTTGCCTGGAAAAGGATAAATGAAAGAACATATTAATTATACAGAAAGCACATTCACATATACTCCTTAATATATACGGTGATAAAGCCAAATGTTTCTGAGTTCAGCTTTCTCATTCCCACTGGCTCTATCATTAACACCCAAGCCCCAGTATTCACACCCACTCCATCCTCCTCTTTAAAAGTAACCACCAGAAACTACATGGGACTCACCACATCTCATTGCTGAATGTGGTGAGCAACATTCAGCTCAATTTTGAACCTAAAAAGCCTGGGAAGCCTGCTTTGTTTATGTCCTCTGGGGCCTCACCAAGAAAGTGTTGCTATTGCTGCTGCTAAGTTGCTTCAGTCGTGTCCAACTCTGTGCGACCCCATAGACGGCAGCCCACCAGGATCCCCCGTCCCTTGGATTCTCCAGGCAAGAACATTGGAGTGAGTTGCCATTTCCTTCTCCAATGCATGAAACTGAAAAGTGAAAGTGAAGTCTCTCAGTCGTGTCCGACTCTTAGCAACCCCATGGACTACAGCCTACCAGGCTCCTCCGTCCATGGGATTTTCCAGGCAAGAGTACTGGAGTGGGGTGCCATTGCCTTGGGCCTGCTCTTTTCACCCTGATTGCAGTCGACGGCCATCCTCACATCATCATCATTCCTGCCATTGCAGTTTATCTCTTGATTTCCTTGAGTCCTAATACTCAAGTTCAACCATAAATTTTCCATCCTGATTCAAAGCCTTTGATGCAAATAAAGAGATACTAAACCACAGAATATCCATGGGGAAAAATTAGGGAAGAAATACAAAGTATACATTCTAAACCAAATTAAGTTGACATTCAGTGCAGCCTCATTCATACCATGTGAGTGCTAAGTTGCCTCAGTCATGTCCAAATCTTTGTGACCCTATGGATTGTAGCCTGCCAGATTCCTCTGTCCATGGAATTCTCTAGGCAAGAATACTGGAGTGGGTTGCCATACCCTCCTCCAGGGAATCTTCCTAATCAACCCAGGGATAGAACCAGCGTCTCCTGCAGCTACTACAGTGCAGGCAGATTCTTTACCACTGAGCTATGGGGGTGGTGGTGGGGGGGACAAAGAACCATTCATACCCTATAAAAAAGCAAATGCCATACTGTTTTTTCACAATCTGTTTGGTGGGGAAAGTTTTTTTTTAATAATAATAATGATAACAGCTTGTACTTATATAGTGTTTGACAGTTTTGAAAATGTTTTCAAATATAGATACATTTAAAATATATATTCGATCTAAAATAAAAATATATTTGATCTAAAATAAAACCAAGTTAGGGAATGCATTATCACCATTTCTAAAATAAGGAGACTGATAGGATATTTCTCTTAGTTCACATAGGTATTAAGAGTAATCAAGCCTTATTCAAAATCAGATTCCAAATCCAGAAAATTTCCTTGGAATTTATATTTTAAGTAGGGAATCTTAGGACAAAAAAAAAAAGGTAGTAGTCAAGATAACCATAGGTGAATGTAACGAGGTTTTGGCAAATGTATTCTACTTGTTCATTCTGATGTCATGTTGTCTCACCTGGATTAATTTTTTGCCAGCCTTGAAAAGCAGTTGTTAACAACTTTGTCTTTTCCAGGGTATGATAACCGTGAAGTCTAAGATGAGAAGAAATGTGTGAGATATATTTAAAGATAATATTAAATACCTTCTAGGACTTCTTTAAACAGAGAATTTACTGAATAGATTTTTATCCTTATATAATGCTTTGTGCTTATTTGATGTTTATTGGAAATATAGAACCAATAACAAGTGCTATATTAAAAGGTCAACATTTTGACGCTCAGAAGACATGATAAAGTGCTTCAAGATTTACCTATACCATATACCATACCAGGAGAACAATGTAAGCTATTTTAGACGTAAGAGTTTACCAATATATAGAGTTCAAGGGTTAATCTAGAAAAAATAAGGAGACTGTTTCAATTTAAAAATATTTTTATGCAGCTAAATGTATACACTTAAAAAGCAATGACTTGAAATTAGAGTATAATTCAAGTGCAGTAGGAAGTTGAGATTTACAAAACGTTTCAAACATACAAATCACTCTTTATACTGCTACCTCATTGCTAAAAGAGAAGATAGAATCAAATTATATGAAAACTACAGAAAACTAGATCAAGGAATCTTTTTTTAGAATGGCATGTCTTCAGCAGCATGACTGTAATACTTACAAACTCAGCAAACCTCTAAGCTTTCCACTTTTTCGTTGTTGTTTGTTTGATTTACTGTGAGTGTATCCTTTTATTGATGGAACACTACACCACTGAAATATTTTATAGGAGAGTCTATTTCAGAATCCCTGGAGGTTTAAATAACTTAAAGTCACTCTTTGAAGAATAGCAATTGACCTCCGAATGGGTCTTACTTGAATGTTCTTTACTTCCAAAAGAAATCAGAGCACCAGGAAGATTTAGAAAGTCAATTTTTATAGAAAAATGGAACAGTAATTTGTCCAATAGTTTATGTCAATAGACAAAAGTAGAATATGACTTATGCCAAATTTCAACTGAACTAGAATTAAATATAGGATTCTCAGCTTACATGAAGGCTAACCTGTATGATACATAATCACATTGAAATAATACAGAGATCCATGGGCTTAGATATAAATTATGGAAATAGAATCACTATGCAAATCACGTGAACATTTTCGTGGAGTGAAAATAATATTGTGTCTCTGAGAATTCATCTCTGAGAAATTCCCTCTTGCAAATCCACATAATCCATTTCTTATCATATGTGACATTTATGATAGGATTTGGGGATGTAGAGTAAGGGGAGTCGAATTGGTATTTGGCAAGTGACATTTCAAAGTAGGAAATTAAATTACAAAGAGGCTAAATGTTGCACCACAGAACCAAGGGGTTCTGTAGCAGAGGCTCCAAAGTCATTTTCAGTCTGCTCTCTAAAGGATCATTTCATAGTTTATGCAGAAAGCCCAACATTTCAGTGGTAATTAACAGAAGTTAATCCAGATGACTGTCTGTGGAATAGTCATCATGAACTTACAGGATGTGAATTAACTGTCTATTGTGAAGAGAAAAAGACTATTGTGGAAGTAGATTCATCACACAGACAAGAGATACAGAATTGTCTATTTCACACTGATCAGCTGCAAAGTCATCTCACTTCAGCAAATGTCCGACCAAATGACACAGAATGTTTATATTACAAGTCATGCAGCCAACTTACATCTTACTTCTGTAATATCCATCACTGTCAACATTAAGTCCTCTATAATTTAGACCTTGCAGGAGTGTTGCTATGTTTTCTAAATTAATTAAGGAGACAAATTTTGGGCCCATTGAAATCTGATAATATCAAACACTGGTATGAAAAAACCTTGCTTGTACAGGTCTACAAGTAACTTTTCATGGTTATCTGAATAACCCGAATGCATGACTCCTTGTTTAGAGCTTCAAATATTAAATTTGGTTTTATTAAATATTTATGATATCAGCATATACTTTATATTATAAATATCACAGTATTTGTGATTTATAGCATCATAATGTATCGATTACAACATTGACAACTTCCCAAAATCTGAAACTAAATAAGTTTCAAAATTTGATTTTATTCATTAATAAGAAAGTTTTATAATAGTCAAGATAATTAAAAGCTGTAGTACAAGAAATCTAGAAGTGTCCTTGGAAATTATCTAAGCAAGTCCTCTTGTTTTATAGCTGAGAAAACCAAGACACAAAGATATTCAGGTGAAATGCCCAAGTTTGGACAGTTATTTGGTAGCAAATCATATAATTTAAACCTTAATGGAAGATTTTAGATTAAAATAAACTTACTAACATGTTCTTAACATAGATTTAAGAAGAAAGTAGAGGCTTATAATACATCAAGAGCATGATGAGCAGACATTTTACATATAAAAAGTATGCTCCATGGGAAATATCTCCTCATCACGTTCCTGATGTATCATAAAAGATAGCCAGACTCATTTTTATTCTCCCTAACACTGATGGGCATCATATAACTCTTTTCTTGTATCCATTGGTACCACCCATCTAGGCCTCCATATCAGAAAATTCACTCTTGCTATATTTTCATCATCCTTGTGAAAGTGAAGTTGCTCAGTCATGTCCAACACTTTGCGACCCCATGGACTGTACCCTACCAGGCTCCTCTGTCCATGGGATTTTCCAGGCAAGAATGCTGGAGTGGGTTGCCATTTCCTTCTCCAGGTGATGTTCCCGACCCAGGGATTGAACCCGGGTCTCCCACATTGTGGGCAGACGCTTTACCATCTGAGCCACCAGGGAAGTCATCATCCTTAAAGTGACCCAAATCTAGTCGATATTCTCTTACTCTTCCCTAGTGACTCAGTGGCAAAAAATCAGCCTGCCAACACAAGAGATGCGGATTTGATCCCTGGGTGGGGAAGATCTCCTGATGAAGGAATATAGCAACCCGTTCCAGTATTCTTGCTTGGAGAATCCCATAGAAAGAGGAGCCTGAAGGGTTACAGCCCATGGGGTTGCAAAAGAGCAGGACAGGACTTTGTAACTAAAACAACAACAAACAACAGCTACATTTGCAAGTTTGCCACCCTGAACTATCCCAATAGAGCAACCTAATAGCTTTCCTTATTCCTTCTTCTAATTTATTCTCTTTTTAATTTATTTTTAGTTGGAGTATAATTGCTTTACAATGTTGTGTTAATTTCTGTATACAACAACGTGAGTCAGCTATAAGTGTACACATATCCCCTCCCTCTTGAGCTA
>NW_011495057.1:8386295-8430768 GCF_000754665.1 Bison bison bison | reverse complement strand
ATATATATATATCAATGTCTAAATTATTCTTTACTTAGTTACCAAAATGTTGTTTTCATAAATACCCTGTTGATGGTTTCCTAGGTTTGAAATCTTACATTATTACAGCATACCAATCCATTACTATCCCTCCTTTCCTCAACCTTTATATCAAATCTGGTGACACAAGTAAGCAAATCTAAGAAACCTGGCCTAAAGATGCATTTTGTTTGATGTTTGCAAAGTAAATACAAATACACATATTTGTATTTACTTAAGATGGACATGAATCTTCTGTTTCACCAGAGGCCCAGCACTCCCTATTCTCTTATTTTCATCTTCTTTATGTTTAACAGGTGAAAAAGACAATTGATTGAGCCTAGTTACTTAGAGGTCTCCAGACAATGGTCAATGTCATTACACAGAATATTTCCACTACTTTAATGCACTCATCCTATTTACCCACCCCTAAAGCTTCCACTGGGCTTTTCCTGGTGGGTCAGTGGGAAAGAATCTGCCTGCCAATGCAGGAAATGCAGGATAAGTCCTTGGGTCAGGAAGATCCTCTGGAGGAGGAAATGGCAACCCACTCTATTATTCTTGCCTGGCAAATCTCATGGACCGAGAAGTCTGGCAGGCTACCATCCATGGGGTTGCAGAATCAGACACAACTTCATGACTAAACAACAAGAAAGAAGCTTCCATTTTATTTTCAAAACTTAGCTCAGACATTGAATTTCTAGGAATGCTGTCCTGATACCTTCTCTATCTCAGAGCTTTGTCAATCCCTTAATGCATGGAGTATCTCTGTAACTTGTACATACTTAATTTCTTTTCAAACTGAGTTATAAATTTTTACATTTCAAGAAATCTGTATCAATAAAAGGTAAGGAAAGCTTTTCTTAATTATATCAGTGAGTTTATTTTGGCACATGGTAGCTATTCAATGAAAGAATAGAATCAAAATATTTCTCTAGACTCAGTTATATCAATCTTAAGGTAGTCTTGATTGCCTGAACAATTCTATATGCCCACTAATGTTTTTTTCCTCCCTTTCTTATTCATAGTTCATGGGAAAATGATGTCATTGAATTTCATTTGGTGAATAAATTGGTTAAAATATTTGATAAGGCTCTTCTGTGGCTCACAATAAAAAGCTATTCTGTCATTGCTTTGCTTGAAAAGATTTTTTAATATTAGACTACATTTTGAAGTTTGTCATTTATCAATGCCAGTAACAGAAAAGTTACTATATTTTTGCTATTACAAATTCTACATGACTACTCTTGCACATCAGTTCAGTCTCTCAATGGTGTTTGACTCTTTGCAACCCCGACTACAGCACACCAGGCTTTCCTGTCCATCAACAAATCCTAGAGCTTGCTCAAACTCATGTGCATCCATTCAGTTATGCCATTCAACCATCTCATCCTCTGTTGCCCCCTTCTCCTCCTGCCCCCAGTCTTTCCCAGCATCAGGGTCTTTTCAAATGAGTCAGTTCTTTGAATCAGGTGCCAGAGTATTGGAGTTACAGCTTCAGCATCAGTCCTTCCAATGAATATTCAGGACTGACTTCCTTTAGGATTGACTTGTTGCATCTCCTTGCAGTCAAGGGACTCTCAAGAGTCTTCTCCAACACCACAGTTCAAAAGCATCAATTCTTCAGTGCTCAGCTTTCTTTATAGTCCAACTCTCACATCCATACATGACTACTGGAAAAACCATAACTTTGACTAGACGGACTTTTGTTGGTAAAGTAATGTGTCTGCTTTTTAATATGCCATCTAGGTTAGTCATAACTTTTCTTCCACAATGTCTTTTAATTTCATGGCTGCAGTCAAAATCTGCAGTGATTTTGGAGCCCAAGAAAATAAAGTTTGTCACTGTTTCTGTTGTTTCCCCATCTATTTGCCATGAAGTGATGGGACCAGATGCCATGATCTTTAGTTCTTTGAATTTTGAGTTTTAAGACAGCTTATTTGCTCTCCGTTTTTCACTTTCATCAAGAGGCTCTTCAAGTCTTCACTTTCTGCCATAAGGGTGGTATCATCTGCCTATCTGAGGTTATTGATATTTCTCCCGACAATCTTGATTCCAGCTTGCCCTTCATCTAGCCTGGCATTTCACATGATGTACTCTGCAAATAAGTTAAATAAGCAGGGTGACAATACACAGCCTTGACACACAGTTTAACAAATAGATTTTACCTTGAAACATGTTCAAATACAAAGTATTTATAAAATATTAGTAGGAAGTATGCTGTGCATTTAGATGAACAAAATTAAAGCAAGATAATCACTGAGAAATGGAAATGTCCAAAGTTTGACGCATATTTAAATTGTGATAAGTATTTAATACATTTGATGATATACTTAATATAAAATTAACTATTTAATTTTATATTAAATTAACACCTAATATTGACTAGTAATTATTGACACCTAATTGACTAGTAATAATTGACACCTAGTATTAGTATTGTATTAAATTAACACCTAATGTTGACTACTTGGAGAAGGAAATGGCAACCCACTCCAGTGTTCTTGCCTGGAGAATCCCATGGACAGAGAAGCCTGGTAGGCTGCAGTCCGTGGGGTCGCACAGAGTCGGACACGACTGAAGCGACTTGGCAGCGTTGACTAGTAATTATTGAGTGGCATTTTACTTCTCTGTTTACAATCCTCCAGTGATTTTCTTCCTCACACAGAAAAAGACATCCAAAGTTCTTATCATCTTTAAACCTCCCACACTCCAAGGACCTTTGGCTTCACTTTTATTTCTCTCCTCTCCCCTCCAGCCATACCAGCCTGCTTGACCTTCCTGCAATTTTCCAGGGACACTAACACCTCTTGGGTTTAAAATTTTTTTCCTCTTAGATTTGCTAATAACCCTCTGTCCCTAGATACCCCATGCTTCCCTCACTCTGCAATACATCTCTGCTCAGATAACCTCTTATCTAAGAGGCCTTCCTGAATATCCTGTATGAACGACAGACCTTCACATTGTGCACTCTTGTCCTAGGCTGCCTTGTTCGCCTCGCTAGCACTTCTCATAATCTGACATGTCAAGTACATGCTCAGTCCTTTGTGTGAGATCTGAATCTCTCAATGGAACATAAGTTCTGCAAGGACTAGTACTTTGCTTTGTTCCTACCATGTACATCACAGACATTGAAAATAAATCGTAATTGACTACATTAAGATTTTGCATAAACAATACTTCATGGAACTTGCTGTGGGAAGTACAGCTGTAAACATTTCTCTAAAGCATAATTTAAAATTTCAACTTAATCTTATTTGGTCATATTTCCACTAAACAAAAAGTTCCCATCCTGACTAAATAGTTACACCTAACATGTATGCAACGATATTTGAAATAAGAAAAAAATGTAAATGTACATGAAAAACATAAGTAAATTTCGAAAATGTTTGATGTTCGGCTAACTCTCTTAACCATACCCATATTTATTTGCATGTAAGTGTTATCTAACTATTCTCCAAAAGAAAAGAATCCTAATTGTTTAGGGTATAATTTAGCAATATTTTAAAATGTATAAATGCTTTATTTCAAAATTAGTATTACTAACAAGTCCTGCCACAAGCAGATTCTGCTTCCAGTGGATATATTCTGAAATCTCTTTTAGACTTATATGCTTTTATTAGAATAAAACTTCTGAGCATTTAACTGTTTTGAATATTCAGTCTTTTCATCATAAATTACTATCTCAAAAGAGTTTAATTGGAATAGGTTTTAACTATGCGATGTCATAGAATGGAATAATAATTTAGGGGCTCATTTGTACCCTCAACTACATTTCAACTTATTATGTCCTCTATTTGACATTGCATTAAGCTACAGAAAAGGTGAATCAGACATGCCATTAAGATTGGCAAGGCTTAAAATCAGTAGAGTGGATAAAAAAGGTATTACTCAAATGTGTCAAAATGGAACCCAACCATGCCTGATCTTTAATAAGTCCATTATAAGCTGTATTGATGAAAAAAGTTTGCCAATCATCACAAGACATATCACAGGGATGGTTAATATGCTGGAATATTTTAAGATATGATCATTGAAATAAGCTGTCAGCATATGTTTAAGTGACAATCAATCAACTACTGTTTATTTCATAAAAGCACTGAGTTAAGAATCACTAGAAATATAAAGATGAATGGAAATAGTACTTGCTTTAAAGGAAGTCAGCACTAAAGATGGTGTAGAGGATATGCACATTTGTATAAGTTATCTGTTAGTCCTAATTTTCTTTATTTGTAAATAAAGAGGTTAGTTGAGTTAATTTATGAGCTCTTCTTTTTGCCTTTTAACATATATATTTTTTTAAATTTCCCTTTTGTATTTACATGCTTGAACAACAACAAAAATAAAAATATAATGTATTGAGAACTCCCCTAAAATTTATCTCTGTAGATAACACCGATTATTAGTTTCTTATATATGTTTCCATGTAATTCTTCTATGTAAAGCAAGCAAATATGAATATACATTCCTCATACCTTTAAATTACAAGGTATCATATAATATGTAAGTAACCTTGAATTTTCCAAGTGAAATAACTTCTGTAAGTATAATACTTTACCATTCTTATATACAGCTGCATAGTACTTCAACATGTTTATTTAACCAGTTCCTTAAAGTGGACACTTAGAGGGATTTTTTTCTTGTTTGTTGTTTTAATTGTTTACTGTAACAAATAATATGGCAACACGTATTTGAGTCCTCATAATGGCCTCCCATGGCCTTCCCTGGTGGCTCAGATGGTAAAGAATCTATTTGCAATGCAGGAGACACAAGTTTGATCCCTCTGTCAGTAAGATCCCCCAGAGAAGGAAATGACAACCCACTCCAGTATTCTTGTCTGGAGAATCCCATGGACAGAAGAGCCTGGCATGCTACCGTCCATGGGGTCGCAAAGAGTCAGATACAACTGAGCGACTAGTACTCAAAGGCCTCCCATGGCCACCAGGCCAAAACACAAATGTACTTCACTTCCCTCTATAGGGTAGATATTATATTGCATTCCCATCAACAATTTATGAAGCTTAATTCCATTTTCTAAATTAAAATCCTACACATTTCTTCAAAACACAAAAATGAAGCCAAACCGTAGTTACCATGGTAAAATAAAATATACTGTACAGTAGCCAGGCTTCCCAGGCGACACAGTGGTAAAGAACTTGCTTGCCAGTGCAGGAGACGCAGGAGATGTGGGTTTGATTCCTGGGTGGGGAAGATCCCTGGAGGGGGACATGGCAACCCACTCCAGTATTGTTGCCTGGAGAATCCCGTGGACAGAGGAGCCTGGTGGGCTACAGTCCATGGAATCACAAAGAATCAGACACAGCTGAAGCAACTGAGTATGCAGTACATACAGTAGCCAAGAAAAATGTATTGTTTCCTTTTTATGTAGACCCAGTGACATGAAAGTTACTTTTAGTCATGGACAGGGGTTTTGATTTCCATCACACGAGAAAACTTTTTCTTCCATGGAAGGAAAAAGATCACCATTCATTCTAAATGTTTTCCCCTGTCTTTTGGCATGTTAGGTGTCCCCTAGCACCTTCCTCATTCAACTAGCCATTCTGATTTTCTCACTTAGCAATTTTGTGAGGCCAAGAGAAAAATCTCTTTTTAGTTGATAAAAATCTTTTTTCTCATCTTTGATGTTTTCTATATTTTCAGATTTAACTGATAAAGGACTGTCCTTCTAAAATCCAAACAAAAAACTCTGTCCAAGCGGATAAGTGATAATGAACCCTGAACACGAAATTGTACAAAACCCATTTTAGAGTCATTCTGTTGTGAACCATTCTCGGGCACATTTTCCCATTGCCAAGAGCTCTGACTATTCTCTAGCTGTTATCTAACTGTATTTGTGAACGACAGGAAAACCAGACTGAGCAGCTGCAGAAAAAGAGTCTTGGCAAGATTAGAACAGCCAACCAGATGACAGGGAAGTAAATTGCTCCAGTCAGGTCTACATGACTTAGACTCCTATTATATTGTTTCCCTTCTTAAGTTAATTGAGCCAACTTTTTCATGTAAGAAAAAGGAATTTGTAAATATTTTCATTTCAGTTAATCAGCTAAGAACTAGATTTCAGAGTCCCAGAGAGGAAAGGAAAAGGGCATCAGATTCATCTGGGAGTCTATGTTTCTCTGAAATTTATTGTTCTTAGACTTATGTTGGCTGCACACAACTAGTATCTCCTTTTTCTTTTTGAGGAAGCTGAATTTTACCTTTCTTAGTCGAAAAGTATTCCCATTTGGTGTTGACTCTTTAGAATCCTTAGAAACATCACATGGTCAATCTTTGAACAATAAAGAGTCTCTTTATAAATATATATGTATATTTAACATCTTGAGTACATCCCCCAAAACTTGGGAGGTATTATTTGCCCCTGTTAATATATAAAGGAAATACAGTTGAAAGAGATAACTTATAAAAAGGAAACATTTGATAAGCAGCATCATTGAATTTGAAATCTAGTTCTCATACCATATTATTCTGGGAATCAAAAATAGAAGGCTGCCTCAAATTTTGTTTTTTATGTATATACAGTTCATTCTCATTATTCACAGTAGTTATATTCTTTAAAGTCAACACAAACATTGAATTAGCAAATACCAGAAATCTTATTGCTAGGAGAAACATAGGAATGCTGCAAGCCTCTGGCCACATTTCATCAACTGATCAATGTTTTACATGTGTTTCTGCTTAAATATACCTTATTCATTGATTTCTTAACACTGAATGTACAGACACCACTATAACTCAAGCCTGAATAAATCTTATCTCTCACATGCAATTTCTCTGTATGGAGTGTTACTGCTTTCTTGTACTTAGGAGCATTAAACAGCACTTCAGCAAGCACCATAGTTGAGGGCCAGATTAAACAGCAAAACCACCCACAAAAGGTACCAAAACGTGAAAATCTAAACATACCACAGAAAGGACACTTGTGTGCAGTTTGAGAGCAGACACCAGGAGGCAGAGCATCACCTTGTTCAACCTTAACTGGGAACATGTGCGTCTGACAACTGTAATGTTTTCCCCTCTGCACATGTTCATGAATTACCAGGAAATCACTTGTGAGAATGTTGTCTTTGAGGTTACAAGTAAAGTTTAGTGAGTAGGTGGTAAATTCTACAATTAGAAATGATAGAAGCTGAATCTTTACAAAAATCTGTAAGACTCCAAAATCCATTGGCAGACCCTCATTATAGATAGTCTATGTAAAACTTCACTCACTCTCTGAAATCAAATTCAAATTCAATGAGATTTTTTTATATGAATATGATTTCTAGGGCCATTCAGTCTTCAGATGTCTGGCTCAGTTTATTCATATTCCTCAGAGTGGTAGCTCTGGGCTCACTGATGTCATTTGATGTATTTCCACATCATTTTCTCACTTCATTCTGATTGACATTTATGTTTCTGTTTAGGCCAGAGAGACCAGAATTGGAATTTAAGTCCTATTTCTTCAAATACACTATTAAATACTATCTAGCTTGGTAGTGATATGATATTCCCAGAATAACACAAGTCAAATTCAGCTCCATTCAAGAGTTGCGCTCTTTGTTTTAGTACATTTCATCTTCCTGATAATTTTACTTCTTCATTGATGATTCTCCAAAATATATTCCCTAAGTAATTTGTAGGCCTGCACCTTTAAAATCCTTCCATATTATGAAGTGAACACATTTAAATGACTATCATGATATTTTCCCTTACTTCCAAAAATATTCAGCCCTTCTATAACTGGCTATTCTAAAAATGTGTATATATTCTAACTATCTATCTTTCTTTGTGTATGTGTTCAGCCACTTAGACATGTTCAACTATTTGCGACCCCATGGACTATAGCCCACCAGGTTCCTTGTCCATGGGATTTCCTAGGCAAGAGTACTGGAGTGGGTTGCCATTTCTTCCTCCAGGGAATCTTCCTGACCCAGTGATTGAACTCCCGTCTCCTGCATCTCTTGCCTTGGAAGGCAGATTTTTTACTAAGCCACCTGGGAAGAACCCCTCTTTACCCTCATATAAATACATACATACATACATATCATATATTTCAATAATTATCTGAGCATTTATTGCTAGATCATCCCTCTCAATGAAAATATTACAAGTTCCATTTTTTAGTAAAAGCCATGCTTTATATTTATATGACTGTCACAGAGAAAATACAATGAAGAACTAAGTACAAGGGAAGGGAAAATGCCCAGGCTAGAGATCTGGAAACTGTACTACCAAGGCCAAATTATCCTTTGAGGAGTGTTAATTCCTTTTTCATAGATCCTTCCTGTCTCTGATGCCCAGGACACCATTATCAATGAAGAAAAATGTCTAAATGTGTGACTCCAAAACACAAGAGCTAACCCTGGGGTTTAAGTGTGAACCACTATCACTGTGATCTTTGGACATGGTCAACAGGTTTTTTATGGCAGCAGTGGATAAGTAGCTGTCCTAGACTGAAAAATTCACGTGGCAGCCAAGAAAGAAAGGCAAAAGACATCCACCTTCCTGTCTACTTCTTGCTCCACATGTAGGAAGTTGGGGATGAGATGATAAGGCTGTCTTGTCAGATTGTGCTGCCATAACAAATGATCACAAATTAGGTGATTTAAACAACCACCTACTCACAGTCTGCTTTGTCACAGTTCTGAAGGATAGAAGTCCAACATCAAGGTGCCAACCAGCCAATTTGGCTTCTTGTGAGGGCTCTCTTTCTGGCTTCCAGATAGCCACTTTCCCGCTGTGTCCTCACATGGCAGTAAACAACAGTGTACTATCTAGAATTTCATCTATAGGGACCCTAATTACCTCCATAAAATTTCCATCTCCAAACATATTCCCATTGAGTGTGAGGGATTCAATGTATGAGTTTGTGGCAGGATTGGGTTGTATATTACCAACATTTAGTATATGGTAGGAAGTAAGTTTGGAGAAGGCAATGGCAACCCACTCCAGTGTTCTTGCCTGGAGAATCTCAGGGATGGGGAGCCTTGTGGGTTGTCGTCTCTGGGGTCGCACAGAGTTGGACAGGACTGAAGCGACTTAGCAGCAGCAGCAGAAATTAAGTTAATGGGTCAGAAAGGAGACTTGACAATGAAAAGTACAGAACTTTGTAATCACTTGGAAAAGTTGTGACAACAGCAGTTAATTGGAGAAATCAGTTACACTATTGTATTTGTATGGCAGGCTGGTAGTATAGGTCATAGTACTAACATATATATAAGAAGAAAACAAAGATTTAAATACAATTACTTTATAAGTTCATGAAATTAGACTAATGTTGATATACAAAAGCCCATTTGTACATATAGATACAGAATCTTCTGAGCAGTAATCAAATATTTTTATTTGCATCGAACTTTTTTTCATAGATGCACTTAAAAAATGCATGTAAGCATTTTTTTAAATGCTCAATTTGCATTGAGCTAGAAATAGGTTCTAAAAAGGAACAGTGTCATGCATGAATAAAATGTTTTAGCATTTACTTTAACAAAAACATAATAAAAGCCCAAGGTTTATAAACTTGGGCTACTTGTTATTTATTACAGAGAGTATTTAATACAGACATATTCCCCCAATGTTGATCTTTTCAATATAGTGTGAAAAAAACTGGTCTAATGTTAATAAAGAACAGCGTCTTTACAAGATTTATGCCAGTGTGCTTACTAACTAATGAGTTTACCTGTAGATTCTTGGCATTTTTGATTTCCTCCGTACAATCTTTCCATTCCCAATTGCCACAAAACTTTCATCAACAATTGTATCCTTTGAAGAGAACTTTTCTTTCAGTGGGATGTATGAAAATGTAGGATGACTTCTCCAAAAGGTGGCAACTCCCTGAAATCCAAGAATATTGCCAATGAAAATGAGGTCAATGAAGAGAAAGTGAACGAAAATATACATTTTTTATAAAATAGCTAGCTTTTTCTAAACTATATGCAATTTCAGTTCAGTTCAGTCACTCAGTCGTGTCCGACTTTCTGCGATCCCATGAATCGCAGCATGCCAGGCCTCCCTGTCCATCACCAACTCCCGGAGTTCACTCAGACTCACATCCATCGAGTCAGTGATGCCATCCAGCCATCTCATCCTCTGGCGTCCCCTTCTCCTCCTGCCCCCAACCCCTCCCAGCATCAGGGTCTTTTCCAATGAATCAACTCTTCGAATGAGGTGGCCAAAGTACTGGAGTTTCAGATTTAGCATCATTCCTTCCAAAGAAATCCCAGGGCTGATCTCCTTCAGAATGGACTGGTTGGATCTCCTTGCAGTCCAAGGGACTCTCAAGAGTCTTCTCCAACACCACAGTTCAAAAGCATCGATTCTTCAGCACTCAGCCTTCTTCACGGTCCAACTCTCACATCCATACATGACCACAGGAAAAACCATAGCCTTGACTAGACAAACCTTTGTTGGCAAAGTAATGTTCTGCTTTTGAATATGCTATCTAGGTTGGTCATAACTTTCCTTATATGCTCAAATACTGGAGAAGGAAGTGGCTACCCATGCCAGTATTCTTGCCTGGGAAATCCCCTGGACAGAGCCCCTGGTGGGCTACAGTCCATGGGGCAGCAAAAGGGTCAGACACAACTTAGCACCTTAGCACATACACAAATATATTCCGTAATATTTAAAGTTAGAAAATTTTCATCAGGTTTCATGCATCCTATTATCTTCTACATGGTCATTAAAGAGTACCACAGAATTTATCTTTGAAAACTAAAAGGAAAGTGGTATAAATGCCACTAAACTGCCGATCATGTCAATTGTTTTACAAAAATCATCACCTTTACTTAGAGAAAGCACAGAATTTCCAGTCTGTGGAAATTGTCAGTGTATCTCATGGAATTAATAAAATGGTATTAAGAGAAGGAAATATTTTTTTTTCTTTCAAATATTCAAATTATATTCAAATTTTCTTTCAAAACTTCAAATTATATTTTAGAACTCGCTTATGCTAATTTCAGTAAATGGAGCAATAATTATAGAATTTGCCTTTTGTATGCTTCAGTTTAGCTAAGCTTCATGTGTGTACCCTGCTCTGGAGCTGTATTTATAAATATATATTTCCCATTCACACTCTAAGTAACACTTGATATATCTAAAGAGCTGCTGTGTATTCTGAGGCATGTACAAAAGCAAATTTAGAATGCAAGGTAAAATTTCCATTCTATCTAGTTTAGAATAAACTTAAAAATATTTTCTAGGTGGTTTTGCAATTTTTATAAGCTGACCATAATAATTCAGAAGCTTTATTTCTTTCACTTAGCTTTGATATTTTTGAATTAAAGGATGACCAAGAAATAAAAACAAACCCCAAAAAAACCTTTTACATCCATCTGTTAAAATACTTGATAGATCATAATTGAAATATGTCTAAACAGCTGATAAAAACTGATCTTAAGAGTGTATAAGTTGACAACAGATTTTTCTTAGAAAAAAAAAATTAACTAAAATTTTTGAATACATCCATAATTAAGGTAGACAACTTCTGAAATGGCTCCCCATGGTCCCTGCATGTATGGATGTGAAAGTTGGACCATAAAGAAAGCTGAGCACCAAAGAATTGATGCTTTTGAACTGTTGTGTTGGAGAAGACTCTTGAGAGTACCTTGGACTGCAAGGAGATCCAACCAGTCCATCCTAAAGGAAATCCATCCTGAATATTCATTGAAAGGACTGATACTGAAGCTGAGCCTCTAATACTTTGGCCACCTGATGGGAAGAGCCGACTCATTGGAAAAGACCCTACTTTTTTGAAAAGACCCTAATGCTGGGAAAGACTGAGGGCAAGAGGAGAAAGGCCCAACAGAGGGAGAGATGGTTGGATGGCATCACTGATTCAATGGACATGAATTTGAGTAAACTCTGGGAGAATGTGAAAGACAGGGAAGCCTGGTGTGCTGCAGTTCATGAGGTCGTGAAGAGTTGGACACAACTGAGTTACTGAACAATAATATAATTGCAGTAGTGTTGGTCACTCAGTCATGTCCAACTCTTTGCAGCCCCACCAGCTGTAGCCTTCCAGGCTCCCCTTTCCATGGAATTTTCTAGGCAAGAATACTAGAATGGATTGCCATTCCTTTCTGCAGGGGAACTTCCCAACCCAGGGATTGAACCCAGGTCTCCTGAATTGCAAGCAGATTCTTTACTGTCTAAGCTACCAGGGAAGCCCTAATTGTGGTAAACAACTTCTAAAATGGCTCACCATTGTCCCCGCCCCCTGGGTATTTATACCCTTGAGGAACCTCCCTTTGAGAGTAGACTTGCTTCCAATGAATAATATTCTGGAAAAGTGATTGGATGCCATTTCAGATACTAGATTACAAAAGATTGTGACTTCTATCTAGTTACAGCCCTTTCTTGCTTGTCCTGACAAAGTCAGCTGTAGTCTTCTGAACCTCCCTATGCAAAATCTCAAGGGCAAAAAAGTGATAGAAGCTTTCAGCAATAGCTGTCAAGGAATTCAGGCTCTCAGTCCAACAGCCTGAGAGACACTGAATTCTATTAACAACCCCTGAGAGAGCATCTAACCAAGTTGAACTGTGAAATGACCATGGCAGGTCAAATCTCAATTACATCATTGTAGGAGACCCTGAACCTTCAGTTCAGTTCAGTGGCTCGGTCGTATCTGACTCTGTGACCCCATGGACTGCATCACGCCAGGCCTCCCTGTCCATCACCAACTCCCACACTTTACTCAAATTCATGTCCATTGAGTCAGTGATGCCATCCAACTAGCTCATCCTCTGTCATTCTCTTCTCCTTCCACCTTCAATCTTTCCCAGCATCAGGGTCTTTTCCAATGAGTCAGTTCTTCCCATCAGGTGGCCAAAGTATTGGAGTTTCAGCTTCAGCATCAGTCCTTCCAATGAATATTCAGGACTGATTTCCTGTAGGATGGACTGGTTGGATCTCCTTGCAGTCCAAGGGACTCTCAAGAGTCTTCTCCAACACCACAGTTCAAAAGCAACAATTCTTCAGTGCTCAGCTCTCTTTACAGTTCAACTCTACTGGAAAAACCATAGCTTTGACTAGACAGACCTTTGTTGGTGATGCAATATCTCTGCTTTTTAATATGTTGTCTAGGTTGGTCATAGCTTTTCTTCCAAGGAGTAAGTGTCTTTTAACTTCATAGCTGTAGTCACCATCTGCAGAGATTTTGGAGCCCCCAAAAATAAAGTCTGACACTGTTTCCACTGTTTCCCCATCTACTTGCCGTAAAGTGATGGGACCAGATGGCATGATGTTTGTTTTCTGAATGTTGAGTTTTATACCAACTTTTTCACTCTTCTCTTTCACCTTTATCAAGAGGTTCTTTTGTTCTTCTTTGCTTTCTGCCATAAGGGTGGTGTCATCTGCATATCTGAGGTTATTGATATTTCTCTTGGTAATCTTGATTCCAGCTTGGGCTTATTCCAGCCCAGCATTTCTCATGATGTACTCTGCATAGAAGTTAAATAAGCAGGGTGACAATATATAGCCTTGACTCACTCCTTTCCCTATTTGGAACTGGTCTGTTGTTTTATGTCCAGTTCTAACTGTTGCTTCCTGTCCTGCACACAGATTTCTCAGCAGGAAGGTCAGGTGGCCTGGTGTTCCCATCTCTTTAAGAATTTTTCAGTTTGTTGTGATCCACATGGTCAAAGACTTTGGCATAGTCAATAAAGCAGAAGTAGATGTTTTCCTGGAACTCTCTTGCTTTTTCTATGATCCAACAGATGTTGAAAATTTGATCTCTGGTTCCTCTACCTTTTCTAAATCCAGCTTGAACATGTGAAAGTTCATGGTTCACGAACTGTTGAAGTCTGACTTGGAGAATTTTGAGGAGGGTCCCATATAAACTATGCCCAGATTCCTGATCCACAGAATCTGTGAACTAATACACATGTGATGTCTTAAGCTGCTAAATTTTCAAGAGCTTGTTGTGCTGCAATACATCATTAATATGATAATTGATATAAATAATTTTTAGTTTAGGTCACTAATGATGTTCTATTACATAAAATGGTTACAAGGTGTTTTGTTTCAATGCTCTCTACTCTCCATTCTTTGTTTCCATGTCTGTGAAATGAGAAATAATATCTTGACTATTGTTTCCAGATCTAAATTTTATCTTATCTACATAATCCCATGACTAAATTCACATCTAGTCTTGATGTCAAAATAGAAGATAAGAATTGTAAAGATTACATGATATTATGCATGGAAAAGTACCTAACTCCATGCTGTTCACTGTGAAAGTGCTCAGAACATGTGAGAAAATAGATGTTTGCCACAGGATGAGATGAAGGGAAGTAAGCCTGGCTTCCAGCTTAGCTATTTCTTTGGTTCATTTGGGTTTATCTGATTTGGTAAGTAGGAGTAGTTTTGGGCTAAAGTCTTCATAGGATTGGTGAAAAAAAATCAGTCCTTCAACATCTTTCAGAGATGTTTATGTTACATTCACTGTTTTTTAATTTTATTTAAGATCAATTCTTAGACTTTCTGTAGGAAAATGTTTAGAATGTCAGTATAAAAATAAAAGTGTGAAATACACATTCGCAGTCTTACATTTTCAAGTTTAATAAGAACATGATTCTAACAGGGATATAAGTTGAAAAGCTGTAAAGGGGTGGGGAGATGAGGAAGGAATAGTCTGTTTGATTTTTATATTTTAAGATTCAAAAGTTTAGAAGCACTGGCCTCATGATTTACATAATTTCTCAGATGCACACTGACCAGGATTCCTCTGTAGAATAGTTACATGAAAAACTCATTTTGCAGTATTATTGATTAAAAATGGCTGCAAATTATTTTAATTATTTGCTGCTCTTTCTGTTGAGAGGTATAGGAGAAATTAATCTCTCTTTAAATCAAGGATGGACCTTCCAGCTTGCTTGGCAAAAAGAACTTGGCAGAAATGATGTGGGACTTTCAAAGCCAAGAAGCCTTTCAACTTCCATTCTGATGTCTTATTATACATGCTGTAGGTGAAAACAACAGTCATGTAAGAAGTCTAGCTACCTTAGACCACCGTCCTGGAGAGATGACACATAAGTCCACAATGTAAGCTGAGTTCAGCTTTCTAGCTGTTTCTATCAGTAACTAGACATGTGAGTTTACCAATCTGGACCCTACTATCATTAAAAATGGAAGAATTACCCAGTTGAATTCTTCCCTGATTTTTGGTGAACTGTGGTAAAATCATAGTTATTTTATGGCAATTAATTTTGGAGTAGTTAGATATTCAGCAATCATTACCTGGAAACATCATCATACTCATCTAGTTTTAATTAAGTGTTTTAATGAGCAACTAAATGCATTAGTGGTCTCAAAGTGAAAAAATATTTTGTAACATTATTTAGAAGTGATAATTTAGGTTCCAAATTACATGAGTGTTATTGGACACCCAGAGAAAAAATCATATAGAAAAAGAATCAGTAAAATTGAAGGATTTTCATATTATATGACTTTATAGAATTTGTATATTTCTACTTTGAGTCACCATGGGACAAAATGTAAAAATAAATAGATATACACGCATATATATGTGTTTATACTTGCATGCATATTTATATATATGCTGTGCTGTGCTGAGTCACTCAGTCATGTCTGACTCTTTGAGACCCCTTGGACTCACCAGGCTCCTCTGTCCATGAGGATTCTCCAGGCAAGAATATTGAAGTGGGTTGCCATGTCCTCCTCCAGGGGATCTTCCCAACTCAAGTATCTAACCCAGGTCCCCTGTATTGCAGGGGGGTTCTGTACCATCTGAGACATCAGGGAAGCCCAAGAACACTGGAGTGGGTAGCCCATCCCTTGTCCAGGGGATCTTCCTGACCCAGGAATCAACTGGGGTCTCCTGCATTGCAGGCAGTTTCTTTATCAGCTGAGCTACCAGGGAAGCCCATATTTATATATATGTACATACAAATATCAGAGAAGGCAATGGCAACCCACTCCAGTGTTCTTGCCTGGAGAATCCCAGGGATGGGGGAGCCTGGTGGGCTGCCTGCCATCTATGGGTTCGCACAGAGTTGGACACGATTGAAGTGACTTAGCAGCAGCAGTAGCACATACAAATATACACACATATAGAAGCTCTGAGTTTAGAAAGACTTTCATTTATTATTCTATGTAGATAACTAGATTGAATGAAACATATCAATGTGTTGCAGTAAAGTTTCTGATATCCAAAATAGACAAAACAGGGTAAAGAACATCCCTGAAAGAATTCTGTTTTAAAAAGACTAGTAATTCTTTCTGTATCACATACTTTAACAGAGAATTAATTATTCATCTCCTTCAAGGGTGGAAAAAGTACAACCCACATCTTTATTCAGGTAAATATTGAAAATAAAGACAAATGGTAGCTTGACTAACAAATACTGAATATCCTTCTCAAAAGCCCCAAGCTTACAAAGGCTCAGTCTTATATATTAGGCAGGACCCATAGATATCCTCAACTGGTAAATCCCCACTGATGATTTTCCATAGTGATGCATAAACACAATTTTCAAAAATAAATAAATAAATAAATAAAGGAAAACCAAGGCTTCAAAAAGAAAATTTAATGAAAAGCATTTATCACATAGCTGCCTCAACTACAGTTCTTTTTAGAAACAAGTACACTTATTTTTTCATTTGTTAAATTTCCTTATGTTTCTTTCCAAATCCTCAATATCAAGCTTATACTGGTACTTCATTTTTATACACATCAGATACTGATAAAATTTAGATATTTTCTGTTGACATTTTTTATTGACATTTAGGCATGAGGAATAATGATTTAGTTGGGCTTCCCCTGCTCAGCTGGTAGAAAATCTGCTTGCAATACAGGAGACCTGAATTCGACCCCAGTATTCAGGCAAGAATACTGAAGTGGTTTGCCATCGCTTCTTCGAGAGATCTTCCCGAACCAGGGATCAAACCCGGATTTCCTAAATTGCAAGAAAGATTTTTTACTGTCTGAGCCACCAGGGAAGCCTTCTCTTTCCTTAGTTATTCTTAATTCTGCTTCTCAATTTCAAATACTGGAAGATCCCACCCCAGTATTCTGGCCTGGAGAATTCCATGGACTGTATAGTCCATGGGGCTGCAAAGAGTTGAACACGACTGAACAGCTTTCTCTTTCACTTTTCACTCTCGTATGGCCCAAGACACCTTACTCTCTCCGTGAGTTTGTGTGTGTGCTAGTTGCTCAGTCGTATCAGATCTTTGGACCCCATGCACTGTAGCCTACCAGGCTCCTATGTCCAATGGCAAGAATACTGAAGTGGTTTGCCATCCCTTCTTCAAGAGATCTTCCCAAACCAGGGATTGAATCCGGATCTCCTACATTGCAAGGAAGATTTTTTACTGTCTGAGCCACCAGGGAAGCCTTCTCTTTCCTTAGTTATTCTTAATTCTGCTTCTCAAAATCAAAGTGCACCTTTAATTTTGAACACTTTACACAAATCATGTTTTTAATGCAAAGTGTTTATAAAATCAAATCTCAATTAGCTCAGTTTTGATCATTTGACATAATATATCATTTTTTAAAGATGTGTCAGTTTACACAGTAAAGAGTTTCACATGTACTTAAAAATATTCTAAACATGTTATGACATACAGTTTCAAAAATGTACTGATCAAATATGCCTATTTCATACAAACTGTTCCCTTTCAGCCCCAGGTGTAAGTTCTTCAGGGAGATGTTTGACATATACTTTTCAGAAGACTCATATAGAAAAAAACAATAAAAGGGATTTTACACTGAAAAAAGTTCCTTGATATGGCTTGTTAAGAATACGGTGTCTCCTCAAATCTCAGAGGCTGACGCATCCTGGTGTGATGCCTCTTCTCCAGTTCTATGAATCAGCATGATGTCTTAGTGCAGGAAATCTATAATGACATAATGTTCACTAAATGCCATCAGAAAGGTAACTGTTAAGAAAAAGAAAATAGCACATTTTTGTTAGGAAGAAAAATATTTGAAACATGCTTAAATATTTATTCATCAGTTTTTATGGTAATGAATAATAGATAAAAGGCTTAAGAATATCTTTGGACAGCTAAGTAGAGATAGTAGTGACAGATTTTTGTTCCGCACTCCAATTGCCATGCTTGCTGCCCTGGAGAAGCTCCAGGGCACTCTGTCTGTAAAGAGGCATTTTGCTTTCTCTTTCATTTTAAGGACAGATATTTAACTTTTAGTAACTAAGGATCATGTCATACCCATATTCCATTCCATTTGTTTCCCTCTGTGGCAAAAGATAAAAGCAAATGTGTTTCTATTTATTCATCACAAAATGAAGATGATACACTATTGCTAAATCTCCGTTCTGCAGTGTTTAATGTTCCCCTGAAGCGATTGCCATTTTGGAGAAGTTAAATGTGCTTGAATATAAAACCATTCATTGTTACTCTTCTGTTTTAGCTTGTAGAGAATGACCTTTCCTTAATTGTTGTTGTTACATTACAGTTTTACATATGTTTTATTAAAAAAATACAGTTTCTAAATTGAGTGATGGGACCTTGGTGGTGGTGGCTCAGTTGCTAAGTTGGGTCTGACTCCAGTTACGCTATGGATCTTCCTGATCCAGGGATGGAAACTGTGCGGCTTGTATTGCAGATAGTCTCCTGCACTTCAGGTGGATTCTGTATCAACTGAGACCCCAGGGAAACCCAACTTAGTTCCTTGCGATAACATAGACTAGATGTCCTGAAAATATTGTCAGTAAAACACTTGTATCAGCTTCAAAACATAGAATGAAAATACTCTAAATACGTAACTGAAATTATGTCATTAGAAGAGTTCTATTTGGAGAGGAACCACCAAGAGTCCAAAGAATGAGAAATACCTACTCCTCAAGACACAGCCCTAGAACTATGAAACACAAAAGGTGCAAGGAGATCTGAAACACACGCAGAGAGAAAGGAGAAATAATGAGCACTAATAACAGTCCTCCAAACAGTCGTTTTAAACAGATTGAAATAATAACTTTCAAACTATGAGAAAACAGTGGCAAATTATAATTATAACAAATGACAATCTGTACATTTATACATAACTAAGGTATTATTATATGCAGGTCAGGAAGCAACAGTTAGAACTGGACATGGAACAACAGACTGGTTCCAAATAGGAAAAGGAGTAAGCCAAGGCTGTATATTGTCACCCTGTTTATTTAACTTCTATGCAGAGTACATCATGAGAAAGGCTGAGCTGGAAGAAGAACAAGCTGGAATCAAGGTTCCCGGGAGAAATATCAATAACCTCAGATATGCAGATGATACCACCCTATGGCAGAAAGTGAAGAGGAACTAAAAAGCCTCTTGATGAAAGTGAAAGAGGAGAGTGAAAAAGTTGGCTTAAAGCTCAACATTCAGAAAACTAAGATCATGGCATCTAGTCCCATCACTTCATGGGAAAAAGATGGAGAAACAGTGTCAGACTTTATTTTTCTGGGCTCCAAAGTCACTGCAGACGGTGACTGCAGCCATGAAATTAAAAGACGCTTACTCCTTGGAAGAAAAGTTATGACCAACCTAGATAGCATATTAAAAGGCAGAGGACCTTTGCCAACAACGGTCCGTCTAGTCAAGGCTATGGTTTTTCCAGCGGTCATGTACGGATGTGAGAGTTGGACTATGAAGAAAGCTGAGCGCTGAAGAATTGATGCTTCTGAACTGTGGTGTTGGAAAAGACTCTTTCGAGTCCCATGGACTGCAAGGAGATCCAAGCAGTCCATCCTAAAGGAGACCAGTCCTGGGTGTTCATTGGAAGGACTGATGCTGAGGCTGAAACTCCAATACACTGGCCACCTCATGTGAAGAGTTGACTCATTGGAAAAGGCCCTGATGCTGGGAGGCATTGGGGGCAGGAGGAGAAGGGGATGACAGAGGATGAGATGATTGGATGGCATCCCTGACTCGATGCACATGAGTTTGGGTGAACTCCAGGAGTTGGTGATGGACAGGGAGGCCAGGCATGCTGCGATTCATGGGGTCGCAAAGAGTTGGACACAACTGACTGACTGAACTGAACTGAAGGTATTATTATAGAAAAAAGCTGAATAAAGACTTTGAAAGAGAAAAATTCAAATCTCAAACAAATTTCAACAGTATCTTCATATAGAAAGAAAATTAATTTAGAAGGATTAAAAAGAGATACAGGAAGAATAATTATCAAGGAAATTAGTAAAAAGTAGCTAAACATATGAAGTATTGATTTTAAAATAATAACAGTAATAATTAATTTAGAAGTAAATGTAAAAGGAATCTAAAAGATTAGGTAACAATAAAATGTAGAAATTAAGGGGATAAAATATTTCCAATGCTTTACCATTATTGCATAGTTTTGTTGGAGGTTATAGATATTGATTTACTCTATATTTTGTTAAGTATGTATTTAAAATGTTCAGTTCAGTCTCTCAGTCGTGTCCGACTCTTTGCGACCCCATGCATCACAGCACACCAGGCCTCCCTGTCCATCACCAACTCCCGGAGTTCACTCAGACTCATGTCCATCGAGTCAGTGATGCCATCCAACCATCTCATCCTCTGTTGTCCCCTTCTTCTCCTGACCCCAATCCTTCCCAGCATCAGAGTCTTTTCCAATGAGTCAACTCGTTAGGTGTGATATGAAAAATTCATACATCAAATGAATATTAGAAATCAAAATGTTATGGGATTTTCCAGGCAAATGTACTGGAATGGGTAGCCATTTCCTTTTTCAATATATTTAAGCAATCAATTTTAAAAATGTAAAAGAATAGGGTAAACTGAAATAAAGAATAAAAATGAAAATAAAATAACAATAAAAGTTAACTAAATAAAAAAAAACTATAAAAAAACAAAAGTAGAATCTATATGAAACCTGCTAACACCTCTACTAGATTGATAAAGAAAAGACCAAAAAAAATTGTTAATACTGAACATTTTGGTATGGGCCTAACAGAAGCAGAAGATATTAAGAAGAGGTGGCAAGAATACACAGAAGAACTATGCAAAAAAGATCTTCATGACCAAAATAACCATGATGGTGTGATCTCTAGACTAGAACCAGACATACTGGAATGTGAAGTCAAGTGGGCCTTAGGGAGCATCACTAGGAACAAAGCCAATGGAGGTGATGGAATTCCAGTTGAGCTATTTCAAATCTAAAAGATGATGCTGTGAAAGTGCTGCACTTAATATCCCAGCCAATTTGGAAAACTCAGCAGTGGCCACAGTACTGGAAAACATCAATTTTCATTCCAATCCTAAAGAAAGGCAATGCTAAATAATGTTCAAACTCTCTCACAATTGCACTCATTTCCCACACTAGCGAAGTAATTCTCACAATTCTCCAAGCCAGGCTTCCACCGTACCTGAACTGTGAACTTCCAGATGTTCAAGCTGGGTTTAGAAAATGCACAGGACCAGAAATCAAATTGCCAACATCCGCTGGATCATTGAAAAAGCAAGAGAGTTCCAGAAAAACATCTATTTCTGCTTTATTGACTATGTCAAAGCCTTTGACTGTGTGAAAGTGAAAGTCACTCATTCGTGTCCTGCTCTTTATGACCCCATGGACTGTAGCCTACCAGGCTCTCCCATCCATGGAATTTCCAGGCAGGAATACTGGAGTGGGTTGCCATTTCCTTCTCCAGGGCATCTTCCCGACCCAGGGATTAAACCCATGTCTCCCACATTGCAGGTAGATGCTTTACCAACTATGGAAAATCCTTCCAGAGATGGGAATACTAAACCACCTTACCTGTCTCTTGAGAAATCTGTATGCAGATTATGAAGTAGCAGTTAGAACTGAACGTGGAACAACAGACGGGTTCCAAATAGGGAAAGGATTATATCAGGGCTGTATATTGTCACCCTGCTTATTTACCTTATATGCAGAGTACATCATATGAAATGCCAGGTTGGATGTAGCACAAGCTGGTATCAAGATTGCTGGGAGAAATATCAATAACCTCAAATACGCAGATGACACCACCCTTATGGCACAAAGTGAAGAACTAAAGAGCCTCTTGATGAAAGTGAAAGAGGAAGTGAAAAAGTTGGCTTAAAACTCAACATTCAGATAATTAAGATCATGGCATCTGGTCCCATCATTTCACAGCAAATAGATTGGGAAACAGTGACAGACTTTATTTTGGGGGGCTCCAAAATCACTGCAGATGGTGACTGCAGCCATGAAATTAAAAGAAACTTTCTCCTTGGGAAAAAAAGCTATGACCAACCTAGACCTATCAAAAAACAGAGACATTACTTTGCCAACAAAGGTCTGTTTAGTCAAAGCTATGGTTTTTCCAGTAGTCATTTATGGATGTGAGAGTTGGACTATAAAGACAGCTGAGCAGCAAAGAATTGATGCTTTTAAACTGTGGTGTTGGAGAAGACTCTCGAGAGCCCCTTGGACTGCAAGGAGATCAAACCAGTCCATCCTAAAGGAAATCAGTCCTGAATATTCATTGGAAGGACTGGTGCTGAAACTGAAGTTCTAATACTTTGGCCACATGATGCAAAGAACTGACTCCTTAGGAAAGACCCTGATGCTGGGAAAGATTGAACTCAGGAAATAAAGGGGACCACAGAGGATGAGATGGTTGGATGGCGTTACTGACTCAATGGCCAGGAGTTTGAGTAAGCTCCGAGAGTTGGTGACAGAGGAAGGCCTGGCCTGCTGCAGTCCATGGGGTCACAGAGTCAGACACAACTGAGCAACTAAACTGACTGACTAAACATTTTGTGTCCAGAAAGAGGAGACTATACAGGGGAAATAGAATAGACTTGAAATGATATGAAAAAACAATGAATATGTTTTTTCCTAATGAATATAAAAGTTAAATGATTTGGAAAATTTTGAAGGATAATTTAACACCTCAAAGAATTTCAGTATAATAATGACTATTAGAATGTTCCATCAGAAGTTTAAAATCTATCCCAAACAAACATACCAACTTACAAATCAACCCTCAAAATTATGATTTTAAATTTAATTGCTAAACCTTCAATAAAGTACTCATTTCTTTTAAAAAGACTTATGGAAATTTAAAAAAAAATCTACCTAATCTATTTCTCAACTAATATACCCTAAAATGTTGTGGTTTAGTTGCTAAGTCTTGTCTAACTCTTTTGCGACCCCAAGGACTGTAGCCTGCCAGGCTCCTCTGTCCATGCGATTTTCCAGGCAAGAATACTGGAGTGGGTTGCCATTTCCTCCTCCAGGGGATCTTCCTGACCCAGGGATCGAACTTGTATCTCTTTTGTCTCCTGCACTGAGTGTGTTTTTTGACCACTGAGCCACCAGGGAAGCCAATGCCCTAGTGTTACTCAATTAGCCAGTCAGCTGTTTGCTATTGATTAGCAATGAGATGAGGAGTTTGCACTGGAATATAAATTGTGTTGCTTTCTTCACTGAGAAAATCCCATATCAAAAAATATCAGGTGGATTAAAATTGTCATCCTTAGTGATGTGGTTGATTTATATTCTGGCTCAAGGTCCTTATTTTATTGTGATCCAATTAAAAGCAACTCAAAACCAAAATCACAAAACCGGTACCAGTTTGTATATTACACTTTGAACAGCATTCTTCTGGAAACCAAAACAGGACAGGATAAAACAGAAAAAATTGAACCACATTTCGGAATGTGTAGGTAGTGTCCAAAGCAAGATATTTTCAAATTAAATTTATTAAGTAATTAAAACAAAAAAGCCAAAGTTAGGTTTATCCCAAGAATTTTATTAAAATTTGACACCAATACATAACAAATGAATAGGAAAAAGAAATATTAAGATTATGAACTTTTCTCAATCTAATATAAAATACCCAAAAAAACAAACCAAACAAAAAGCAGAGCAACTACACTGTGGTATTTACCACTTTGTCGTAAAAATCATAATCCACCCTTTAAAATATGAAAATAAGCAAAAATGATAATCATCATGTTTTACATCTAGTATGTATACTGAAAATAATAATCAAGTAAGAGAAAAAAATAATGTCAGTTTGGAAATAATGACTGTGACAAATTGCATAGAACATCTAACAAACTCTAGGGATAAATTATAGGAATTAGCAAGATTGTGATTGTACAATAAGATTTCTGTATGTTATTTCCAGGAATCATTTCTACTAGAAATGTAATTTTAAAGAATTTTAATTGTTGCCCAATATAAAGGATTCATGTAGCTAAATCTAACAAATGTGAGTAAGATCTTTATAAAAATACATAAAATTTGCGAAATTACTTTAATGAAGAATTAAAAAGATATAAATGAGTCTATTAATAGTAAAGCTCAAAATCTTAAAACATGCTGCTGCTTCTCTATTAATTTTAAATTTAGTTTTAAGGAATACAGTACATTAAAGTTGGTTAAAAATGTGCATATAGAAAGAAAGAGATGAAGGATAGCTAAGATGATTCTGATAGATAAAAATAATAATGAAGGGTTAATTATTAACAAATAAGATATCTTATAAATATCCTATACATAAAGATATATGAAGTTATTTAGAAATAATTCAGACCGTGTTTTATTTGCCTATCCAAAGAGATGAATAGGATAGGATGGACAAGGACAGGGAGTATTCTGAATAAGGCATGATTGCAAAGATTGTTAGGATAGATAAGAGTAGGATAAAATGTGATAAGATAGGAAAGGATAGAATTTAATTGAATAGACTCTGATAACAAAGCCTTTGGTGATGTATCCATCAGTGTATAAAAAGGTATTATTTGAAATGAGTGGCTTTGCTGAGAGGGGTAAAATAGTGTCCTATTTAACTAATGGTTCTGAAAAAATATTGTCTGTTATATAGATAAATGATCAAGTCTGATGTAAAGGGTTTAATCTGAAAATCAAAACTTAAAAATTCTAAGATAAACAGAATATATTTATGACACCTGGATCAGGTGCACTTCTTTAAAAATGCACTTAAAGTACAAATCATAAAATATATTTTGTAGAAGTATTTGTATAAAATCACACACGCACACACACAAAACACAACCCAGTGACTGGGAGAAACACTGGCAAGGCATAAAACAGACAAAAAAATTGTATGCTGAATACAAAGTAAACTAAAATAAACTGTGGTAAATCTGGTAGTAAAACTTTAAAAAAAAAAAAAAAGGAGAAAGGGAAGGTAGGGAGGAAGTAAAAAAGGAAAAAGTAAAAAAAAAAAAAAAGGAAATAAAAATCCAACAAAATGGACAAAATATAGCAACAAGCAATTCAAAGGAGAGGATATATGACTAGTGTTTAAAAATGTCTACCTTCAGTATTTAAAAGGAATGTAAGTTAAAATCAAAATAAAAAATTTCACACTCAGAAATTGGCAACATTTATTCTGAAAATAACATGTTTTGACAAGGATACTGTTCAGACATTATTTTTATAACCTACGGGTGGGAATTTACATGGGTACCACCAATTTGAATGGTAATTTAACAATATATATAAAAATTGAAGACTTACTGGTTTCTCTCTAGAGAGGCAATCACATACAAATACACAAGGAGATAAATAGACAAAACTGCTTATAATGAAGACAAGTTAGCAATAACTTAAATTTCCATTAAATGAAAAGCAGATATATATATGTATTATATGTATTATATATATATATATAATACATACAGTATTTATTCACTGGCTATGAGATGGATTTATGTGAATTATATGATCCAGAGTGAATTATTCTCAAAAATACATTGAACATAAACAAGTAATTTGCAAAACTATCTAGACATATCATTTGAATAGACATCAATAAAATAAAACATAATACATATTATAGGGATGAAATATGTGTGCCATAAAATGTAATACTTGCTAAAAATATAAGAATGTCAAATTTATCATAGTGATGACTTAATATTTGCTTATTTCTTAAGTAGGTAACAGAAAAGCAAATGTTCAAAGGATTGTTTTCTCATATTTTTTAGGTCTGAGGATTTACACAGAAATAAGTATATTATATGGTCATCAAAGTTTGCCTAACTACATACCCAGAAGGCCTTTCAAGTGAAATGGAAAAGATGGTAATCTTCTAACCAGGAAAATGTTGATATTAAATGGGCTGTAAGTATGAAAGTATCTTTTGAGAGCTTCATCTATTTAGTAACAAGAGTCTAACTACTGTGAAATGCTGCAATCCAGAATTATAGTAGTAGGACACGACCTTCACCAAAGTCTAGAATCTGTTTGTGACTGAAGCTATGAGATCCTCAGGTAGAAAAATGAAACATGGCTGAGATAAGGAACAGGAATACAGACTTTAAAGCTCAAATTCAGCTTCATTTACTTCATTTAAAAATATGCTGAAGTCTTTACGTTGTTGTTGTTAAGCTGCTAAGTTATGTCTGACTTTCTGTGACCCCAAGACACACCATTCCAGGCTCCTCTGTCCAGGGAATTTGCCAGGCAAGAATACTGGAGTGGGTTGCCATTTTTTTCTCCAAGAAAATCTTTACCCAGGGATTAAACCTATGTCTCCTACACTGGCAGGCGGATTCTTTACTGTTGAGCCACCTGGAAAGCCATTTCTATAATATGCTATACTCTTTTTAACTTTTTTGAATTGTTTTTTCACAAAAAAGTTCCAAAGGAAAATTTATTAGTATCTATATCTGTATCTCTATATACATATGTATGTATATATATGTGTGTGTATATACATGCATTATGTATGCATATATATAAGCATAATATATGTATTAACTTTCTAAAAATGTATGAGGGAGCAGAGTGATGTCAAAGTAATGACAGCAATTAAATTTTTGAAAAAAGTCAGCAAAATCAACTATGCTAGAGATAGAGGAATAGAATTGAAAGAATGAAGCTGGGATATTCATCACTTCTCAAATAATTTCCCTCATTTTCACTTGTGTCTTAAAAGGTGGGTATTTTCTCTCAGATAAACGAGCCTATCATGGTAAACTCAGATGTATTTTCAACAATCACTAGGACTAACTGTACTTCAAGATTGAAGTGAAACCCAATAACCTACTTTGGCCAATAACTTCCCAGGAATAGTACTATAGCAATTGGCAATGCCAGTTTTTAGAGTACGCACTTAAAATATAATAACTCCCATAGCAAGCCAATGGTGAAGACCACATCATTCCCATTTTACAAACAATAAGACAGAAATTCAGAAAGGGCACAACATTTTCATATAAACAAAAGTATATCAAATAATTTTTTTTCAAACAATGACATTAGAGCCAGAGGTCAAAACCAGCTGTATATGATTATCTGATTGCATACGCCATATGTTAAGTTGTCAAGTTAAGTAGGATTATTAGAATCATTGCAGGACCTCCTAGGATGGGAGCTCTATTACCGGATACAGTGAACAGAGACCCAATGCTGATCTGTATCCAGTCAGAGGGAACAGCTGTATCAACTTAGAGGGAACTGCCAAATTCCCTATTATTTGAAACCTTACTATGATTTAGATATGGTACCTCTAAGAAGTACATAAGACATAACTGGATGGGAACTAGAATTAAGACTTTAGCCTCTATTAAAGCAGAGACATTACTTTGCCAATAAAGGTCCTTTTAGTCAAAGCTATGGTTTTTCCAGTAGACATGTATGGATATAGATCATACATGCTAAGTCACTTCAGTCATGTCCGACTCTGTGCGACCTCATAGACAGCAGCCCACCAGGCCCCCTGTCCCTGGGATTCTCCAGGCAAGAAAACTGAAGTGGGTTGCCATTTCCTTCTCCAATGCATGAAAGTGAAAAGTGAAAGTGAAGTCGCTCAGTCGCTTCCGACTCTTAGCGACCCCAAGGACTGCAGCCTACCAGGCTTCTCCATCCATGGGATTTTCCAGGCAAGAGTACTGGAGTGGGGTGCCATTGCCTTCTCCAAGATCATACATGTTGGACCATAAATAAGGCTGACCACCACAGAATTGATGCTTTTGGACTGTGATGTTGGAGTTCCTTGCCTGCAAGAAGATCCAACTAGTCAATACCAATGGAAATCAATCCAGAATATTCATTGGAAGGACTGATGCTGAAGCTTTAATACTTTGGCCACCTGATGCGAAGAACCGTCTCATTGGAAAAGACCCTGATGCTGGGAAAGATTGAGGGCAGGAGAAGAAGGGGCGATGCAGGATGAGACGGTTGGATGGCATCACTGACTCAGTGGATTTGAGTTTGAGCAAGCTCCAGGAGATGGTGAAGGACAGGGAAGCCTGGCATGCTGCGGTCCATGGGGTCGCAAAAATTTTGACATGACTAAGAGATTGAACAACAATAAAATTAATAATAATTAACTTTTTAGATTAGTTTGCCACCATTAAAGGAAAACAAAAAGAGGGGAAAAAAAAAAAAACCTCTGTGAAAGAGAAGGAATACAGAGACTTCTCTGGACAAGAAGTGTTTGCTTCTGGAAACAAATCTGAAACAGACCCTATACAAAGGGGCAAAGAGGCCTGGGAGAATAGCAAAGAGGAAATGAATATCCTCGTTGCGTATTTAAGTGAAGTTTTCAAAATCACCTGATACACTACATATTGGTGAAGATTTTAAATTTGTATTTAAACATTATAAACCTGTTATGCAGTACTTAACAGACTTTGGGATTTTTAAACAAATTCTCTCTGATAGACACAAGCTCAGTGTTGAAATAAAATGGTATCACTTACTTTTGGGTAGAAGCTAGTGTATTCTGTTTTTTAGTTGGATGAGCTTAGTGGTCCCCCAGGCTTCCCTGCTGACTCAGATGGTAAAGAATCTGCCTGCAATGTGGGAGACCTGGGTTCAATCCTTGGGTTGGAAAGATCCCCTGTAAGAGGGCATCACAACTCACTCCAGTATTCTTGCCCAGAGAATCCCCATGGAAAGAGGAGCCTCACTGGCTACAGTCAGACATGTAGTCGCAAAGAGTTGGACATGACTGAATACCTAAGCACAGTTCACCCGTTCAAACGTTTAACTGAAACATTTTCTCATCACTGTCTTCATCATCACTACTACCATTAGTATTGCCAATATGATAAAGTTCATTCACAATTCAGAAAGTATTTTCATATGCTTATACAAGTCTAAGGTTTTTCCAGTGGTCATGTATGGATGTGAGAGTTGGGCTGTGAAGAAAGCTGAGTGCCAAAGAATGGATGCTTTTGAACTGTGGTGTTGGAGAAGACTCTTGAGAGTCCCTTGGACTGCAAGGAGATCCAAACAGTCCATTCTGAAGGAGATCAGCCCTGGGATTTCTTTGGAACGAATGATGCTAAAGCTGAAACTCCAGTACTTTGGCCACCTTATGCGAAGAGTTGACTCATTGGAAAAGACTCTGATGCTGGGAGGGATTGGGGGAAGGAGGAGAAGGGGACGACAGAGGATGAGATGGCTGGATGGCATCACTGACTCAATGGACTTGAGTCTGAGTGAACTCCGGGAGTTGGTGATGGACAGGGAGACCTGGCATGCTGCAAATCATGGGGTTGCGAAGAGTCGGACACAACTGAGCGACTGAACTGAACTGAACTGAAAGGAGATTTAAAGGAGTGTATCTATGGCAGAAAGGGAAGAGGAACTCAAAAGCCTCTTGATGAAAGTGAAAGTGGAGAGTGAAAAAGTTGGCTTAAAGCTCAACATTCAGAAAATGAAGATCATGGCATCCGGTCCCATCACTTCATGGGAAATAGATGGGGAAACAGTGGAAACAGTGTCAGACTTTATTTTCCTGGGCTCCAAAATCACTGCAGATGGTGACTGCAGCCATGAAATTAAAAGACGCTTACTCCTTGGAAGGAAAGTTATGACCAACCTAGATAGCATATTCAAAAGCAGAGACATCACTTTGCCAACAAAAGTTTGTCTAGTCAAGGCTATGGTTTTTCCTGTGGTTATGTATGGATGTGAGAGTTGGACTGTGAAGAAGGCTGAGCTCCAAAGAATTGATGCTTTTGAAATATGGTGTTGGAGAAGACTCTTCAGAGTCCCTTGGACTGCAAGGAGGTCCAACCAGTCCATTCTGAAGGAGATCAGCCCTGGGATTTCTTTGGAAGGAATGATGCTAAAGCTGAAACTCCAATACTTTGGCCACCTCATACAAAGAGTTGACTTCATTGGAAAAGACCCTGATGCTGGAAAGGATTGGGGGCAGGAGGAGAAGGGGACGACAGAGGATGAGATGGCTGGATGGCATCACCGACTCGATGGACATGGGTTTGGGTAGACTCTGGGAGTTGGTGATGGACAGGGAGGCCTGGGGTGCTGCAATTCATGGGGTCACAAAGAGTCAGACACGACTGAGTGACTGAACTGAACTGAACTGAAATACATGAACATTTTAATACCATTTGTTCTTATATTTAGCAATACTATTAAACTTTACCAAATAATATCTATCTTTTTAAAGTCATATAAATACACACAAGCATGCACACAAACAAACCAGTATTGCAATGTCAATGTGTTAGCAGACAAACCACATAGGAATGCTTTATTTTGCTTGATGTTGTATGTAAATTCATACAGCTCTGACAGAGTATCTGTTATGTAGTTACAGTTGCACATCTCCTTCAACTCATCTGACACTTTCAAATATCACTACTGTGAAGGTTGTTGTGTTGTTATTGTTTAGTCGTTAAGTTGTGTCCAACTCTTTTTGACACCATGGACTGGCCCACCAGGCTCCTCTGTCCATGGGATTTCCCAGGCAAGAATACTGGAGTGGGTTGTCATTTCCTTCTCCAGGGGATCTTCCTGATTGAGGGATCCAACACATTGGTAGGCAGGTTCTTTACCACTGAGCCACCAGGGAAAGCAACTATACTCCATTTTTTTTTTTTTTTAAAGACAGAAATACAGATTCAAGCATAGCATATCAAGTCATAAAAATAACATGGAGTGGTTTTAAATTATACACCTATGAAAATCAGGTGGTATGAAAGACAGCAGGAAGATAATATAAGTGAAATGAATTCCTCAGCAAATAAATGTAAGGAAATGTTATTTTTAATGGTACAGTGAAAGCAAGTGAAAGTGAAAGAAAGTCAAAGTGAAAGTGAATTTGTGTCCGACTCTTTGTGACCCATGGACTGTAGCCTAACACGTTCCTCCGTCTATGGGATTTTCCAGGCAAGAGTACAGGAGTGGGTTGCCATTTCCTTCTCAAGAGGATCTTCCCAACCCATGGATCAAACCTGGTTCTCCCGCATTGTAGGTAGAAGCTTTACCATCTGAGCCACCAGGGAAGATGTTACAGTGATGACCCACAAAGACATAAGATTTGAAATTTAGAAGTCAAGATCTCTGTGAAGTAAGTTCAAACTTGGAGAAAATGAGAGAATTGCCTCACACTGCATGGATATGTTTCCTTGCTGCTGCTACTGCTAAGTTGCTTCAGTCGTGTCCGACTCTGTGTGACCCCATAGACGGCAGCCCATTAGGCTCCTCTGTCCCTGGGATTCTCCAGGCAAGAATACTGGAGTGGGTTGCCATTTCCTTCTCCCATGCATGAAAGAGAAAAATGAAAGGGAAGTTGCTCAGTAGTGTCCGACTCTTAGCGACCCCATGGACTGCAGCCTACCAGGCTCCTCTGTCCATGGGATTTTCCAGGCAAGAGTACTGGAGTGGGGTGCCATTGCCTTCTCCTATTTTTCCTTATACATGTATTAATGTTGTTTACATATAATTCAGTTCAGTTCAGTCGCTCAGTCATGTCTGACTCTTTGTGACCCCCATGGACTGCAGCACCCCAGGGCCTCCCTATCCTTCACCAACTCCTGGAGTTTACTCAAACTCATGTCCATTGAGTCAGTGATACCATCCCACCATTTCATCCTCTGTTGCCCTCTTCTCCTCCAGTCTTCGATCTTTCCCAGCAACAGAGTATTTTCCAGTGAGTTAGTTCTTCACATCAGATGGCCAAAGTATTGGAGTTTCAGCCTCAGCATCAGTCCTTCCAATGAAGATTCAGGACTGATTTCCATTAGGAGGGACTGATTGGATCTTCTTGCAGTCCAAGGGACTCTCAAGGCCTAGAGAATGCCAAAGTCAAAGCCTTTAACTGCGTGGATCACAACAAACTGTGGAAAATTCTTCAAGAGATGGTATTACCAGACCACCTGACCTGCCTCTTGAGAAATCTGTATGCAGGTCAGGAAGCAACAGTTAGGACTGGACATGGAACAACAGACTGGTTCCAAATAGGAAAAGGAGTACGTCAAGGCTGTATATTGTCACCCTGCTTATTTAACTTATATGAAGAGCACATCTTGAGAAATGCTGGGCTGGATGAAGCACAAGCTGGAATCAAGATTGCTGGGAGAAATTTCAATAATCTCAGATACACAGATGACACCACCCTTATGGCAGAAAGTGAAGAAGAACTAAAGAGTCTCTTGATGAAAGTGAAAGAGGAGAGTGAAAAAGTTGGCTTAAAACTCAACATTCAGAAAACTAAGATCATGGCATCTGGTCCCATCACTTCATGGGAAATAGATGGGGAAACAGTCGAAACAGTGACAAAATTTATTTCAGGGGGCTCCAAAATCACTGTGGATGGAGACTGCAGCAATGAAATTAAAAGATGCTTGCTCCTTGGAAGAAAAGTTATGACCAACCTAGACAGCACATTAAAAAGCAGAGACGTTACTTTGCCAACAAAGGTCTGTCTAGTCAAAGCTATGGTTTTTCCAGTAGTCATGTATGGATGTGAGAGTTGGATAAAAAGAAAGCTGAGCACCAAAAATTGATTTTTTTGAACATATAGTTAATAATACATTTTATAATTTAGTAAATAGTTTTGAAGACCAGCTAAGCTTTTTCTTTAATATCAAAAGACAAAGCTCATAAGCAATAAACCGAAATGAAAAATCAGCATCTTTGGTACACATTCTTCTGCCTCCAGATTGATAATAGTAAGCAATTCTACTCAAAGATTTAATTATCAGAGGGTGTGTTCTGTGGCTAATTCATCCTGGTGGACTCATTGGGTTGCAAGTTTGCATAGAAGTGTTCTTTAGGAACTGTATTAGGGTTTCTTTATGTAAGAGGTAGGCAATTAGCTATTCCCACCTAAAATATCTCTCAGGCTAAGCAGCATCTTATATGTTTGTGATACAGAATTTTAGACTTTCATCAAAGTACTGTTTTGAAAAATAAGTATGTATCACAAAATACTTTTTAATACAAAGTCAGAAGATACTGACTAGTCCTGTAGGCATTCTTGCATTTAACCTCTATAAATCGAGTAGCTGGTGCGGACATGAAAATATTTTTTTAAATTATATTAACAAAATATTACATTTCACAACTATATGGCTTTTATGTAAAATACACTTGCCTTTTAAACAATTACACAGAATTTTTCTAGTTTAAGATGTCTACCACCAGTTTAACCATTAATTGTGATCAGTTCATTTCTCATCAAAAATCTCCCCTGAATCAAAGAATATTGGCAGGGCACAGTATAAGATGAGACAAAGCAAACATTTATTTCTCAATTTTCTCTCCACTCATGCTTTGTACCTCACCAAATTGCTAGCAAAATGCATTGGTGATATTTTTACATGTGTATGTGTGATGGAAAATACAGAACCATAGAATTTTGATTCACAGTGAATATCCTTGGTAAAGGAAACAGGTGAGGCTTAAATAACATGGGGGCTTTCCTGGTGGCTTAGACTGTAAAGATTCCGCCTGCAACACTGAAGATCCAAGTTCAATCCCTGGGTCAGGAAGATTCCCTGGAATAGGAAATGGTGCCCCACTCCAGTATTCTTGCCTGGAGAATCCCATAGACAGTGGAGCCTGGTGGACTACAGTCCGTGGAGTCGCAGAGTCAGACATAACTGAATGACTAACACATGAAACAACATAATGCAATGTCATCTTTTCAAAGTTGTTTTCCCAAATAAAGACAAACATTATCCAGAAAGTCAATTTTAAAGATATAAAATTTTAAGTCATGTTTCAGACAATGGGAGAGTTAGTATAAAATGTATTATTATTAATAAGTAAAGTTTCAAAATCCTCCCTCCTCTTTATTATTTTTCAAAAAAGAAAGAAGACACAATAACTGTCATTCTGTTATGATTTTGCATAAGTCTTGTTGATTGAAAACACCAAAACAAATTATATTCACAAAGTCAACATCCCTGCCTAGTTTTTTAAACACTTCATATTCTGCCCCACCCTACCTAGTCTTTAAGTCCCCATATACACAGTTGATGAAGCCCATTTGTTCCTGGCAACCTCTTCTAATTTTCTGGTCCTGTTGCATATTTTGTTTCCAAAATTCCTATTGCATTTAAAGCCACCAATACAGTATATTAAACTAATGATCTAAAATTACATTAAAAAAAAAAAAAAACTTTGTTGTTGTTGTTTATCCAGTGAGTATGTTTGTTACAGGAAGAATTCCATTTCCTTGATAAATAAAGAAAATCGCTCAGTCTTGTCCAACTCTTTGCAACCTCATGGACTGTAGCTTACCAGGTTCCTCTGTCCATGGGATTTTCCAGGCAAGAGTACTGGAGTGGGGCACCAGTGCCAGTTCCTTCTCCAGAGAATCTTCCCAACACAGGGATTGAACCCAGATCTCCTGCATTGTAGGCAGATGCTTTACCATCTGAGCCACCAGGGAAGTCCTAGATATATCTATTAAAATTGACCCAGTGCCCCTACAGTGACAAGGGATTCATAAAAATCAGTGAGAAAATTCTTAAATACATATACGGGAAACAAAGAACCCTTAGCATAATAAGTTTTCCAAGAAAAACTTAGTCGTTTTAATGTATTTACTTAGAGATGTCTAAGTAAGGTGTCTAAGTAAGAGACGAGGCAGTCTCTAAAACACACTTTTTCTACAAGGTATGTAGAAGCATTAGTTACACAATGGGAAATCATCTTGGTTTTGGATTCTATTTATGTTATCCACTGTGAGTTACACATTTCACAAATATCCTAAATTACCAATCAACAATGGTATGTTCATAATTCCCAGATTTTATTTTCATTATGCAGAGAAACCAGTATATCCTACTGAAAGTCATTTTGTGAATAGGGCTCACCTATATCTTTCTGCTGTTGAATGCTACTAAAATGAGGGCTTTGCTGTATGATCATTAACTTGTTCACAGATAATTTTATTGTAACCATTGTTTTTACAGATAATTTCCAGTAGAGAGGTTTTGTGTTCTGAATCTGTTAATTTTTTCTTATCAACTTATACTGTATTAAATTTGAGGATTTCCGTTTATCAAGAAAAAGAAAAGAGAGACTAGGAAATCCACCAACAGGAAGAAAATAATCAAAATATACCTATCCATCAAAAGTTTATATTCAGAATATTTGTAGAAATATAGATAAAGAAGACACTATAGAGAAAAAAAAAAAACAAGGCAAGAGACACTACTAAGTGAGATACCCAATGGCTAATAAATCTGTGAAAGGTACTAGATCACAGAGAAATACAGACTAAAACAATGGAAATATGATTACACACGTACTAGAATGGCTAAAACCCAAAAGACAAAAAATATGAGATATTTGTGAAAATATAGAAGAAACGGAATTCTCATACATTGCTGGTATGAGTCTATACTAGTACAACCACTTTGGGAATCTTTTAGGCAGTATCTGATAAAGTTGAATGGTGGCTCAGTTGGTAAAGAATCCACCTGTAATGCAGGAGACCGCGTGCAGTGCAGGAAACCCGGGTAAGATCTCTGGGTCAGGAACACCTCCTGGAGAAGGAAATGGTAACCCACTCCAGTATTCTTGCCTGGGAAATCCCAGACAGAGGAGCCTGGAGGGCTACAGTCCATGGGTTCTCAGTCAGACATGATGTAGTGACTACACCACCATCACCACTACTGAAGCTGCATATATACAGATCACATACCCTCCACTCCTGGAAATATATCAGTGCACATATCAGAAATGTGTGCAGGTTTACTGTAAAAATGGGTTCTAAAATGTTCAGCATCACAATTTACAGTAACCACAAGCTTGAAATTTCCCAAATGCGCTATGAACCACTGAATGAATAAATGCAATAATCTGCACAATGGAATATCATACAGCAATGCTACTGGTGATCTAAAACAATATACAAGAATATGGATGAGTCTCATAAACAATGTTCAACAAAAATAACCAGACATAGTAGAGTACTTACAGAGCTATCCATTATTTAGTAAAACAGAAAAGACAAAAGCCATGTCTGCCATATGAAGTCAGTGATTAGGGAGGTGGTGACAAAAAAGGGAACACAGGGAGCTTCTGGGGCTTGGGAAACATTCAGTTTCTTAATCGGGGTGGTGTTTACCTTGGTGTGTTTACTTGTGAAATTTTATATGATATTTATGCATGCGTTCATGCTAAGTTGCTTCAGTCATAGCCAACTCTTTGTGACCCCCATGGACTGCAGCCCACCAGGCTCCTCTGTTCATGGGATTCTCCAGGCAAGAATACTAGAGTGGATTGTCATGCCCTCCTCTAGGGGATCTTCTCAACCCAGAAACAGAACCAGTGTCTCTTATGTCTCCTGCATTGGGCAGGCAGCTTCTTTACCACTAGCATCACCTGGCAAGCCAATATCATATTTATAATGGTATATTTTTAAGTGTATCAGTTCAGTTCAGTTCAGTCACTCAGTTGTGTCCAACTCCTTGTGACCCCTTGGACTGCAGCACGCCAGGCCTCCCGTTCCATCACCAACTCCTGGAGTTTACTCAAATTCATGTCCGTTTAGTTGGTGATGCCATCCAACCATCTCATCCTCTGTTTTCCCCTTCTCCTGCCTTCAATCTTTCCTAGCATCAGGGTATTTTCCAGTGAGTCAGTTCTTCTCATCAGGTGGCCAAAGTATTGGAGTTTTAACTTTAGTATCAATCCTTCCAATGAGTATTCAGAACTGATTTCTTTTAGGGAGAGTGGTTGGATCTCCTTGCAGTCCAAGGGACTCTCAAGAGTCTTCTCCAACACCACAGTTCAAAAGCATCAGTTCTTCGGTGATCAGCTTTCTTTATAGTCCAACTCTCACATCCATATATGACTACTGGAAAAAACATAGCTTTGACTACATGGACCTTTGTTGGCCAAGTATTGTCTCTGCTTTTTAACATGCTGTCTAGGTTGGTTTAAGTGCGTGTATATATGAAAAGTGAAAGTGCTAGTCGCTCAGTCATGTTCACTCTTTGTGACCCCATTAAACTCAGTGCACACACTTGGTAAAACACACATACACATACACACTACAGAAAGTAAAAACTCCCCTTCCTGCCCACTCATCTCCATTCAACCCAAGTCCCTTTATCCCAAAGCTGTGTTAAATACGATATAAACATGTAATACCTTCTCACATTAGGGAAGTTGTTTTTAATAAGGTGGAACAGAGAGGATCAGAAAATCAAATTAATGTGCAAAATCTTAAATTAATTACCAGATAACAGTTTTGTTTTCAAGAAAACAATAAAATTAGGGATTGTATTTCCCATAGAATCCTAGTTTGAATTTCTGTATCCAAAACTCTGGATGGTTTTTCTAGTCAAATATCTATCTTTGAGCTATATCAGTCTGTGACTCACTTTCATGATAGGAAAGATAAATACTTTTTTATTACAAAGTAAAAAGGGCAGGAGTAATTCATTTTAAAATTTTGAACTGAACGAAAGACAAAAATTCACTAGAAGACACTAGAAAATTAAAACCTGGCTTGTAGTAACTCTGGGCACCAACAAGGGGATATTCAGCCAATGCATTCTGATTTACTTAAACATCTGATGTTATTTTGTTTTCACTCTTGTAGCCTGAAGAGTCACAATGACCCTGTTCCAAACAAACAGACAAACTCATATCTGTGAGACAATTCAGAACTGAGCTTAGGCATAATTTTCATAAACAACCTGACTGCAGACACATTATTACATTTCTAACTGAAGTATTCCTTTGAAATTGCTGGTTGAGAGCCAATAGAATCTCGACTGAATGACACCCAAGCCTGCTAAAAATTAAGAGTTTGGAGATTAACATATACACATTATATAACATTATATATATATAATGTTATAACATAACATTATATATACATAATAGGTAAACACAAGGACCTACTATATAGCACAAGAAACTATTCTTGATATCCTGTAATAATTCATAATGGAAAAGAATCTGAAGAAGAATATATATGTATATATATGTACATATGTATATTATAACTGAAACACTTTGCTGTACACTTGAAACTAACACACAATTGTAAATTATCTATGCTTCCCACATAGCTCAGTAGATAAAACATCTGCCTGAAATGTGGGAGCTCTGGGTTCAATTCTTGGGTTGGGAAGTTCCCCTGGAGAAGGCAATGGCAACCCACTCCAGTATTCTTGCCTGGAGAATCCCATGGACAGAGGAACCTGGCGGGCTACAGTTCATGGGATCACGAGTCGGACACGAATTAGTGCTCTTACTTCTTTCTTTCTTTCCTCATACTTCAATTTTAAAAATTAAATAAAGTGACTGGAAAAAATTAGCTTTAGTCAGAATGTCAATAGAGCTCTTAATAATCTTCCAGAAGCTCCTTCATACTTATGCAGGTAACCAGTTAGCTTCTGTAAAAAAGAGGAGTAAACTATCCCTTCTTCCCACTTCTTTGCTGTGAGGGTGTCATTCGAGTCTCTTTAATCTGCAATGATATCTTCGTTTGTCAGCATGCATGACAGAACTGGTTTTGTTTCCCACCCATTTTCATTGAGCTTTATTTGTAGCACTGCTATCCACACAATCAAAGGCTTGGCCATCTTTTTAATAGGAGAAATGTAAGGACCTTCCATCCGTGGCAAAAGCAGGAAGTTGATGTCATATATCAAGCGTCACTTAGCACTTTCAGAAAAATCAATTATTACAATATTTATTTTAAACTGCCCAAGTTGTATCTGCAATAGTAAGACATCCATCTTACCAGTTACAGTGCCTTTAATTCCTAACATTCTTAACTGGATATTGCTTACTATACAGCCAGCCAGTCTCTGAATTCTGAGAAAGCAATAATTTTAATTTCTACTTAGACATTTCTCAATTTATCTTCATCATCCTTTTCTTTGAATCCAATAAATTCTTGTTTTATGAATCTATTCTGTAAGCCCTGGCTGACTAAACTGTAATAACTGCAAAATGCTGTTAAGTGAGAAATGGCTGTGCTGTCTCGTTTCTTAAAACTGTGCAGCAAAGATTGGGTAGAATAATCTCCATTATCTAGAACTTGAACTTCTAGAATCTCAACAGAAACTGTGTTCTATGTAATAGTCTTGTGAACAAGAACCAGTGAGGAAAGGGAATGCATTTGTAAACAAAGATTAAATTTCTAGTGACCATGCTTCCAATTGAATTCCTTAATCTACTTAACCCTCCCCAAGTTTTCCTCTTTCTGTGGAAGGCTGAAATTGTGTGTCAGGGAACCGCTGGCTTTGATGTTAATAATTTATAGATGTTGGCAATAGATATAATCACTTTAAGTGTTATGGGGATAGCAGCTGTGAATAACTTAAATGTCTAGAATGAGGATTGAGGAAAGAGAAGTAACATTCCTATTATATATTCAAAGTATCTTTATTTACAGTGCAGAATTAAATTTGCTCCCCTAAATCAAACCAGAGGATGGTGATGGATTTGCATTTAACTATGCTGAGAAAATGGACAACATATGGGTTTTAAGATTAAATATCTAAATAGGGAGGAGGGGAAAGGGAAATTACAAGCACGTTGAAAAAAATAACACTTATAAAATAAGGAGAGGGAGGCTATTTTGGAATTGCAATGTTCTTTGTGTTGTTATATATTACTATTAAAATGTAGTAAGGAACCTTTTGCAAGATTGCTGATTTCACAAAATTTATGTTTTATCAGTGCTCACAGCTCTTTTTCATAGCTCCTAAAAACATTAAGAGAAGATAATAACGTTTAACTTCCATCATTGAGTTTCAATTTACTTTTAAGATATTTCTATTACTAATATATAAAGTCCTCTTTGCCAAGAAGAAACGCTTTCTCTCCTTTAAAAAATTCAAGGTGGTATCAACAACTAGATGAATTCATGTATTAATAACATAATGGCTAGCTTTATGTCACTAACCCCACCTGGCAGACTTCTTTCTCTCCTTTCTATAGCAGTGAGACATGCGTGCTCAGTCATGTCTGACCCTTGTGACCCCCTGGACTGTAGCCCATCAGGTTCCTCTGTCCATGGGATTTTTTAGGCAAGAATACTGGAGTGAGCTGCCATTGCCAACTCAATCCAGGAGCTATAGAGAAGATGCCTGAAAAGTCTGAAAAGGTCTTCTATCCTAACCCAAATCTTCAATATTTTTTATTACCTGATTGTCACACCTCTATTGCTCAAATCGTTTACTTTGGTGATTGAGTATTAGTTGTGAGACCAGACTGCCTAGGCTCAAATCTTGCCTATTTGGTGTGCTGCCTTGAACAAATTACTTAAGCTGTCTGTGCCTCATGTCTCCATTTATAAAATAATAGTATGAGAGAAGAGATGATACCTGTGAAATTTCTAGAAAAGTGCATGCACACAGGAATCAAACAATAACAGTAATAAAATAATTTTACAACAGTCCACATTTGAGGAATTCTCTCTACCAGGCATATTTCTAAGTTCTTTACATTTTTAACATATTTAATTCCAATGACAACCCCCTGAAACAGATAATGTTATTTCCATGCAAGAGCACTGGATTCTATGATACTTGCACAAGTCACAGGATGTTGGCTGGTCTTAGGCTTACTATAAATTCCTCTAGAGCCAGGTCTTTGGTTTCTTCTTTTGTATCTTGACAACTTGGAGATGAATTATTAATGTGATTGATGGGAAACAATTCTAACGTGTCTACATTCAAAGTGAATTAGTCTACAAAGTTTCAAGTATAAGATAGGGTGTTTGGAAAAGTTCTCATAGTCGTTTATTATCACTCCTTTAGGTGCAAATTACTGCCCTAAGTAACTCTTCAGTTAGTAAAGTTAGGAAGTGATCCTTACAGAAATTAAATAATTTTCCCCATTCACTAGGACAGCAAGATAGCATAATCAAGATTTTACCCCAGGAAATTCTGGCCTTTACATCCCTGACATGTCTTCCAGAAATGAATATTTAGGGCGTATTCAGAGGCATGACAATAATATGAAACCTAATGTTACTATTTCCTGGCAAAAGGGTCGGTTATACAACATGGGAATTTTGTATAGCTGGGAAAATATATATTTTATTCAAACATACTTAACTTGCAAATAGTTTTATTTGTTCTTTTTTTTTCACTTTTTCATGCATTTCTTTGTTTATTACACAAAATCCCAAGCATGTTCTAAAATGCAGCTCACAGCTAGAAAGCAGAGAAGACCTTAGAGTGTTCAGATATGGAGACAGACCAGAATGGCATTACTGAGGAGATTGTGAGAAGGGAACTCATTCTGAAAACAATCATTATTCACATACATTTACCCCCACTTTCAAGAAGGCATAAATATGATAACACAGAAACTAGGAGAGAGGGAAAAGAGAGGGGGAAAAGTAAGACTGAATAAGCCTGCTGAAGGAATCCAAAATCCTGTAAGAGCTAGCTAAGAGTGATGAGAAAAAAAACACGTAACTCTGCTGGCAGAAGACTAAGGTCTTCAGTTGTGCAAATCCAGTGGACAGAAAAACGGAAAGGTTAAATTACACTATGAAAGACAACTAAGCTGCCCAGGACAATACACACACCCTCACACAGACATATATCCACACTTACATACATAGGATCCAGCTTATGTGCAGAACTCTGAATAAATCTATGTGTGCACTTAGTCACTTAGTCATGTCTGACTCTTTGTGACACCATGGACTGTAGCCTGTCAGGATTCTTTGTCCATGGGAATTTGCAGCCAAGAATATTGTAGTATGTTGCCATTCCCTTGCAGAATATCCCCCATTTAAAAAGGAAAGTAACAAAATAATGAATTTTTTCTGGAATATGAATGGGTCACTTCTCTGGTATATAGGACTTCCCAAGAAAGATCATCCCCTGCTGAAACACACACACACACACACACAAACAAAACCCAGCTGTTCATAAGTTCCACCATATAAACCCTTGCCAAGTTATTAATATTAGTTTTTTCCACACAGTAGCGTATGTGAATTAACAAGACACCTGAGATATTTGGGGAGTTCTTTGTCAGACTCTTTGCAACTCCATGGACTGTATAGTCCATGGAATTCTCCAGGGCCAGAATACTGGAGTGGGTAGCTGTTCCCTTCTCCAGGGGATGTTCCCAACCCAGGGATTGAACCCAGGTCTCCCACATTGCAGGTGAATTCTTTAGGAGCTCAGCCACCAGGAAAGCCCTTTAAGTAAAACAGACAAAGATAAACAGATACAATTACTTCCAAGGAAAAAAATGAGTGAGTGGGAAAAAAAAAGTACATTCTTAAAGCAAGATACACTGTAAAAGAAACAATTAAAGCATAAGCTTTTTTGTAAAAAAATATCAAATTTTTAAAATTCAATAAATAGAGTTTAGGTAGTTGGGAAACAGGTTTCACTACAAATTTATTTCAATTTCTCTATGTTAGAAATTTTTTTAATAAAATATAGGTGAAAAACCAAAAGAAACATTTGAGAATAAAGTTTGATAAATTTCCCCTGAAGAGCTGAAAATGAAGAAAAAGAAATTTAAAAGTTGTGAAAAATTAAGGAACATGAAGAAACAGTTCAGCCCTGATATACAACTGATAGGTGTTTAAGAAAGTCCAGAGAAACTGGAATAAAGAATAAAGAAATATGTAAAAAGAGAAAAAAAAATTCTCCCAAATAAGACATGTTTCTCTAGATTGAAAGAGTGGGGAAAATATGCACTTCCTTACAACATGGTAAACTTTCTGAATTGTAAATATGAAGAGATTTTATAAATTGGGGCCAAGAAAAGAACAGGAGAGATGCAGACCACAATAAGACCAGACCAGCGTGACTCTCAACAGCCACGCTGAATGCCAGAAGACAAAAGAGCCAATTCCCTCCAAGTTCCCAAGGGAAATTATTTTTTTGCCTCAGAATTCTATTCACACCCAAACTATCAATCATATAAAGAAGAAAAAAATTCAGCTATTTTCAAACATGTAAATTAAAAAAAAAAAAATCACCTCCAACACATCTTTTAGACAGTTACTTGAAAAAGGAGCTTCTTTACTCTGGCTTCCTGGGTGGCTCAGACAGTAAAGCATCTGCCTAGAATGTGGGAGACCCGGGTTCAATCCCTGGGTCGGGAAGATCCCCTGGAGAAGGAAATGGCAACCCACTCCAGTATTCTTGCCTGGAAAATCCCATGGCAACCCACTCCAGTATTCTTGCCTGGAAAATCCCATGGATGGAAGAGCCTGTACAGTCCATGTGGTCACAAAGAGTCAGACACGACTGAGCGACTTCACTTTCTTTCTTTCTTTCTTTCTTATAGCTTTTCATTACTAAGCTGCTCTGCTTAACTCAATGACTTCCATGTTCAATAAGCACACTGGCAGAACAAACAAATAGAGCAGCTTCCCAATTTCTATTTGTTTTACACGTGGCTATTCAGCACAGGGTGCTCAGCTTGGTGCTCTGTGATGACATAGGCGGATGGGATAAACGGATTGGTAGGAAGGAGATCCAAAAGGGAGGGGATATATGTACTGATTCACTTCATTGTACAGCAGAAACCAACACAGCATTGTAAAGCAAATGAAAAAAAAAAAAAAAGGTGAAAGTCACTCAGTCATGTCTGACTCTTTTGCAACCCCATGGACTGTAGCCCACCATGCTCCCCTGCCCGTGGGGTTTTCCAGGCAAGAATACTGGAGTGGATTGCCATTTCTTCCTCCAGGGGATCTTCTCAACGCAGGTATGGAACCCACTTCTCCTATGTCTCCTGCATTGCAGGTGGATTCTTTTACCCACTGAGCCATCAGAGAATCAGCCATATGCATACATCAGATCAGATCAGATCAGTCGCTCAATTGTGTCCGACTCTTTGCGACCCCATGAATCGCAGCACACCAGGCCTCCCTGTCCATCACCAACTCCCGGAGTTCACTCAGACTCATGTCCATCGAGTCAGTGATGCCATCCAGCCATCTCATCCTCTGGCGTCCCCTTCTCCTCCTGCCCCCAATCCCTCCCAGCATCAGAGTCAACTCTTCGCATGAGGTGGCCAAAGTACTGGAGTTTCAGCTTTAGCATCATTCCTTCCAAAGAAATCCCAGGGCTGATCTCCTTCAGAATGGACTGGTTGGATCTCCTTGCAGTCCAAGGGACTCTCAAGAGTCTTCTCCAACACCACAGTTCAAAAGCATCAATTCTTCGGGGCTCAGCCTTCTTCACAGTCCAACTTTCACATCCATACATGACCACTGGAAAAACCATAGCCTTGACTAGATGAACCTTTGTTGGCAAAGTAATGTCTCTGCTTTTGGATATGCTATCTAGGTTGGTT
>NW_011495057.1:8377471-8386195 GCF_000754665.1 Bison bison bison | reverse complement strand
ATAACTTTCCTTCCAAGGAGTAAGTGTCTTTTAATTTCATGGCTGCAGTCACCATCTGCAGTGATTTTGGAGCCCAGAAAAATAAAGTCTGACACTGTTTCCACTGTTTCCCCATCTATTTCCCATGAAGTGGTGGGACCGGATGCCATGATCTTCATTTTCTGAATGTTGAGCTTTAAGCCAACTTTTTCACTCTCCACTTTCACTTTCATCAAGAGGCTTTTGAGTTCCTCTTCACTTTCTGCCATAAGGGTGGTGTCATCTGCATATTTGAGGTTACTGATATTTCTCCCTGCAATCTTGATTCCAGTTTGTGTTTCTTCCAGTCCAGCATTTCTCATGATGTACTCTGCATATAAGTTAAATAAGCAGGGTGACAATATACAGCCTTGACGTACTCCTTTTCCTATTTGGAACCAGTCTATTGTTCCATGTCCAGTTCTAACCGTTGCTTCCTCACCTGCATACAGATTTCTCAAGAGGCAGATCAGGTGGTCTGGTATTCCCATCTCTTGTCCCCTCATTCTTTTTGGATATTTTGGATTTATGTCATCACAGACCATTGGGTAGAGTTCCTGGTGCTATATAGTAGGTTCTCATTAGTTATCTATTTTATATGTAGTAGTATATGTATGTCAATCCCGATCTCCCAATTCATCCCACCCCCCACTTCCGCTCCTGTTATCCATTCTTCCTAACAGTGAAATCACTTTATAGTAAAACTGTGAGCAATGATAGATTAGAAATGAGAATAGTTACTACCACGAATCCTCAAATTAGTAAATGACTAATCAGAGTATACAGGTATGTATAAATAGTGTGGGACATAGAACTAGACAAGCATAGATTTAATTTAAAAAATAATATAGCATTCCTTGAGCTGTATATGGCAACTACTGACCATGTTGCTACAGAACATAAAACATGGGTGCATGGATATTATTATTATTAGATGGATTTCTTGTAATAAGTACACACTGGCTTGCCTGGTGGCTCAATGGTAAAGAATCTGCCTGCAGTGCAGGAGATCCAGGATTGATCTTTGGATCAGGAAGATCCCCTAGAGAAGAAAATGGTTACCCACTCCAGTATTCTTGCCTGGAGAATTCTACGGACAGAGGAGCCTAGCAGGCTATGATCTGTGGGGTCACAAAGAGTAGGACATGACTAAGCACTAATGCTTTCACTTTTTTTTTTTTTTAACATTTTTTGTCGCCATTACATAGTGTGGGACTCCAAAATGTTCTTTAGCCCTGAAAGAACATTCTTTCAGACATCATAGGCAAATACCTTGACCTAGAGGATCCTGTCTGAAAGCTGAGGGTAAGAATCTTGATGTCTAGGATAGATAAACTAGGGGGGAGGTGCCAGTTAGTAAACTGGCTTTATCAGGGTTATATTTGAGATATTTGTAGGAGAAAAAAATTAGAAAAGTCTTCCTGCTGGTTTCATTAATAACCCAACAAAAAGAACATTCTCAGCAATAAGAAGTGTGCTACTGCTGTGTGTACTCTAAGGTCTTGGAGTCTAAGAGGAAAAAAAAAAAAAAAAAGATTGCAGAATCAACCTAAAGTTTAGAAATTTTGCATTACTTTAGTAATACAAGCAGATCTGTTTTCAAACCAACATAGGTCGAAATGATTTCCAATACTCACTTTGTCATGTCTTTCATTTGTATACTACATCATTGATTTGGGGTGTAGTAATGGCCAACATCTGCAAGGTGAGAAGTACATATTCATGACTACTCTTTCTTCTTCCATGGCCTTATCGGATTATATGTAACCAGAGAAAAATTTCCAAGGGTAGTGATTACTGAAACTCAGGAAACTTCTAGAGAAACAGGATGATATGTATTCTTTCAATGCTCTTTTCTTCAAATTGTTGTTGTTGTTGTTCAGTCGCTAAGTTGTGTCCAACTCTTTGTGACCCCGTGGACTGCAGCACGCCAGGCTTCCCTGTCCTTCACTGCCTCCCATAGTTTGCTCAAACTCATGTCCATTGAGTTGGTGATGCCATCCAACCATCTCATCCTCTGTCGTCCCCTTCTCCTCCTGCCCTCAATCTTTCCCAGCAGCAGGATCTTTCCCAATGAATCAGCTATTCGCATCAGGTGGTCAAAGTATTGGAGCTTCAGCTTTAGCTGCAGTCCTTCCTATGAATATTCAGGGCTGATTTTCTTTAGGATTGATTGGTTTGATTTCCTTTTGGTCCAAGGGACTCTCAAGAGTCTTCTCCAGTACCACAGTTTGAAACCATTAATTCTTCATGTCTCAGCCTTCTTTATGGTCCCACTCTCATATCCATACATGACTACTATTCCAGCATTACTCCTAAATAGGCTTATAATTCACAATTCATGCTGCATGCCCACATTTCCAGAATATAGAAGTGATGCTATTTCAACATTGTCCTGTACAACACCAGAGCCACCCACAAGGTAGATGATAGGATATTAGGGGCAAGTTTATGTTATTTCCACAGAATATCAGAGAAAAGTAAATAAGAAATTTTAAGGAGAGTTAGCTAGAAAACATCTGTGTGCCTTTTTTAGAATTCTCCAATGTAAGTTCAACCATGTTACACCTTAGAAGAAGTCTTCCTTTAAAATATATATATATTTTTTAAATTTTATTTTATTTTTAAACTTTACAATATTGTATTAGTTTTGCCAAATATCGAAATGAATCCGCCACAGGTATACCCGTGTTCCCCATCCTGAACCCTCCACCCTCCTCCCTCCCCTCCCCTCCCTCTGGGTTGTCCCAGTGCACCAGCCCCAAGCATCCAGTATCGTGCATCGAACCTGGACTGGCAACTCGTTTCATACATGATATTATACATGTTTCAATGCTATTTTCCCAAATCTCCCCCACCCTCTCCCTCTCCCACAGAGTCCATAAGACTGATCTATACATCGGTGTCTCTTTTGCTGTCTCGTTAATTATTTAAAGATAGTTAAGAAAATAGCCACAGTTTTCTAAGATCAGAGAGAATCATGTGATTATTAAATAAGACAAAGAAATTTTAAAAGAAAGAGTAGCTATATAACCACTTTGGAAAAGTTTTTTTTTTTTTTTCTGGCAGTTTTTTAAAAAAAATGAAATTAAGTATAAATGTTCTATAAGACCCAACAATCCCACTCTCAGGTATTTATCCAAAAGAAATGAAAATGTATTTCACAAAAAATACTTGTATGCAAAAGTTTATAGCAGCTTTATTCTCAGTAGACAAAAACTGGAAACAATTTACATGTCCTTCAATAGACATATGGATTTCCTTGTGCACATCCACAAAATGGAATATTATTCAGCAATAAAACAGAAAGGACTATTGATTTACCCAACTTATATGTGAATGTAACTCAAACACATTGCTCTAAGTGAAAGAATCAGTTTCTAAAGGTCACATATTGTATGATTCCATTTATTCTGAAAAAGATAAAAATATAGAAACAGAGAGCAGAACAGAGGTTTCTACGGTTTGGGATAGAGCAGGGGCTGAATATAAAGGGGCAAGAGGAGGGAATTTGTTGGGATAATGGGATTATTCTGTATTCTGTCTGTGCTGGCTGTTACAAAAAATCTGTTTACGTCTAAGTACTCACAGACCTATATTCCAAAAGTGATGAACTTTACTGCGTGCAAATTTTGGGAACAAAAGTACAATAACAAATTCTGAATGGCTCCATGTATATGTATGGCTGAGTCCCTTTGCTATTCTCCTGAAGCTGTCACAACATTGTTAATTGAGTACATCCCAACACAAAATACAAAGTTAAAAAAAAAAAAAACCTCAATCAAGATGGAATGAGATTTCAAAGGAGATAAAGGAGCAGAAGTAAAAATTGTCAAATGCAAAGCAAAATCATGTTTATGTAAATCTAACCAAAACGTGTCTGAACCCAAGGAAACAGAGCTGATCCTAACTGAAGATATATATATATATATTTAACGTAGTAGTGATATACATGTGTATATACGCTTTGTACTGGTTACCAACCACACTAAAATAGAAAACTCAGTCCTTCAACACCTCCAATGAGAAGGAAGCATGGCCTACATGTTGCCTACGTTATCTGCATCCATGAGTTGCTTTCTAAAATGTTGCTAAAATTCTGTGCTGTGTGCTCTGTTGTATCTGACTCTGTGACCCCATGGACTGTAGCCCACCCGACTCCTCTGTCCATGGAATTGTCCAGACAAGAATATTGGAGTGGGTTGGCATTTCCTACTCCAGGGGATCTTCCCTACCCAAAGATCAAAATTGAGTCTCTTGAGTCTCCTGCATTGGCGGTCAGATTCTGTTTCACTTGGGAAGCCCAATGCTAAAATTCCAAAAGCAGATGATTAAACATATACAACAAAAAGAACCCTATTTTAACCAGAAAGAGAACTATGGATATTATTTAATAAACTGTCTTAGTTATCTGAAAGTGAAGACAGGAACACGAAACTAACTTCTCCTTACAAAAATTCAGGAGAAAGCTGGGATGGTGTGGGGTAGTCAAAAACTAATATATTCAATAGTTAATGTAATAATTTAGGGAACAAAATTTATATTCTTTGCCCCTGGATTAAATAATTTTTTTAATTTAATTATTAAAAAAACTTCTGTTTTTGAGATGGATACCTATGCCAGATAAACGCAAGAGTCAAGTGGCAGGAGTTGAAGAGGGAATCCCATTTTCCTAAGGAAAACAGAAGTTAATCTTCAAGATGTGTGGGAGACAACCTTGATATTTCAAAAGGGATGTGTGAGATGAAGGTAGAATACAGGAGCATTGTTCAACAGTTACCGGAGAGAAGAGTTAGGGAAGAAAGCACCACTTCTTGGCTATAGGGTCTAAGGGAAGTTTAATGAGAGAGGGGAAAAAAAAGAGTGTGTGTGTGTGTGTGTATTGTATGTGTATAAAAAAGAAATATTATCTGGTAGGAGATACGTAATATTACCACCAACACTATCTCCATCCATAACCTCCTCCTCAACACATTTCCCCTGCAAATCATTCACCACATCCACAAATACACAGCACACTGAAAAGCAGACAAGACTAGATCTCCACACAGGTTGGCACGAGGTTAGACAGAGTTGGTCCATGAAGGCTAGGCTACGGCTGATATTCTGGGTTCCCTAAATATTTGAATGGTCTCAGCTAAAGCTTTAAGGAAAATCAATAAATAAATGACTGCTACAACATTTCTGTAAATTACTTTCTGCAGCTGTCTTGATGGATTGCTGACTGAAACATGTAATCTCTGTCTTCCGTGGGAGGTGGGAGTGGAGGTGTTTTTTAGGATAAATTTCAAGTGGAAGTTTCTCCTGTTCTATTTAGAAACTGTTTTGTTTTTTCAGGAAAAATTCTTTCACTACCAAATGCCTTCTGCTGCAGCTTGAGAAGTTAAAAGGATTTTGCTTACTGCCTTGCACAAGGTATTAATACATGTTTTTTTTTCTTCATATTGTTTGCCCTTCTCATATTATATTGCCTCATTTGATACCAACATGAATAAAAATAAATTAGTAGTGCAGGCCTTCTTATTACCAATTAAAATTTGAGAAAATGGAGGGTCATGTATCAAAGTATTTAGGATAACACTGCTTGTAATTGGCAGAGAGAAATTAAATTCAGGAACTTTTTTTTCTTTTCCGTTTTCTTTAATGTTCTTCTTTGCTGTGATGGCTTTATTTTATTCACATCAGAATAACATTGAGTTATCAGGACAAGTCTTAAACTATTTAGAAAACAAGTTCAAAGAGATACCCAAAGTTTCTAAAAGTGGAAAACATTGCAGGAGATTTTAAAAGTAATCTCTGATATAAGAACAGCATCATATCCTTATCCAAATGTATCTAGGAGATAAAAAAGAAAATAACAATATATACATATTATATTCTTAGGTTAAGAATGAATAACTAACCAGGATAAATTATTGCTTTAAAATAAAAGAAAATGTTATGCTTGTATTTTACTTTAAAAAGTGGATATTTTTGATATCACTTTAACTATTAATGACTTCATTTTTTTACACAGTTTTTAGGTTCACTGCAAAATTGAGAGAAAATAATAGAAAAGGGACTTCCAATGTATGCCCTGCCCCCACACATGCATAGCCACCACTTCCACCCCATCTCCATTATGAAGTTCACCCAACATAGTGTTACATTTGTTCAATAGGTAGACACATCATTATCATCTGAAGTCCGTAGTTTGCTTTAGTGTTCACTCTTGGTGTGCATTCTATGGGTTTCTACAAATGTGTAGTGACATGTATCTCTATTATAATCATATAAAATACTTTCACTTCCCTGTAAACCCTCTGTGTTTTGCCTATTCCTCCCTTTCCCCAAACACTTACCTTTTAATGTCTCCATAGTTTCCTTTTCTAGAATGTCGTATAATTAGAACCACACAGTATGGAAACTTTTCAGGTTGGCTTCTTTCACTTAAAAATATGCATTTAAGATCTCTTTGTGTTTTTTCATGGCTTGGTACTTACTTTTAATGCTGAATAATATTCCATTGACAGGATGTATCATAGTCCATTTATCCATTCACCTACTGAAGGACATCTTGGTTCTTTCCAAGTTTTGACAGTTATAAATGAAGGTGCTATAATAAACATCCATGAGCAGGTTTTTGCACTGATTAAGTGTTGAAGCTTGTGTAAGTTTTAAGAAGTGCAGTTGCTGGATTGCATGTTAAGACTGTGTTTAGATTTGTAAGAGACTGCAGAACTATCTTCCACACTGTATTTTGAATTCCCACCTGCAATAATTGAGAGTTCCTGTTGTTCAACATAATAACCAGCATTTGATGTTGTCATTGTTTTACAAGTCAACCCATCTAATAGCTGAATAGTGGTATCTTTTGCATTTCCCTGATGACATATCACATAGAGTATCTTTCATCTGCTTACTTGCAATCTGTTTATAATCACGATGGTGTGATCACTCACCTAGAGCCAGACATCCTGGAATGTGAAGTCAAGTAGGCCTTAGGAAGCATCAGTATGAACAAAGCTAGTGGAGGTGATGGAATTCCAGTTGAGCTATTTCAAATCCTAAAAGATGATGCTGTGAAAGTGCTGCACTCAATATGCCAGCAAATTTGGAAAACTCAGCAGTGGCCACAGGACTGGAAATAGGTCAGTTTTCATTCCAATCCCAAAGCAAGGCAATGCCAAAGAATGCTCAAACTACCACACAATTGCATTCATCTCAAACACTAGTAAAGTAATGCTCAAAATTCTCCAAGCCAGGCTTCAGCAATACATGAACTGTGAACTTCCAGATGTTTCAGCTGGTTTTAGAAAAGGCAGAAGAACCAGAGATCTAATTGCCAACATCCACTGGATCATCAAAAAACCAAGAGAGTTCCAAAAAAACACCTATTTCTGCTTTATTGACTATGCCAAAGCCTTTGACTGTGTGGATCACAATAAACTGTGGAAAATTCTGAAAGAGATGGGAATACCAGACCAACTGACTTGCTTCTTGAGAAATCTGTATGCAGGTCAGGAAGCAACAGTTAGAACTGGACATGGAACAACAGACTGGATCCAAATAGGAAAAGGAGTACGTCAAGGTTGTATATTGTCATCCTGCTTATTTAACTTATATGTGGAATACATCATGAGAATCTCTGGGTTGGATGAAGTACAAGCTGCAATCAAGATTGCCAGGAGAAATGTCAATAACCTTAGATATGCAGATGATACCACTCTTATGGCAGAAAGTGAAGGAGAATTAAAGAGCCTCTTGAAAGTGAAAGAGGAGAGTGAAAAAGTTGGGTTAAAGCTCAACATTCAGAAAACTAAGATCATGGCATTCAGTCCCATCAATTCATGGCAAATAGATGGGGAAACAGTGGCTGACTTTATTTTGGGGGGCTCCAAAATCACCATAGATGGTGACTACAGCCATGAAATTAAATGGCACTTACTCCTTGGAAGGAAAGTTATGACCAACCTAGACAGCATATCCAAAAGCAGAGACATTACTTTGCCAACAAAGGTCTGTCTAGTCAAGGCTGTGGTTTTTCCAGTAATTATGTATGGATGTGAGAGTTGGACTATAAAGAAAGCTGGGTGCTGAGGAATTGATGCTTTGAACTGTGGTGTTGGAGAAGACTCTTGAGAGTCCCTTGGACTGCAAGGAGATCCAACCAGTCCATTCTAAAGGAGATCAGTCCTGGGTATTCATTGGAGGGACTGATGCTGAAGCTGAAACTCCAATACCTTGGACACCTTATGCGAAGAGCTGACACATTTGAAAAGACCCTGATACTGGGAAAGATTGAAGGCAGGAGGAGAAGGGGATGACAGAGGATGAGATGGTTGGATGGCATGGTCCACCTACTCAGTGGACATGGGTTTTGGTGGATTCTAGGAATTGGTGATGGACAGGGAGGCCTGGTGTGCTGTGGTTCATGGGGTCACAAAGAGCTGGACACAACTGAGTGACTAAACTGAACTGAAATGAACTATCTTCTTTGGCAAGGAGTCTATTAAGGTTTTTGCCTCATTGATTAATAGGGTTTGCTTTCTTTCTGTTGAATTTTAAAAGTTCTTCATCTATTTTTTTTTAATTTTATTTTATTTTTAAACTTTACATAATTGTATTAGTTTTGCCAAATATCAAAATGAATCCGCCACAGGTATACATGTGTTCCCCATCCTGAACCCTCCTCCCTCCTCCCTCCCCATACCATCCCTCTGGGTC
>NW_011495057.1:8300382-8377371 GCF_000754665.1 Bison bison bison | reverse complement strand
AGCCCCAAGCATCCAGTATCGTGCATCGAACCTGGACTGGCAACTCGTTTCTTACATGATATTTTACATGTTTCAATGTCATTCTCCCAAATCTTCCCACCCTCTCCCTCTCCCACAGAGTCCATAAGACTGTTCTATACATCAGTGTCTCTTTTGCTGTCTCATACACCGGGTTATTGTTACCATCTTTCTCTTCATCTATTTTAAATACCAGTCTTTTGTCAGATGTGTCTTTTTGAAGTATTTTCTACCAGTCTGTGGCTTGGCTTTCCATTCTCTTAGTAACGTCAGCCACAGAGCAGTTCAAGGGATCACAAAGAGTCAGACATGACTGAGCAACTGAACTGAACTGAATTGATTCTGACCCAGATAACCACTATGGGGATATCACTCACCTATAGCTAGACATCCTGGAGTATGAAGTCAACTGGATCTTAGGAAGCTTCACCATGAACAAAGCTAGTGGAGGTGATGGAATTTCAGCTAAGCTATTTCAAGTCCTATTAGATGATGCTGTTAAAGTGCTGCACTCAATATGCCACCAAATTTGGAAAACTCAGCAGTGGCCACAGGACTGGAAAAGGTCAGTTTTCATTCCAATCCCAAAGAAACACAAGGCCAAAGAATGTTCAGACTACAACACAATTGCACTTATCTTACATGCTAGCAAAGTAACGCTCAAAATTCTCCAAGCAAGGCTTCAACAGTATGTGAACTGAGAACTTCCAGATGTTCAAACTGGATTTAGAAAAGGCCAAGGAACCAAAGATGAAGTTGCCAAGTTGTTAGATCAAAGAAAATGCAAGAAAAATATCTACTTCTGCTTCATTGACTACGCCAAAGCTTTTGACTGTGTGGATCAAAACAAACTGTGGAAAATTCTTCAAGAGAGGGGAACACCAGACCACCTTACCTGCCTCCCGAGAAATCTGTATGCCGGTCAAGAAACAAGTTAGATCTAGTTATGGAACAAGGGACTGGTTCCAAATTGGGAAAGGAGTACATCATGGCTGTATATTGTCACCTTGCTTATTTAACTTATATGCAGAGTACCTCATGCGAAATGCTAGATTGGATGAAGCACAAGCTGGAATAAGATTTCAGGGTGAAATATCAATTACCTCAGATATGCAGATGACACCAACCTTAAAAAAACGTTGAGGGAAAAAAAAAAGTGAAGAAGAACGAAAGAGCCTCTTGATGAAAGTGAAACAGGAGAGCAATGGAAACAGCGAGAGACTTTTGTTTCTTGGGCTCCAAAATCACTGCAGATGGTGACTACAGTCATGAAATTAGAAGACACTTGCTCCTTGGAAGAAAAGCTGCAACAAACTTGGACAGCGTATTAAAAAGCAGAGACATTACTTTACAGACAGACCTGTCTATTCAAAGCTATGGTTTTTCCAGTGGTCATGTATGGATATGAAGTTGGACTATAAAGAAAGCTGAGTGCTGAAGAATTGATGCTTTTGAACTGTGGTGTTGGAGAAGATTCTTGAGAGTCCCTTGGACAGCAAGGAAATCAAACCAGTCAATCCTTAAGGAAATCAATCTTTAATATTCATTGGAAGGATTGATGCTGAAGCTTCAATATTTTGGCCACCTGAAGCAAACAGCTGACTCATTGGAAAAGACCCTGATGATGGGAAAGATTGAAGGCAGGAAGAAAAAGTGACAACAGAGGATAAGATGGTTGGATGGCATCATTGACTCAATGCATATGAGTTTGAGCAAGCTCCGGGGGTTGGTGATGGACAGGGAAGCCTGGAATGCTGCAGTCCATGGTCTCACAAAGAATTGGACACTACTGAGCAACTGAACTGAACTGAATATGTGGTCAGACTAGACAAGTGACTGTGAAAAATATAAGAAGACAAATATCTTTGGAAAAAGTAATCCAAATTATTTTTTGATATAGATAATATACATTCACAAATCAATAAATCATAAAAAATGAAAACACTGTGTGTGATTAAACTTCACACTTTAAATGGTTGAATTTTATGGTATATGGATTATAAATCTGTTAAAAGTACTATGTGCAAATTAATAGTTACAGAAATATAGCTGCTCAAAACAAATTCTTCAAAGGCTAGTACTGACTGGTAGGCACAAGCACAACTATAATGTTCTTTAATGTTGACATCTATTCTGTTTGGGTTGGCCTCTGTTCTGATTGGTTGGTGCAGATGGTTCACTAGTATTAAAGCACTTGACATCACCCTATTTACAAAGAGAGGTTTTGAAGTAGACAAATATCCTTGAAAGATGGACAAAATATGGAAAAATGAGCTATGACCCCAAGGAAAATCCAAATGAAAGAAATTTGAAAGTACTAGCCTACTGGGATAAATGTTTAGGAAAGAGATTCTCAGAGCATGGGAAAGGCATCACTTAGTATCAGAATATTGGAGAAGCTTATTAAAAATGCCATTTTCCTAGCTTCACCTCAAATCTAGGAAATCTGATTTCCTGTGGGTAAACTAAGCAAATTTCTTTTTAATAAGAACTCTCAAATATTTTTTTTAAGGATTGAAATGATAAGTTGGAGAGCCATTAGTTTAGAGGATGCATTTACTACTTAGTCAAGTTTGCATGAAGAAATTATTGAAACAGAATAATAACTATCAAAACTAGACAGAGAGGTTTGTTTCAACTTTGTAGATGGTGGTAAAACAGTTTACAAACAGCTGGGCAAGTTGAGATTGCTAGAGTTTTGCTTAATTTAGTTAAATCATTTGGATTTTCCTAATCATTAGGAAATTGTTAGAAAATTAAAAATAATTATTTAGAAAAGACTGATGTATACTTTTTTCTAGTTTCTCCTGAGGATAAAGAGAACTGGAAATTCCATCACCTCTACACTTCACATGAAAAACGTTGAACAGACTACAACTTCATTAATTATTTTGGGCCTCTCAGAGGGTGGGGCTCAAAGTACAGTATACAAAGGTAAACCATCACAACAAGAATTTTCCCTACCCCAACCCAACCACCATCAGCAGCCTAACAAGCATCAAGTAACAAGTAAAGTGAATACTCCCAGCAGAGTTTAAGAGCATAAAGGCAGACCAAACCTAAAGCACAGTGAAAAGGGATCATTTAAAGTTAAGGGCAGAATAAATATTAAGAAAAACTCTCGTGCATCTACTTCCACTTTGTGTAAATGGTTGTCCTAGAAGAATGTGAAGAGAATGGTTCTATGAGGTTGATTGTAGCAACAAGAAATCACAAACACAGACCATCTCTACATTAAGTCAAATTCTCATACTAAAGGCCTAACAGATGTACAACTATGTATATTTCCAGGCATACTAAGATAAAATAAATTAAACAAAAAGCCCTATTTACTTCTGTCTTTATTATTTTCTGCTGAAAGCCTTTCCTTCCAACAAAAAATTACTAGACATATAAGAGAGATGAAAAATATGACATATTTCTAAGAGAATAGAGAGAAGTAAACTGTAAGAAGGAATCAAACAGAAATTTGAGAATTTCTTCAAAAAAAACAAACAACAAGATTATTTTCTATGAACTCAGTAGTTGACTCCAGGCAGCTGAGTGAACAGTCAGTGCTCTTGAGGACAGAAACGTAAAATCGTAAAGAGAAATATAGACAAGCAAAACCAACCAGAGAATCCAAGAGCATGGTATAGTCAAGACCCACAACCTCAGGTAGGTGAACCACAAATGGGAAGATAATCATAATTGCAGAGGTTCTCACCAAGGACTGAGAGTCCAAACTCCATGACAGGCTCCCCAGCCCAGGGGTCCTACACTGGGAAGATGAAGCACCAGAACACCTGGCTTTGAAGACCAGTAAGACGTACTTATGGGAGAACTAAAGGACTGTAGGAAAAAGAAACTCTGCTCTTAAAATGCACATGCAAAATCTCATACTCTGAGATCAATTCATTTGAAAAAAGCTTGGGTCAAACCCACTTGCTGATCTTGAAGTGCCTATTGGTGAGGCAGGGGACAACTGGACTCCCCCTGGGACACAGATGCTGGGGCCCTTTGGGGAAGTTTGTTCTGCCAGGACGATATTAATGTTGGCTAGCTCCATCTTGGAATCTCCCCTCTATCCTATAAGCACTGGGATTTGCCTGCCATCTAGCTGATTGACACCAGTCCTAGAATACACCAACCCAAATAGCCAGTCATGCAAGGGCCCAATTTGCTTCATGAATGAAACAGTGGCTATCACTACAGACCCCACAGACATTGCAAGAATAGTAAGGAAATACCGTGAATATTATGAACATACACTAAACACCTAGATGAAAGAGGCTAATTCCTAGAAAGACAAAAGCTACTAAAAGTCACTCAAGAAATAAATAGCATGAATTATATTTATTAAGAAAATTGAAATCACAGTAAAGAAAAATTATTTGATGTGAAGAAGCTTTTAAGGTTAATTAGGTCCCATTTGTTTATTTTTGCTTTTATTTCCAATATTCTGGGAGGTAGGTCATAGAGGATCCTGCTGTGATGTATGTAGGAGAGTGTTTTGCCTATGTTCTCCTCTAGGAGTTTTATAGTTTCTGGTCTTACACTGAGATCTTTAATCCATTTTGAGTTTATTTTTGTGTATGGTGTTAGAAAGTGGTCTAGTTTCATTCTTTTACAAGTGGTTGACCAGATTTCCCAGCACCACTTGTTAAAGAGATTGTCTTTAATCCATTGTATATTCTTGCCTCCTTTGTCAAAGATAAGGTGTCCATATGTGTGTGGATTTATCTCTGGGCTTTTTATTTTATTCCATTGATCAATATTTCTGTCTTTGTGCCAGTACCATACTGTCTTGATAACTGTGGCTTTGTAGTAGAGCCTGAAGTCAGGTAGGTTGATTCCTCCAGTTCCATTCTTCTTTCTCAAGATCGCTTTGGCTATTCGAGGTTTTTTGTATTTCCATACAAATTGTCAAATTATTTGTTCTAGCTCTGTGAAGAATACTGTTGGTAGCTTGATAGGGATTGCGTTGAATCTATAAATTGCTTTGGGTAGTATACTCATTTTCACTATATTGATTCTTCCAACCCATGAACATGGTATATTTCTCCATCTATTAGTGTCCTCTTTGATTTCTTTCACCAGTGTTTTATAGTTTTCTATATATAGGTTTTTAGTTTCTTTAGGTAGATATATTCCTAAGTATTTTATTCTTTCCATTGCAATGGTGAACAGCCTTCAGAATGGGAGAAAATAATAGCAAATGAAGCAACCGACAAACAACTAATCTCAAAAATATACAAGCAACTCCTACAGCTCAACTCCAGAAAAATAAATGACCCAATCAAAAAATGGGCCAAAGAACGAAATAGACATTTCGCCAAAGAAGACATACAGATGGCTAACAAACACATGAAAAGATGCTCAACATCACTCATTATCAGAGAAATGCAAATCAAAACCACTATGAGGTACCATTTCACACCAGTCAGAATGGCTGCGATCCAAAAGTCTACAAATAATAAATGCTGGAGAGGGTGTGGAGAAAAGGGAACCCTCTTACACTGTTGGTGGGAATGCAAACTAGTACAGCCACTATGGAGAACAGTGTGGAGATTCCTTAAAAAACTGGAAATAGAACTGCCTTATGATCCAGCAATCCCACTGCTGGGCAGACACACTGAGGAAACCAGAAGGGAAAGAGACACGTGTACCCCAATGTTCATTGCAGCACTGTTTATAATAGCCAGGACATGGAAGCAACCTAGATGTCCATCAGCAGATGAATGGATAAGAAAGCAGTGGTACATATACACAATGGAGTATTACTCAGCCATTAAAAAGAATACATTTGAATCAGTTCTAATGAGGTGGATGAAACTGGAGCCTATTATACAGAGTGAAGTAAGCCAGAAGGAAAAACATAAATACAGTATACTAACACATATATATGGAATTTAGAAAGATGGTAACAATAACCCGGTGTACGAGACAGCAAAAGAGACACTGATGTATAGAACAGTCTTATGGACTCTGTGGGAGAGGGAGAGGGTGGGAAGTTTTGGGAGAATGGCATTGAAACATGTAAAATATCATGTAAGAAATGAGTTGCCAGTCCAGGTTCGATGCACGATACTGGATGCTTGGGGCTAGTGCACTGGGATGACCCAGAGGGATGGTATGGGGAGGGAGGAGGGAGGAGGGTTCAGGATGGGGAACACATGTATACCTGTGGCGGATTCATTTTGATATTTGGCAAAACTAATACAATTATGTAAAGTTTAAAAATAAAATAAAATTAGAAAAAAAAAAAAAGAAAAATTATTAAAAGAGCCTAAACAGTTTCACTGAAGAATTTTACTACATATTTATAACGAAGAATTCCAAAGGAAAGAACTTTTTTCTCAACTTATTATATGAATATGAAATTACCCAAATGTCAGATAATGATAATACAAGAAAAGAAAACTACAGATCAGTATTTCACATGAACATAAGCACTAAAATTCTCAAAAAAGTTAGCAGCATAGCATATTCATCAATATATCATAAATCAAATACATTTATTTGAGGAAATTCAAAGCTGGTTTAACATTCAAAATAGGTTAATATAATTCACCAAATTAAAAGTCTAGAAAACAAGTAAAACCTAAAATCATATTAATAGATGTGAAAAATGTTTTAATAAATTTTAAAATCTATGACTTTTTTAAAAACTGTGTATTCTAGGAATATAATATTTGTAGGAAACAGCTGTTTTACAGCAGGACTGAGTCAGCTCTATGTTTATCTCCAGACATGCCTGGATATCTGACTCGATTCTTAGCTAAGATAAAGTTCGTGGGTCCACTAAACAATTACCTAGTGATGTATGAGGTGCTATTTAAAAGCTGAAACTCCCCTGGTGTCAACCCAGAGCCAGTGTGTTTGTTCATGGCTTTTAACTTGCATAATCCTTTAGACAACCTGACTTGGTCACATGGCCATTAGAGACTCTATTGGGAAACTCTACTTGAGCTCTCCTGAGGCCAAGATCCATTGCACAAATTTTGGTCTGGAGACAAAACGCACCTTGAGTGAACAAGAAGGACCCTGTGGAACTACACCTTGATGCCTCTGTAACCCGGGATGCATGCCTGCATTCTCTTCCTCTTGCTGTAACCTATAGTCTGTTTTTTTTTTTTTCCCAAAAGCTTTACCTGAATATAGATACAAAATAGGTATAGTATAGTATTAAATACTAATAATAGTATGTATAAAATACCAAAACATAATTTTTATAGGCAAAAACTTCTTTAGCCTCATAGTGGACATTTACAAAATTTCTAACATCATACTTAACAGTGACAGACTGAATTCCATTAAGATTGAGAACAAAACAAAAGTGTGCTCTTATCAATCCAATCCAACATTCTATTGGAATTCCTAACCAGTGCAGTTAGGCAAGGAAAAAATTGATGCATATGGAAAGTAAGAAAACTATCTTTATTTGGCAGACAGACAAATGTGATCAACATCTTTAGAAAATCCCGAAGTACAAGAAAGCCCCAAGAAATAATTAATGAGTTTAGCAATGTTATAGGACGTAAGATTGTAGGATACAAAGTCAACACACCACAACAATTTTGGATAATAGTGTTTTGGCTACATACTGTATGGATAAAGACATAAATTTTATAACAGACAAATACTACTCTCTACTTAATAAACTTGTATTAGCAATTCCATAATTATTTTATATTTGCATAAGGGTTGAAAAAAATAAGTAAAAGTATCAGTGATATTGAGATCCAAATTTGTCATTGTCAGAGAAAGAAGTTACAAGTAAGGAATCTTTAAGACTACAGTAAATCCTGTTGAGTTCATTGGAGGTTTAATTGACGTATTGGTAATAAGTCATTCTTTAAATATACAAATAAGTATATGGACAGCATACATATAGATACAGAAGTAAATTCTAGTCCTGTATGGTGGGAAACCTCAATATCAAAGAAATGGTGCCCAGATCTTATTTTTAAAAACCAATTTCCAATAAAAGAAACTAGGGATCTTTAGAGAAGTCATTATTTTCAGGGATGAAATAGGAAAAACTAAAAAAGGAGACTGAGGCTTCTTGTATTCTAAGAAAGTAAAACAAAACTCTTAAAATGATGGGAACATTGTTGAAAAGGCATAGGAACCAACCTGGAAGGCACTGTCCATGGCCAAATCTTTGATAATTTTAGTGCCAAACTAAATAATGATACTATTGAATTCAGTTCAGTTCAGTTCAGTCGCTCAGTTGTGTCCGACTCTTTGTGACCCCATGAATCGCAGCACCCCAGGCCTCCCTGTCCATCACCAACTCCCTGAGTTCATTCAAACTCATGTCCATCGAGTCGGTGATGCCATCCAACCATCTCATCCTCTGTCATCCCCTTCTCCTGCCCTCAATCTTTCTCAGCATCAGGGTCTTTTCCAGTGAGTCAGCTCTTTGCATCAGGTGGCCAAAGTACTGGAGTTTCAGCTTTAGCATCATTCCTTCCAAAGAACACCCAGGACTGATTTCCTTTAGGATGGACTGGTTGGATCTCCTTGCAGTCCAAGGGACTCTCAAGAGTCTTCTGCAACACCACAGTTCAAAAGCATCAATTCTTCTGTGCTAGTGCTATACAATAGTTATAATGAAAGAATATCTATGAGTCAATAGTAATATGAAAAAAATTAGTAAATAAATTAAGTGGGAGAAGAGGCAGCTCTTTCTTACAGAAAAGTCCAGTTAATAAATGTAAATGGTATGAAGGAAAAACAAAATCACTCCTAGAGAATCATAGAAATAAGTATTGCAGGCATGAAACATTTATGGATGCTACTTTTTATGGATAAAAATTTAGTTAGGAAAAGTATATTTGCACAGTATATATTTGCACACTCTTCCTTCAAATAATTATTCATTGCAAAAGGAAACATAACTTTACAGTAGAGAACCTTGGAAAACACTTTTTTAACCATTTGTTTGAAGTTAACCTCACCGATTGATAAGACATAGTTATATCACATAACTTTTATGGTGCAATAAGAGTTGATATCTCTTCTGCAGTATTGCTGTCCATGTATAAACTGAATGAAATTATAAGGTGGTCTAAAAAAATCCAATAGAGGGACATTATCTAAAAATATTGATCAATAATCTTCAAAAGTGTCACACTCCTGAAAGTACAGAGAAGACAGAGGAACTATCACAGACTGGAGGAAAGTAAGGAGACGTGAAGCCAAATGGAATGCAAACTAAATGCATAGGGTGTTGGGAAAACAAACCAAAAGATATTAGTGGAAAATCTAGTGAAACAAAAATAAAATCAGTATTTTAGTCAATAATATTTTGTTAACATTGTTTCCTTAGTTTGACACTCAGATTATGTAGTGGAAGCTATGTCAAGCTTATATAAGCATTCTCTGCAATATTTTCCAGTTTACGTTTAAAAGTATTGCAAAATAAAATAGTAAACAAAGAAGTCTTAACAATCCTGGAAGCAGATATTGTATGTTAAAGTGGTGATTATTATTTTACAAATAAAAGCATAAAATCAAACATAACCCGAAAACTTGTATAAAAAGCCACAGATTGAGAAAATTGACTGTTTCACATGTTCTTACCAATGCGAATATATGTGTATGTATGTGTGTGTGTGAAAGTCTGGTTTGTGTACTGTACTTGTGTGCATGTTGGTTCTTGTATGGATGCTAATGACTCAGCTCAGAATTGAAGCAAATAGGAAGCCAGATTTTTAACTAGAATAAAGACATGTGACAGCATCAGGATGTGCTGCTCTCTTTTGTCTCTAATTCATTCTGGAAAAGGGTAAGACTTTAACAAAGTAGCCAATGTCACATCTATGCAAAGATGGCTTCTGATAGAACTTGGCTCATACCGCATTAGAGATATGTGTTTAGAATGGGAGAGGAACAATTCCCCGAAAGAAAGATGCAATTGCTGCAAGAAAGATAGCATATGGGACAGACAAAATCATTCACATATTCACACTTAAACAAGATGTATTTTAATATAACACTCAAGAACAGTAAAAGTAGAGGCAATGAAATAGCACAAAGCAATTTGAAATATAATTTTTGTGACAGTTTAATCATGGCATCTTATAAGTAATAAAAGAATAATAAAATTAAAAGTCACAAGTACTATCTGAAAGAAATATTCATTTACAAAATTAAATATTGCTTCAAAATGTCCATAGAACAATTTAAACTGTTGTATTAATAATATTGATTTCAGGAAGGGTTTCTGTATGAAAACAGATTATTTGTTCAACTGCAAAATGTAAAGCATACTGAAACTAACAAGTTATTATGGCAAGATTACAGGACACAAGGTTAATATATCAAAATCAATTGCTTTCTGATATTTCTGCAATGAACAAATAGAATCTGAAATTGAAAATATAATATCATTCATATTATCATTCCAAAAAATAAAATAGGTGTAAATTTATGTAAAGTTTTATAAAGAAATCTATAAAATTCTGATGAGTAAAATCAAAGAACTAAATAAATGGAGGGATATTCCATATTTGTGAAACCTCAATATTGTAAAGATGTCGGTTCTTCCCAACTTGACCTATAGATTCAATGCAATCTCAATCAAAATGTCAGCAAGTTATTTTATGGATATTGACAAATTGAGTCTAAAATTCATACAGAAAGGGAAAAGACTCAGAATAATCAACACAATATTGAAAAAGAAGATAAATTTTAGGAGGGCTGACACTACCCAACTTCAAGACTTACTCTATAACTATAATAATCAAGACAGTGTGACACTGGACAAATAATAGACACATAGGTCCCCAGAACAGAAAGGAAAGTTCAGAAATAGACTCACATAAATATAGCCAACTGATATTTGACAAGGTCAAAGACAATTCAATGAAGCACAAATAGTCTTTTCAACAAATAATTCTGGAAAAATGGACATCCACATGTAAAAAGAATCCAGACCCTACACAATTTACAAAATGTGTAGGGATAACTCAAAATGGATCATAGATCTAAAAGCAAAAGGCAGAAACATAGAACTCCTAAAAGACAGCATGAGAAAACCTAGATGACCTTGGGTATGGGGATGACTTTTCAGATACAACACTGAAACATGATCTGTTAAAGAAATAATGGATTAGGTGGACTTGTTGAAATTAAAAATGCATGCTCTGTGGCAGACATTACTAAGAGAATGGAAATCCAAGCCACAGACTGGTAGAAAAAATTTTAAAAAGACACATCTGACAAAAGACTGGTATTTAAAATAGATGAAGAACTTTTAAAATTCAACAGAATTTTATTGTGATCCACAGATTCAAAGGCTTTGGCATAGTCAATAAAGCAGATATAGATGTTTTTCTGGAACTCTCTTGCTTTTTCGATGATGTTCAATAAATGCAACCTGGTTGAATAAGTGAGTAAATAATGTTGATTCTTAAATATCCCCATTCTACTTGAGTGTACATTTATATTCTGACAACTGCAGCATTCAGCAGTCTGAATATATAAAAACAGAACAGTTACAACAATTTACAAAAAAACAAGCACTTTAACTACCAAGTTAATAATGTGGTTATACAAAAATTTGAATGAGTCTAGGAGCAGGATATTATCATTCCAATAAAAGAAAACATTAAAAAATAAAAACACTGAAATATAAATATTGTATATACACATCTACAAATAGTATGTAATAGGTATATAAAGAATTCTGCATTACACAAACAAGAATTCAGCTAAGCAAGATGTATGCTCTACCTACTCAGTGTCTAAGATAAACTCTTTGCAGACATTTTGATATGTGGCAAATCTTCTAAATGTCAATATTCCAACATACACAATTTCAATTACGCCATTTTTTCCAATCCCCACAAAACATTAAAAAAAAAATACCCTGATAAGTAACACTGAGAGAAGATAGCATGCTTTACAGTTTAACAAGTTATTTTCTTTTCTCTACCAATTCTCTAAGGTAATTATAAGACTGAATGATTTGGTATACACTCTTATAAATCTAGGACACATTCTTTAATCTCCATAACTGTTCTTGCCAGTCCTTCTAGTTATAACTCTGCTGTCAAGTATACTTTATTCCACTGAGGCTGAAATCCTTTACACAATCTGTGTTTAAAAATATTCATAAATCATCTAAAACATAGCTGCCTGTATTTTCAGTCAGGAATGACAAAAATACTCCAGACTTAGCCCATATTTTTGTCTCTACCAAGTTATAAGATAATAGGGTTAATCAAAGCAAGTCAACAAAATTTGTCTTCTGCGTCACTAAATTCTTACGTTTCTCCTCTCAATATTTACTTCATTCCATCGTTCAGGTCTTCAGTTTTCCTTAACTTTTGTCATTTCCCCTTTGTCATACTTGGTAGAGATAATATCAGTCATTTAGATGTTACAGAAAATTAATTTTAAATGAAAATGATTGCTTCCTCTTTGGCTCCATAGACATCCCTGAAGTCACACCTGACCTACACACCCTGAAGATGAATGCTTTAATCCTTTTAGTATAATGTTAAACAACAGTATAAGGACTCTCATCAGGGAAAGAACTTCTAGGAGGATGAGCTGTGGAATTGCTGGGGCTCTGCTCATCACTGAAAGCTGCCAAGGATATGGGGAAAGCCCTGTGTTATTTTTCATGGATTTTCCCAGGATTTGAAGCATGCCATTTCTTATTTCAACAGATATTGTGTCAAGCACTGGCCATTCATTAATAACGTAGCGGTGACTATGATAGATAAGTTCTCTACTGTTGTTTGGTTTAAAAGGGTGATGAGGAAATAGATCTTATAAAAATAAATGAGTATGCATGGTAATTTCAAATACTGGTAAGTATTATATTGACATCACTCCCGTAGCTTCCACCCCAATGATAATGCGATAAAAATTGCCTTTGGGAAGGACCCAGGAAATAATTTTGGCTACCTTACAGAAAATAATCAAGATTTTTTTGTTTGTTTTGTTTTCTGTGAAACTGACATTGGCAATGAGTCTCCATGACAGACAGCCAAGTACTGTGAGAGGGAAGAATCTCCCTTTCAGAAGTCCTGTCTCCAGGGATGGCAAAGAAAGACGTTTAAGGTGGGAAAAACTCAGTGTATTAGAGAAACAATGAACAGGCCAGTGTTGCTCAAGAAACCTGGGCAGGATATAATGATGTTTCTATGGGGAGCAAGAAAAATGGAATATCTTATAAATCAAGATAAGAAGTTAGGATTTTTATTTTCTAAATAGGAGATGGCAAGACATTGGAAGGTTTTAATTAGGGAAATAATGTAATTTGATTAATAGTATAATTTGAATTGATGCTTTTGAATTGCAGAGCTGGAGAAGGCTCTTGAAAGTCCCTTGCACTGCAAGGAGCTCAAACCAGTCAATCTAATGGAAATCAACCCTGAGTATTCATTGGAAGGGTTGATGCTGAAGCTGAAGCTCCAATACTTTGGCCACCTGATGTGTAAAGCTGACTCATTGGAAAAGACCTGATGCTGGGAAAGATTGAAGGCAAAAGGAGAAGTTGTTGACAGAGGATGAGATGGTTAGATAGTATCACCGACTCAATGGACATGAGTTTGAGCAAACTCTGGGAGATGGTGAAGGACAGGGAAGTCTGGCATGCTACAGTCTATGGAGTCACAAAGAGTTGGACATGACTTAGTGACTGAATAACAGCATAATTTGATTTACATTGTAAAATGTCACTCAAATTGCTACATGAAAAGTGTATTTCAGATAGGAATTTGGAAACTGGAAGATCAATTAGAAGATTTTATCCAGGTCAGAAATGATGGTTTGCCTTCACGTAATTCAGTAGAGATAAAAGAAAGAAGATGTAAGCTGGATTTAGGAACTTTCATAAGATGAATTCAATAACTTTGAAATCAAACATATCTTGGCATGAATCTTTCTTTAAAACTGATGAGGCATGAGTCTTTGATCAAGCTATTTTCTGACATTCTATTCAAGTAGTCATGAGCAGTATCATATGATAGACTATAAAAATGATGACAAATTCTTCTCATCCATGCATCTCAGCTTTTGTGATATGATTTTGCAGGTCTCCGCATTGAGAGAGGAGCCTATTAATTTGCCCTTCACCCTTTGAATCTGGGTTGGTCCTGTCACTTTATTGGTCAATAGAACATTAGCATCATAATGTAAGCGGAGACCTAAAAGTTGCACAGTGAGGATTCCCCTCTACTTAGACTCTTTGGGTATTTGCCAAACCACCATATGACAAAGCTCTGGCTGGCCTCCTACTTGAGGGGCAACATGTGGGCCAGTCACTTTTGTCATCATAGCCTACAGTGAGCCAATGCCCACAATCAGTGCCTTTCAACTGCCTGGCAGGTGACTATATTTACATAAGTGATCATGGTTGAGATCAACAGAAAACAGTCCAGCCAAGGCCAGCCCAGATTGCTAACCTACAGAATCATGAGCTAAATAAATGGTTGTCTCAAGACACTAGGCTCTTGTGTTGTTGTAAAACAATGGTAACTCACACACAGAGTCAGAAAGAATTAGAGTTGAAGCTAATTGAACACTAACTAGAATTTGTGAATGGAAACACTGGAAGTATAAAAATTTATAATATGTATTAGAAGACAGCAAAGAGTCATTATATTTGGTTTGAAAATCAAGGAAACTAGCTCATCTGGATTATAACAGAAATAATAAAGCAATAATTAAATAATAAAAATTCCCTTTTAAGACCATGAAGGGTCTTAAGGATGCTGAGGTTAAAACACAATTCCAGTCCCTTCCTCACTTACTGAATTTGAAATTTTGCTACAGTGAGAAGTATAAATGTATACTGTAGAATGGAAACCTAGAAAACATATTAGAAATGTTATTTGTTGGAACTATTTAAACTTATAAGAAAATGCATTAGATTTCAACTTTTTATTCTTAAAGTTCCATGAATCAAAAAGTTTTTCTAGTCCTATTTCCATCGCAGAAGGAAAGATGAGTTTTGGCATAAGAACTTTTATGGGCTTCTCTGGAGATCTAGCTTTCATAAGTAAAATTCTATTTCTAGTAAAATAGAATCAAATTCCAGAAAATAACTCATAAAATGTCTTTTGCAATAGAAATATTAACTGTGTTTAACTCCTAAATGATACATATGTACACCAGAAATGGAAAGAGTACTGTCATGACTTAAAGACCCAGCTCCTGCCTACTGATCTGGTTTGATAAAGACCCAGCTCTTGCCTACTGATCTGGTTTGATGGAATCACGCATCTGCTCTGCATCTTTCTTTCTGCCTCTGTAAAACAAGAGTGTTGAACTAGAGTCTTTAAGGTAATTTCAGCTTCCAAGATTCTTTGATCGATGACACGGCTTTGTGTTTTCAATTTCATATAATCCAACATGTACTAATCATTTAAGTTAACAATGCCACTATTCTCACTAGAGTATTTCTTATTTGTTCATGTAATTATGTACACATAAAAGGACTAACTCATTAAGTCTCAATCTTTTTGTGGCTATTAGTGGTGAATGGCCCAGACATCAGCTTAGCCCATCTATGTGATATAAGCTTTTTTCCAGCCAATATTATGTGGTCATCTGTCAGGAAAATGCAGCCAAGACTGATCACCACAGATGCACCTTCAACCTTATTATCGATTTGCCATCTTTGATTTATAAAATATATCATGATTTCCAATTATTGTTACCCAGCTCTGTTTGATTGCTTCAGTGTTTAAAGTCTTTCATTATTGATTTATTTTAATAACAATCACATTAAGCATCCAATCTATACTATGTACCTTTTTAGGACATGTGAATATATTTTTTGCATTCAATTTTTTTAACAATTGTTTTAAAGGGAAAAAAAAGACGTGAAATAATTTTCATTCATCCATAAGAATTAGATTCTTGTATTGCTTGGTAGTATTTTTTAAAGTAAAGATTAAATTACCCCAAGAGGAGGAGAATTATCATACCAAATAGAGGTAAACTTCTTAAAGGATGCGCTCCCTGAAAATGATAATAGGTTAGCCATGCAAAGAGACAATTTCTGGATCTGATCTGATGGATCCAAAAATTCTAATCAAGAGAAAACTATTACTTCAATAGTCTAGTTCACAATTTAGAATTCTCTCTTTTTTTTTTAATTGGAGGATAATTGCTTTACAATATTGTGTTAGCTTCTGCCATACATCAACGTGAACCAGCCATAGGTATATATATTCCTTCCCTCTTGAATGTCCGCCCCTCCCACCCGCCGACCTCCCACTCCATCCCACCTGACTAGTTTGTCACGGAGCACGGGATTTGAGCTCCCTGTGTCAGGCAGCAAATTCCCACTGGCTATCTATTTTACATATGGTAATATACAAGTTTCAGTCTTTCCTTCACCCACTGTGTCCACAAGTTTGTTCTCTATTCTGTGTCTCCATTGCTGCCCTGCCAATAGATTCATCTGTACCATCTCTCTAGTGCCATCTCTCTGAGCACCTTTCTGTACTGTGCTTCATCTCTCTAGATTACATTTTGTTGCTGTTGTTTAGTCACTAAGTCATGTCTGATTCTTTTGCAACCCCATGGATTGTACTGCACCAGGCTCCCCTGTCTATGGGATTTCCTAGGCAAGAATAATGGAGTGGATTGCCTTTTCCCTCTCCAGGTAGAATCCTCTTACTAATATAATCCTTTGTTTAAAGCATTTTTTCAGGAAAAAGTTAAACATACCTACCTAATCTATAAATAATATATCAACTAACTCACACCTATAATTAGATTCCTCCATTGGAAATTCTGTGTGATTTAATGATTATCAAGGTAGAGCAAATAAACTCTGAATTAATGGCAATGTACATGTTTAAATGTTAGGAATAGAAATTTGAACTGGCAGTGTTAAGTCTATCAAAAAGCCAAAGTTAAATTTGTCACAGCCAGGAGCAACAAAATTTGTGTGAAGATTCCCTTGTTCACCCTGGATTTTCCTGATGAGCTACTCTGGGCTTCCCATGCCTAGATCCCATTCAGAATGACTCAGAAATTAAGATATGTTTGTAGCAGCTGTGTTTTAAAGAAGCTCCACACACAAATTCAAATATTCACTAGATTTTGAGAATGTCTTATTTGTACTAATTATCAAAAACTAGGGACGGGGGAGCCTGGTGGGCTGCCGTCTATGGGGTCGCACAGAGTTGGACACGACTGAAGTGATTCAGCAGCAGCAGAGGAATGCGATCCATGAAAGTCTGGACCCTGAGATTAAATAAAAATGAGTTATTCACACAGCACCTTTCTATGCTATGCTTCAGAGGAGTAACCACAAGAGCAAAAATTCAAACCATAAAAAAAGGATGTTAGGTAGGAGTTCAAATGAATAATGGAAATCCAACCAGAGACAGACAATGAATATGAAGGAGAGTACTGTTAAGAAGTAAATAAGATGATTTGGTTTTTAAAAAAAGTAATATTTTTCTTTTAGTTAGAGCTTAAAACAGACAAACACATAAGCTTGTGCAAATGGAGTACCATTTCTTTCTTTTTTTTAAATTCTTCAACTTAGATTATTCTTTATTTTTTTCTATTTTTTATAAATTTATTTATTTTAATTGGAGGTTAATTACCTTACAATATTGTATTGGTTTTGCCATACATCAACATGAACCCGCCACAGGTGTACACGTGTTCCCCATCCTGAAACCCGCTCCCTCCTCGCTCCCCATACCATCCCTCTGGGTCCCAGTGCACCAGCCTCAAGCATCCTGTATCATGCATTGAAACTGGACTGGCATACCATTTCTAAGTGTTTATGATTCTCTCAGTTGACTTTTTTCCTAGCTGGGAAATAGTCTGATTGGGGCAATTATAATTTATATTAAATAAATCAATATAATGTAATAATATAATAACATAATCTGAAGTCATCAACTGTTTGCTTCTCTTTTTGGTATTTTTGCTATTTTGTTTGTTTTACATTTTAGTACAATGAAAATTCATCCAACACTAATCGTGTTGTTATGTCTCACAATTGCTATCAGCCAGGTAGCAATTTTGATTTAGTTGCTAAAAATTTTCTTTTGATGCCTTTTGGTAAGATCAAGAAAGCATAGAATCGATGACTCTAAAATTTGATATATTAAATACTTTACAACAATTATTGCCACTCCTTAGTAGGAAGCCAAGACCATAAGCCATACCCCACTTAACCTATCCATGGCAATTCCATTAGTGTGATTTTAACTATTACTTATGTGAAAAGGCTGAGACTCTGATAGATCATTTCAATTAAAAATCTGGATTCATTTTAATGGCTGAGTAATACTCCATTGTGTATATGTACCACAGCTTTCTTATCCATTCATCTGCTGATGGGCATCTAGATGAAACTGGAACCTATTATACAGAGTGAAGTAAGCCAGAAAGAAAAACACCAATACAGTATACTAACACATATATATGGAATTTAGAAAAATGGTAACAATAACCCTGTGTATGAGACAGCAAAAGAGACACTGATGTATAGATCAGTCTTATGGACTCTGTGGGAGAGGGAGAGGGTGGGGAGATTTGGGAGAATGGCATTGAAACATGTATAATATCATGTATGAAATGAGTCACCAGTCCAGGTTCGATGCACGATACTGGATGCTTGGGGCTGGTGCACTGGGATGACCCAGAGGGATGGTATGGGGAGGGAGGAGGGAGGAGGGTTCAGGATGGGGAACACAGGTATACCTGTGGTGGATTCATTTCGATATTTGGCAAAACTAATACAATATTGTAAAGTTTAAAAATAAAATAAAATTAAAAAAATATTTTCAGAAACAAACAAAAAAAATCTGGATTCAAATGGACCTTATGAAAATCTTGAGTCAACTATCTTATTTTCTTTTATTTATCATTTTCCAAGTTCTCAAAATTTTTGGAGAACTGTTAAGACCCAGAACTTGTCTAATTATAAAAAGCATCATAGAACACTTGATAAGAATATATACTTTCAGGACCTTTCCCTAGAAATTATGACCTATATTTTAAAAGAAATCTTTTTTTTTCCCCCAAATAAGATCTCTAAGTGATTTTATGATCAGGCAAATCTGATCAGATTTGTTTATAATTTTCCAGGTTAATAGGGAAATCAGAAACAGAGAAGATTTTGATGGTGAAAAAAGAGAAGAAAACAGTTTAATAAAGGTCTGTATTGTTTTATCTGCACCAGGACAATTGACATCAGATACTGGGAATTGGGGGCATGTGAAAACTTAGAGAAATTGATGGACAGGTAAAGGTGTTTTTCAGTAATCTGATCCATGTGCAAGAGTATGAGACGATCGAGCATTCAGGCTGTCCAGCTTCACAGGATAAAGGGACCAGTCTGTTCCAACTTCAGAATGGTTGACGTTCAACCATCCATTTCAGTCTGACACCATATGACAATAGGTATTAAGGTTATCTGAAAATGTTCAGGGGCCAGTGTAATAGAGCAGACATTGACTCTTCCAATTTTTTATATCCACAACTAGGTAGGAAGTACTTTTATGACAAGAACTTTGACACTTTTATTTCTCAGAATATATGAGGAACTCAAAAAATCGTCTATCCTCATTATTTGTGGATTTCATTTTTGCAAATTGCCTACTTGATAAAATGTATTTTTAATCTCAAAACCAGTACTCAAGACACTTTTGCAGTCACTTGTAGATGTGTGCACAGTCCACTAAACACAAGGAAAATACATGTTAGATAAGCTTTATTCAGCATAAATTGCAGTGATGTTACTTGTGAATTCAGTGTTAATGAATCAATAGTATATATCAAGTAAAGTATTCTTAAACATAAGACAAGGTTATATGTTGATCAGTTAATGAGAATGTGATCAGAAGCTTGTAGGAACAAAGCCTTCTGTTTCCCCTAGGAGCAATGGTCCAGTATTTGCTAATTCAGTGTCCACAGTGACTTTATAGAACATAAATAAAAATCAACTATATCTGTGGAATTAGTCTTTGCAGTGATAGGAAGGCAGGAGAAAAACAGCTTCTGACCCAAATCAAACAGGCTAACTTGGTTGTACAGCTATACTCTACTCTCCTCAAATACTCCAACTCTCTATTAAGAAGGCTGTGTAAGTGTGAGGCCCAGGAGATGTAAGAGATGTGTGTTCAATCCCTGGGTTGGGAAGATCCCCTGACGGTGGGCATGACAACCCACTCCAGTAGTCTTGCCTGGATAATCCCATGGACAGAGGAGCCTGGCAGTCTATAGTCCATAGAGTCCCACAGAGTTGGACACTACTGAAGCAACTTAGCACACACAGCTTTGGAGGCTAGTCTGCAATCACATAATTCAGCTTTTCTTCCTCTAAGATGGAGATGAAAGCAGAAGCTCAGCCCCACATTCTGGGCAAATATGAAAGGAAGAGAATAGTACTACTTGGTTTTGTGAAAACCCAAGTGTCAACCCCAGAGTATTGAATCCAAGATGTAGGAAGTATGTCTTAACTCCAAGTTCTCAAAAGAAGGGAAAGCAGAGTGGTGGGATAGTATTAGATAAATGCATTCTGCTTGTGTTTGTTCTCTGCATGCATGCTCAGTCATGTCCGACTCTTTGCAACCCACCAGGCTCCTCTGTCCGTGGAATTTCCCAGGCAAGAATATTGGAGTGGGTTGCCACTTCCTTCTCCAGGGGATCTTCCCGACCCAGGGATTGAACCCAAGTCTCCTTCATTGGCAGGATGATTCTTCATTACTGTACCATCTGGGAATTTTCATTCACTATTGCTGTCTAAATTACCCTAAAAATGTAGCAGCTTATATGAACTAACGTTTATTATCTCACAGAGTTTCTGAGAGTCAGAAATTCAGGAACAGCTTAGTTGAGTGATTCTGGCTCAGAGCCTCTCACAAGGGTATAGTCAAAAGTGTAGGCAAAGACTTCAGTTGTCTCAAGACTCGCCTGAGGCTGTAGAATTAACTTCCAAGTTTCCTCAAGTTGTTGTTGATATGCTTTCATTCTTTGCTGGTTTTTGGCCAGAGACCACGATTCTTTGCCTTGCAGTCCTCTCCACAGGCTGCTTGAATGACCATATACATGACAGCTAACCTCCCTTAGAGCAAGTGAAAACACACACACACACACACACACACACACACACAGAATCAAGTTAAATCAAGGTAGAAGTAGTAGTCTCTGGAATCAAAACCAGGTAATAATATACCACCACTTCTGCCATATTCCATTGATCACACAATCCAGGAAGAAACAACACAAAGCTGAGAATACCCGAGGGTGGAGCTGGTAACATCTCTCTGAGGCTGGCTACTACAATGCAACTTTGTGAATGTTTTAATAAGGTCAGATTTGTGGCTGAAAGCAGGGAAGGGGGACGCTGATGACCATCAGTAGCAAAATGTAGCAACATGTAGAGGGCGCAATATCAGATCAGAAATAGGCCAAAGAGGAGAAATTATTTAGTCAGTGACCTGATGAGCCCATTACCAGTTGGAGCCAGAACTGAACTCAAGCTCTACTGCTTATAGCTCAAAAGTCCAAGACACAAAAGTTGGTGGGAAAAGAAAGATGCATTATTTAGGAAGCTGGCAACCTCGGAAGAAGGCAGATGAGCATCCTCCAACTCATCCTCCAGTTGCCAGTTAGAGAAAACAGGATTTCATAGGGAAAAACTGGGAAGTTTCAGGGTGTGCTGGTGGGTACTATGTTTAGAACTGCACAGTCAGTTCCGACAATCATCTTGAAACTGACCATGCAGTGGTCTGGTCAGCATCATCTGGCTTGTTTTAATGAGTTTTTTCTCATTTCCTTGAGACCTGTTCCTGGTATTCTGCAAGCCACAGGTTTAGTACTGCTCAAGATAGAGTCATGACTACAACCTGTTAGCTTTTCCCCTCTGGTGCTGGTTTTAGTATCTGCAAAACAATTCAGAAATGTGCATCAGATATTGTTATCTATGTCCTTCAGGGAGGAACTAGAGATTCTCTAAGGGCTATCCAACCCATCTGTTGTTTAAATTGTTACTAAGTTCTCCTTGCCCAATTGCTATTGTTTGTTGTTACTATTTATTCACATTCTTTCAGTCATTAATTCATGAGCCATGCTTTTATGACTCTGAGGAGACCTGGCAGACTAATGCTTTTCTGCAAATAAGAGGCAAGCAGAGGACATGGTAGGGAGGGGAGGCATCTGTCCCAGGAAGGAGCTGCAGGGTCCTGCTCAGTTACAAGCCTGAAGAAATAAGCTGCCTAACTTTTAGTTGAAATGGGAAGAGGAAGATAGAAAAAGTGAACAAAAATATATAATATTGGCACTTTACTTAGATACATGGCACTTGAATACATCACTTGTCCTCACCAAGCTCAATTAAAACAAAATAAATCAAAGAAGAGAGGCTTGTTTAAAAGAAAAAAAATCAGTGAGTACACAATGACAAGACTGAAATCAATAAAAAAAATTTTGGCCAAGTGTTTCTACTTTTATTCAAGAAAACATTATATGGTTACTATATTTACCCAAACTAGTCATACAATGTTTAGGTAAAGAGATTTCTTCTTTAATTTCTGGACTCTTTCAATTATCTGCACAGACATTTGATACTGTTCCATGTTCTCATGGGGGATTATAAGATTTCTTTGACTTTGACAGAGCATGTTGGACATTATTTTGTTCCTATTGTCTTACCTGAACTTCCCTACCTGCCTCTTTTATACTAGAGATGCTATCCAATTGTACTTTCTTTTCTCATTTGGGAATTTGAAGGAGTGCTTCCTGAATTTTTTATTACAAAAATAACTACAAAAAGAAAATATAACCTATAAAGAGCTAGAAAATACCCCATGCTCCGTTCTACCGTCTCCTAATTTATAACTTACATGATTTTCCTGAAGTAATGCCTTGTTCTGCAGTGGCTTCCTAGGTTGTTTTCTAAATTCATGTTCATAAGGAAGCATTACTACTATCAGATGGCCAAGAAGCCCCCACTCTGGTTGGCAAGACTCTTCATTGCTGAGCTTTTAGTAAATGGCAAGCATTATGCTAAGTGATAGGTGAACATTTATATGCATGACAACTCTGCCAGGGAGGTATAATTGGTCTAATTTGCCAAGAACAGCCTTGGCTTGAAACATGGTTTGAAACTTGGCTATTATGTTGCCTAGGGCACAGTAATAGTTTGCTTGGCTATCCCTCATAGCTATACATTTGAAAGAAAGGCAGTATTTCTCGCTGTCATTCATTGCAAGACTGGAAGCTTTTGGAGGTCAGAGCTGTTGTTAGTTTCCCTCTCTCTCACAGCATACTAGTATACAGTAGGTGATCCACAAATGTTGGATAATTACTACAAACATCCTCTTCCCTGTCATAATGCTAATTGCATCTAGTGATGTTCTATTCAAATCTATTCAATTCAAAAAACATGTATTGACAACTTCTCATTTGGCAGGCATGAAACCAGTGATAACTTGAGCTTTCTGCCCAAAGGCAAATTCTAAAATATTTCCCCATATTGAGAGTAAAAATGTATCAAATCCGTTTGCCAAATCAGTATGAGCCAAGTTAGAACTAGCAGTAACAATGAGAGCAGCTCTGAGGGTCAAGAAAGCATTGCTTTCTCTCAGCCGAGGTTTCCACTTCTGGCGTCTTTTTGTCACACTGCTTGTCCAGGCAAACATAACTAAGCCAAGGTGTAAGATGAACTAAAACTGCAACGTCTGGCCAGACTCTGGTGAAATGTCTCCATTACATGTGAGTAAGTGTCAGCCACTCACATGGTGAGATCTCTGATCATTTACTACTTTACCAGGTTTGTCTTTAGTAATTGGTATCCTCTCAGACAGACCTTACATATGCAAACGCCTGCATGCTAAGTTGCTTTAGTCATGTCTGATCTGACCGCCTGCAACACGATGGACTGTAGCCTGCCAGGCTCCTTTGTCCATGAGAGTCTCCAGGCAAGAATACTGGAGTGGGTTGCCATGCCTTCCTCCAGGGAAGTTTCCCAACCCAGCGATCGAACCCAGATCTCTTATATCTCCTGAATTCACAGGCAGGTTATTTACTATTAGCACCACCTGGGAACCCCACATTCAAATAAATATTCCTAAATAATGACTCAGATTCTGGTAATGGATTATCCTGATGATACCACTTTTTGAAAGCTCTTCTAAAAAATGCTTTTAGAACCAGTTTACAAGCAGCAAAGCAAAAGCAACACAAATATATCCTTTGTTATCAACCATATAAGCAAATCAGTTTCCCTGTTCCGCTATCATAGCTAATTTATTTTCCTTGATGAATGTTGTCACCCACAATTCACAACCTCATTCAACCACCTTGGTGATTTAGTCGCTAAGTCGTGTCTGACCCTTGCAATCCCATGGACTGTAGCCTGCCAGGCTCTTCTGTCTATGGGATTCTCCAGGCGAGAATACTGGAGTGGGTTGCCATTTCCTTCTCCAGAGGATCTTCCCCACCCAGGAATCGAACCCGGGTCTCCTGCATTGCAGGCAGATTCTTTACTGACTGAGCTATGAGGGAAGCCCCACCTTAGATAATAAAATTCGGCTATTAAAAAACAACAATAACAGCAGAAAAACTGTTCTCAAAAGACATAGATTTGGGACATATCGTTGTATGATTTTTATTTCATGGACATTTATTTACCACTTGACCCTCATAAATATAGCTGGTCCCACCAGGATAGACAGAAGTGGTTAGACCTTGTTCAAGCATTATACAAAAAAAAAACCTATGCATTTGTCATTTATGATTTGTGACAATTAGAGAAAATGAAAATTTTTTCTATTTAGCATAAACCAGTAAATACAGAAAACCATAAACTAATGATTTTCAGAATCCATATAATGAGAACCTTAAATCCTTGACCAGTAGACTCTTAAGAAAAAACTCAGTCTGAGACTGGAGTTTAGAGCAGGGTGGAAATAGAAATACTTTCTCAAGGACTCAAGGAAAGATGACCCACTGCAGGTAACAGGTTAGATATGTGTCAACATGAGGCTAATCAGTACAAAAATGTACATGTTGTTAGAAGGCTCCAGATGAAAAGATAAGGTCAAAGTGAAACAAGTCCACTTTGTAATGGAGTCTAACAGGAGTCGTTGCAAAAAGAATGGGATGAATTAACAGAAGGCGCCGAGATCAAATACTTCTGGTCCTGTTCTCTCCTTCTGTGTTTGTAACTCATGTAACCACACCACCCTATTTTCACCACTGCTTGAAGCCAATATTTCTTTTCCATTCCCAGCATCATGGCCTGTCATATCCAAACTGGATAACAGTAATCTCCTCTCCCCTAGACTACCTAGTGTGATCAGATGCTGTGATGTCTCAAATTGTTATCTGTTAAAATCAGAACAAAATATAGTTATGAACTACACTTTGCTAAGGGGAAATAAATTCCAGATCTGTTTCTTTGCCAACTGAAGAATTATATGAAAGCTGGGGCCACTAGAAAGTCTTCCTTGAGAAGACTGCTGATAAAACCTCATATATGAAGATGATAAATAATCTTAATTCCAGAAAGAATAGAAAAAGACATAACCCATACATAAATGTTCACAGGGATGCTGCATCAGAGAGGGAGTACAAAGAAGTAACATTCTGAAAATATTTAGGGATATTCTACCATTTACATGGAGAAGCAACAAAGTAAATGAAACATCATTACTACCATCAAGAAACAGGCATCCACTTGAAAAAGATATCTTAAAAAGTCCAAAGTGACACATGATTTTAGCTAATAGTTAATGAAAATTTTATAAGGAAATGTCCAGGAAAAAAAAGCAGAAGATTTTGACTTCTTCAGTTGCCTTTCAAAATAGGGCAATAGCAACCAAAATATCACAGTGCTATATGAATCTACATTTGAAGAAAATTCTCTCAAGTACCTAGAATAGGTGTTACCAGAACATGGGATGGTCTGGAGCTGGCTCTGATGTGAGGCTGAAACATGTGCGAGAGACAAGAATGTGGACAGGAGGTAACCTAGAAAAACAAACAAATCAGTTAAAAAAAAAAAATTAACTTTTGAAAAGGTGCTATGTGGTCACATAAGTCTAAAAATGCTACAGACATTGTTTCACCTTTCTTTTGGAAATGTGATATGTACAGCAAATTAAAATCTTAAGATATCTTAGTAAAGAAACCAGCAGATATCTTGGATTCAACATATTTTTCAAACTTAGAGCAGAATGGTTTTCCCCTTTTTTTGTCTATTTTTAACTGATGAAACTAATCCATATAGAGCATATATTTTACATACAATACTCTGGCAATTGTTAGGAGGAAAGGTTTGTTGTGAGTCAGAAAAAGGATGGGATCCCAGGCCTGCCACTTAGTAGCAGTTTGATATGAGAAAGTGTCAAAGTCTCAAGCCTTTGTTCCTTTTATTTCAAAGGGTAAAAGTAGCATCCATTTGGATTGAGAAGGGGTCCTGAGCTCAGTTTCTGTTACAATGAACATCAATTATTATATTAATTGCACATAAAGCACTATTATGCTGAAAAAGTATACAAAAATCTTGGAGAAGAATGGCTCTCTGAAAATCACCTTACCTTTTTCACCTGTGTGGAGCAGTAATGAGGAAATCTGGGCAATCAGAAGCAAGATACTGAGCGGCCTTCTCTGAGAGTCCAGTGGTTAAGACACCTCTTCCACTGTAGGATGTGGTAGATCCCTGGTCAATCCCTGGGCAAGGAACTAAGCTCTTTCATGGTGCATGGTGGTCTTCCCTGTGGCTCAACAGTACAAGAATCTGCCTGCAATGCAGAAGACAAGGAGACTCCAGTTTGATCCCTGGGTTGGGAAGATCCCCTGGAGGAGGACATGACAACCCACTCTAGTATTCTTGCCTGGAAAATCCTATGCACAGAAGAGCCTGGTGGGCTATGGTCCATGGGGTCGCAAAGAGTTGAAAATGACTGAAGCAACTGAGCATACAAGCAGGCATGCACACATGATGCATGGTGTGGCAAAAAAAGAAAAAAAAGAAGACTCTGGGCTGCTCTAGGCCAGGAGTCTTCAACCTCCAGGATCTAATGCCTGATGATGTGAATGGAATTGATGCAATAATAATAGAAATAAAATACACAATAAATGTAAAACACTTGAATCATCCGAAACCACTCCCCACACTGTCTGTGAAAAAATTGCCTTTCATGAAAGCAGTTCATGGTGCAAAAAGTTTGGAGACCCCTGCAGGCAGGCTGTATCAGTCTCATAGAGCCCCTTACCATGTCCACTTTCCTATTTTCACGCTTCCTTCTCAGTTTTATAATATATCCCCATATCAATTCTTGCCTGAAAGTTTGTTCATTTTTCTCTTTTCAGCTCAAACACTTTTAAACAATTTCTGACCATGTGCCAGCCACTGTATTCACATGTGTTGTGTTAGTCGCTCAGTTGTGTCCGACTCTCTGTGACTCCATAGACTGTAGCCTGCCAGTCTCCTCCTCCATGGAATTCTCCAGGCAAAAATACTGGAGAGGGTAACCATTCGCTTCTTCAGGGGATCTTCCCAGTCCAGGAATAGAACCCAGGTCTGCTGCATTGCAGACAGATTCTTTACCATCTAAGCTACCATGACTGAAGATTAAAGCAGTACAGAATTAAACTAACTGAGCCAAACCTTCCCGACTGCATGAAGTCTGGACTCACTAGACTACAGTGTAGTGAACCCGCCCCTAGATCCAGGATCCTTGAGCCAGCCATTGTGATATCATACCTGAATCTTGGGAAAGCTATTTAGTGTGTGTGATTTGTAGCTCACACACAAGTAAAGCCATCTATGTTCACCTTTCAAATTCATCACAAATGTCAATTTCTCTCATTTTCTCTTATCAGAAAAATAGCTGACTTTTCCTGAAAAACATGTGCCTTGATTACTGAGAAATTTCACCCCTGAGAATTCTATACTTAGAATATGAAATTATTCTCTTTTAGTCATAATTGTAAAAACCGTATTATATATCTGGTTCTCTATGATGATTATATGCATCTGTGGATGTCACATACTATATTATCTTTTTGAGACTTTAAGATTATGAAAAGCAGAGCAAATGATTGCTTTTCTTTGAATTTCATAGCACCTGAACTAGCATCACACATTTTGGAGAGTCTTTAATACAGGCACAGGAAAATTTTAGCAAAATAGAGACTATCTAGAAGGGTCTTTAAAATTCAGAACATTTTGCAGTGCTTTTTTGTATTTATCCTGCCATAAAGCTTTTATCTCCTATTAAGTTTGAAAATCATAGTAACTTAAGGAAGATCAATACTGTAATTCAACTTTTATTGAAGGTACCATATATGACAAAGTATATTATTATTTTTAGAAGGTATTTGGAATATGTTAATATTATAAAATTTTAGGTTATCTAAGAAATATCTATCTCTGCCATTGCCCACTATAACAAACACAATTGTATGTTTAATTATGAATTAAAATAACCTCTATCCAGTATAATTATTCCTTTAATTCTTAGATAAATAAAATTCATTAATTATTTGATTAAAAATTTTTGAAAGTGCTGAAAAAATATAAGGACAACATAATCATGTTGTGAGCTCTCAGAGGCTGGCATCTCATTGTCCTTATTCAGTATACACAAACTCTAGGAAGTGTCAGTGTTTATATTAAGAAATTGAACCATCAGAAAAACATTATGTTTCTGAATTTCTCCTTCATAAAAAAATCATTGTTATATATCATAAAAATTAAGATGCATTATAATAACATAACCAAATATCCCCTGAGAGAAAGGAGACATTTAAGAACCAAACCAAACTGCTTCTTTTACAGATCAAATCTGGAGAGGCTGCCCAAGACCCCTGGTAGCTAGTGGACTTGGAATTGGAATCACTGTCTCTTGGTTTCATAAGCTATATAGTATATTTCATTGCATCCTTTGATTTATAGCCCTTTGCCTTTAAGCTTTCCACCCGTAGGTGTATCTCTTCAACTCCTAAAATATTTTAGGTCATACAGTTCCCCACGCTTCAGGTTTCCATTTACACAGCTATTAAAAAGTAGCATATTTTTCGTTCAGCATTCCCCATTGGTAGAACTCATAATGCTTCCCATTTAAATACAAACTCTGTAATAGCCAAAATACTTATTAAAAGAAAAACCACTTTCCACTCCAGTGTAATATTACATTCATACATTGAGGGTTTTCTCCACAGGCAAAAAGAGTTAACAGTTCTGATAGAGAGAATGCAATTTAAAGACCATTTAAAGTGATTTACCTTTTTTTAATATTCAGTTTAAATGTGAAGGGGGGAAAAGTCATTCCTGAAAACTAGTTATTTTAATTATGGCAAATTGAAAATTTTGTTCCAGCTATTAGCAGAGAGGTTCATGTAAATTGGCAATAAAGTCTAAAAACTTTGTTCACAAAATGTAATATGTCACTGTACAGTAGCCTAGAAAAAGGGCTAAATTTACTAAAACAACCTCTCTCCCCCTCTTTCTCTATTTCTCTTTCTTTCTGTGTCCTTATCTGTCTCTCCCCCCCTTTCTCTATTTCTCTTTCTTTCTGTGTCCTTATCTGTCTCTCCTCCCCTTTCTCTATTTCTCTTTCTTTCTGTGTCCTTATCTGTCTCTCCCCCTTTTTCTCTATTTCTCTTTCTTTCTGTGTCCTTATCTGTCTGTCTCTCCATCTGTCCCTTTTTCTCGGCTACTTCCTCAGTTGTTGAGAGCTGACTCTGTGCACGAGGTGTGCATGAAATGATAGTCTTTGGTTTTGCAATGAAATGAATTCCCTCGGTGACTTTCAACAGTGTACTCTAGACTGGCAGCTTGCCATCTGGAAACACTGACAGTTGGCTCCCTTGGGCCCAATGCGCAGCACTACTGTGAGATAGCATTAGTCGCCGAAGAAAATGGACACGGGAGGCTCAAACTACTTGACACAAATAAAATGGAGAAGCTAGTCGGCTTTTAAAGTAGAAGAAGGAGGGGAAAAAACAGGAACCATGGACCTTACAAAAGAGGTTTTTTCAGTGTCTTTTCTCAAAAAATCCATTTAGAAGTCAAGAGACTGATTTTTATTAGGTTGCTTAAAGGAACAAACTGAGTACACAGTTTATTAATGAGGAGTAATCTAAGCCGTGTAGATGTGTGTGTGCTCAGTTACTCAGTTGTGTCAAACTCTTTGCAACCCCATGGACTGTAGCCCAGGCTCCTCTGTCCGTGGGATTTCCCAGGCAAGAATACTGGACTGGGTTGCCATTTCCTACTCCCAAGGATCTTCCCAATCCAGGGATCAAATCGGAGTCTCTTGAGTCTCCTGCATTGGCAGGAAGACTTTTTACTACTGCACCACCTGGGGAGCCCTCAGTGAAGACATACTACAGTTCAGTCATATGAAGAACTGGGAGTGGTTTACTGCTTATTTCTGCCATGAGAGGTATATGATAAAGTGAAGTCGCTCAGTCGTGTCTGATTCTTTGTGACCCCATGGACCGTAGCCTACCAGGTTCCTCTGCCCATAGGATTTTCCAGGCAAGAGTACTGGAGTGGGTTGCTGTTTCCTTCTCCAGGGGATCTTCCCGACCCAAGGATTGAACCCGGGTCTCCCGCATTGCAGGCTGACACTTTACCGTCTGAGACACCAGGGAAGTTGATAAATCTTATAAAATGTCTTAATTTTTCATTTTCCTCAAAAATAGAAATATAACATTTAAATATTTTAAAAATCTTTTTAAATAATAATTTTCTTATATTTAAAATACTTGATAAATCCATTACTTGCTTAAGGCAACAAAGTAAGCTATTTGATAATCAAATTAAAAGTTTGGCAAAGTACTACAGTGTTTACACTGAAGTGCTTTTGCCTAATTGCTGCTGCTCCTGCTGCTAAGTCGCTTCAGTCGTGTCCAACTCTGTGCGACCCCATAGATGGCAGCCCACCAGGCTCCCCCATCCCTGGGATTCTCCAGGCAAGAATACTGGAGTGGGCTGCCATTTCCTTCTCCAATTCATGAAAGTGAAAAGTGAAAGTGAAGTCGCTCAGTCGTGTCCGACTCTTAGCAACCCCATGGACTGCAGCCCACCAGGCTCCTCCGTCCATGGGATTTTCCAGGCAAGAGTACTGGAGTGGAGTGCCATTGCCGTCTCCGTTTGCCTAGTTACTTTCATTCAAAGTTTGCTTATATCCTGAATTTTGAAAAGTTGTTCTTATGGATAACTATTATTTATACTGTTAAAATTAATAAAGCTATTTATTCTTCTTTGATTAAATACTACAAAAGAGGTGGAAATACTATGATATATGACAAACCATGTTCTATCTAGACATACAGTTTGAACTTTATATCAGGGCTGATAGCTCACCTGGTAAAGAATCCGAGTGCAATGAAGGAGACACTGGTTCAATTCCCAGATGGGGAAGATCCCCTGGAGGAGGGCATGGCAACCCACCCCAGTATTCTTGCCTGGAGAATCCCCACGGACAGAGGAGTCTGGCCAACTACAGTCCATGGGGTCACAAAGAGTTGGAGGCAACTGAGTAGAGCATCACACATAATTGGGCTTCCCTGATAGCTCAGTTGGTAAAGAATCTGCCTGCAATGCAGGAGACCTGGGTTAGATTCCTGGGTTGGGAAGATCCCCTGGAGAAGGGATAGGCTACCCACTCCAGTATTCTTGGGCTTTCCTTGTGGCTCAGCTGGTAAAGAATCCACCTGCAATGCAGAAGACCTGGATTTGATCCCTGGGTTGGGAAGATCCCCTGGAGAGAGGAAAGGCTACCCACTCCAGTATTCTGGCCTGGAGAATTCCATGGACTGTATAGTTCATGGGGTCGCAAAGTGTCCAACAGGACTAAGCGATTTTCACTTTCTCTTTCAATGCCATATGCATATTGTTGTTTTATAATGCTTTAAAATTTAAAAGCCCATTTAATGATATCTAGTGATAGTTCTAATTAAGTACTTGTGATATTATAAATACTTACAATTGATTAAGTTCCCTCATGATCCTTTGAAACTATAAATAGTATGTAAGCTAAGGTAACTCTCCTAGAATACTTGAAGAATAAGCAGAAATAGGAGTACAAGTCAGGGAGTTATAGCCAGGTACTTTTATACATTTATACACTCTTAATATATGTGTACAATAATATATAATGCAATGTATATAAATATATATTTATATATAATTGAATTGCTGTTGTATACATTTTCATGTGCTCCACTTCCATAGTTATTACTTTTACAAATGAAAGAGAAAAGATCAATTTGAGTTACTAATACAAAAGTACCCAAATCACCAAGACATAGCACACTCTAAGATTATGTTTTATACTCAAAATCTAATTATACTTTTCTGATCTGGTGTGTACATCAAAACCTTGTCAAGTTAAGCTTTATGAGTTCATGTTTACTTTGAAATTCATTTTGACTCTAATGTTTCACTTTTATCTTTAAAACTATTTATAATGGTAACTTAGTACAGCAAAAAGGAAGCTCCAAATAACATTATGCAACGTTTATTGAATAATAACATAAATAGTGGGTACATTCAGAAGCATAAGGAGCTCAACTTTAGTGTTTCTTCCTTTGTGGAGAATCCTTTTATTCTTCAGGCTCTATAGGAGTTTTATGTCATATGCAAAAAGATATTTGTATATATAATTTCTATTGTTTCAAAGTTCCACATAACAATCTTGTGGACATACTACTAAAGTAATGATTAAACTGATAAGGTGTGATTACTCAATGTCTAATACAGTGGACTGTAGGCTTGGCTGTATTAACATGACCTGGGGAACTTTTAAAATTCCACTCGCTTTCAGCTGTTTCAGAATCTCTGGGGGTGGGACCTGGTTTTTCTTTTTTAATCTTCTCAGGTTGAGTCCCATTAGAGAGCCAAGATTGAAAACCATTATCTAATTTTACTTGACTCCGCTCACTATATTTCCTCAACACTACCTTAACTAGGCACTTACCTTCAGGTTCCCGTCTTCATCACAACTAAAAAAGTAAAGAAGCCATGAGCCACATAACAAATAGTAGAGGCAGTAGTACTTGGAAAGGTACAATGTTTGCTAAAGTCAACTGTAGCCCTAAAGTGACCACCTTAGGCTGCTTAAACATATAGGACATATTGGATTTTTACATTTGTTTGTTTTAGCATTCTATATGGCACCAAAAGTAACTTAGTGGGAAATTTCAGAATTGATGCTACACATTTTGTTTGTTTGTCTATCAATTTGTACACGTATATGTGTGTGTATGTATCAAGTATACTTCTAACATGAAGTTCTCACACTAAGTCAATAAGTCTCAGTGCAGTCGCTCAGTCGTGTCTGACTCTTTGTGACCCCATGAATCGCAGCACGCCAGGCCTCCCTGTCCATCACCAACTCCCGGAGTTCACTCAGACTCACGTCCATCGAGTCAGTGATGCCATCCAGCCATCTCATCCTCTGTCGTCCCCTTGTCCTCCTGCCCCCAGCCCCTCCCAGCATCAGAGTCTTTTCCAATGAGTCAACTCTTCCCATGAGGTGGCCAAAGTACTTGAGTTTCAGCTTCAGCATCATTCCCTCCAAAGAAATCCCAGGGCTGATCTCCTTCAGAATGGACTGGTTGGATCTCCTTGCAGTCCAAGGGACTCTCAAGAGTCTTCTCCAACACCACAGTTCAAAAGCATCAATTCTTCGGCACTCAGCCTTCTTCACAGTGCAACTCTCACATCCATACTTGACCACTGGAAAAACCATGGCCTTGACTAGATGGACCTTTGTTGGCAAAGTAATGTCTCTGCTTTTTAATATGCTATCTAGATTGGTCATAACTTTTCTTCCAAGGAGTAAGCATCTTTTAATTTCAATAAGTCAATAAGTCTACTTTATGCTTAATTTTAAGCCCCTAGAAAGAAAATAAACAAACTGACTATTGTAAAACTAGCAATAATCACTTTGAAGCATAACCTGAGATTAACTCAATATAGAGCTGTTTTTTAAGAATGAGCCCAAAGTTTGATAGGGGAGCCCTAGTGAAGAAAGAGTGAAAGAAGAGAGGAATTGGAAATATATTAGGAAAAAAACAGATACAAAAACAGATATAAACTTCCTTGTATATTTTATCAACTTACATCTGTCCTGAGATCACCCTCACAACTAAGCTGCTAATTATTTTCTGAAAGAGTGCAGATAAGTAGTAGGAAATACTTGTTAGAAATTTGACACATTGAAAAGGCTAAAGCCAGGAAACGCTGAGGTGTCTTTAGTTTCCTGATTTGCTGCTAGGACAACAGCATAAGAAAGCAGGACATCATGGGCTAGAGCATTTTTGTTATTATGTAAAGTTTGGGTCCCAGATGTTATTTTTGAGGTAACTGTTTAGATTCAGGCCCAATCACCAATAAGGGCAGTGATCCTTAATCCCTTATGGAGGCTCTCCCCAGCCTGGCTGTAATACAGGCTACAAAAAGACGGGTTGATCAAAGGCCATGTGGAAATGACCCCAAAGTCATCTACCCTGACCTATTCCATTTAAGCTACTATTTTTCTGCTGACAGCCTCTCCTAGCAGAGTAGTATAAATACTTACACCAAGAATAGAAATCTTACACTTAAAAATAATCAGATTCACTTTTCCCAGGGGAGAGAATAAGTTTGAACTTCCCCAGAGTCTTGAGTGTGCTGCTAATAGCATCTACTTTAGCTGTTTATAGATTTACTTTGGTAACACCTATTGGCAATGAAGAGAGAAAAATAACCCAAATTTGTCAGATATCCCTTTATTTAATGCAAGTGACAAAATCAGAAACCATTCAAGAAAGGTAGGTTTTCTCTTTCCCACTTGAGCAATTCATTATGAAATCTTGTTCTTTCAACACAGTTTCTAGCTTCAATCTATTTCAATTCAAATATATAAGCTGAAAAATAGTGTACTAGAAGACAAGTGTGAATAACACTACTAATTTTTAAAAACTTGCCTTTGAGGCACTCTCCGGATAGTAATGAACAAATAATGATATGCCATGTAAAATGGGAAAGTGAAACAGTTTAAAAGCAAAAGTTAAACACAAAGACTCTTAATTGAACTGTCTTCAAGTATCTGTGGATTTAAACACCATGCTTTGGCTAATCTCCCAAATGCTCAAAGAACTGCTGAGGATGTAGGATTTAGGGAAACTATTTTTCTCAAGCCCCAAACTCTTCATTTAATATGAATAGAGAACACTTTCTCCAAAAAACATTGAATGTGTTTTGTAAGTTGTCAAGGTCATCACTGGAAGCCTAAATTCTTTCTGTGAGCACATCATTTATTAATTTCTACCAAAATGTCTATCTTTCCATATTGCAAGATGACCCAAGGCCAAATATTACCTTCCTTACTGACAAATCAATAAGACATTTAGTCTGGAATGGGTCACTGAATGAAGAGAGCACTTCCATTTCCAGACAATTTAGTCTGAGAAAAAAATCCTAACTTTTCAGTGTCTTCTTGTCAGCCACTCACTAGCTGCATTTGAAAGTTGATTTGAAAGTTAGGAGATGAAGATACGTATTTTTTAGGACCTGAATTTAGAATTAAATCCTGATCTACCAAAGTGTACTTAGGTGAGTTTTTGCTAAAGGAAGCAAAATGTGTTAGTTAAAAACAAGCAACCCCCCAACTCACCTACCCACCCCTCACAAAAAAGAAAAAAAGAAAGAGAAAAAAATTTTAAATGTCTAGATTATAGAAAGAGTTCTGGTTATGTCAATTCTTAGATGTATATCTGGTGCTATGTTGAGATTACATTAGGAATTGATCATTTGTAAGGCAAAAGGTGGGAAAACAGTGGAAACAGTGTCAGACTTTATTTTGGGGGGCTCCAAAATCACTGCAAATGGTGACTGCTGTCATGAAATTAAAAGACACTTACTCCTTGGAAGGAAAGTTACGACCAACCTAGATAGCATATTCAAAAGCAGAGACATTACTTTGCCAACAAAGGTCCATCTAGTCAAGGCTATGGTTTTTCCAATGGTCATGTATGGATGTGAGAGTTGGACTGTGAAGAAGGCTGAGCACCGAAGAATTGATGCTTTTGAACTGTGGTGTTGGAGAAGACTCTTGAGAGTCCCTTGGACTGCAAGGAGATCCAACCAGTCCATTCTGAAGGAGATCAGCCCTGGGATTTCTTTGGAAGGAATGATGCTGAAGCTGAAACTCAAGTACTTTGGCTACCTCATGGGAAGAGTTGACTCATTGGAAAAGACTCTGATGCTGGGAGGGATTGGGGGCAGGAGGACAAGGAGATGACAGAGGATGAGATGGCTGGATGGCATCACCGACTCAATGGACGTGAGTTTGAGTGAACTCCGGGGCGATGGACAGGGAGACCTGTTGTGCTGCAATTCATGGGGTCGTGAAGAGTAGACATGACTGGGTGACTGAACTGAAGTGAACTGAAGGCAAAAGGAAATCACTTCTGAATATTCATTGGAAGGACTGATGCTGAAGCTGAAGCTCCAATATTTTGGCCACCTGATTTGAAAAACTGACTCATTAGAAAAGACCATGATGCTGGGAAAGATTGAAGGCAGGAGGAGAAGGGGATGACAGAGGATGAGATGGTTGGATGGCATCACCAACTCAATGAATATGAGTTTGAGCAGGCTCTGGGAGTTGATGGACAGGGAAGCCTGGTGTCCTACAGTACATGGGGTCGCAAAGAATCCGACATGATTGAGTAATTGAACTGAACTGAAAACAAAAGGATAAAGATTGGAGAATGGTTAATATTCACAGAATGGAGTCTATTTCCAAAGTAAAAGTCATTCTGCCTAAAGAGAGGGTGGGCAAGGGAGGAACCGATTGTTACAGCAGCTGAGAACGTCCTTAAATTAACTTTACAAGGCTCAGATGGAAAAGAATGATGCAAAATGTTGTCAGAAGTTAGCAAAGCTACATTAATTTCTATCCTCATAGCGGTATTCCCCTGAGCAATAGATTTAGCCCAAATATTTAGGAGATTCCCATGATGTGACTATAAATGTAATAACACATTCTGGGAGTGTTGGTGATAGAAATAGGACTGGAAATAGCTTTGTTGCATCATAAGAAGAGTAACATAATAGGTGTGTGGGGCCCTGAAAGCCATCTGATGACTGGGGAGCCTTTTCTGCACCCCACCAGCTTTCACATTTGCCAGGAGACGCAGCAAACATAAACTTGCCTGGTAAGATTTAAAGTGTGTCCTTGAATACCCAGGTGGTTACAGCTCCCAAGTCGAAAGTGTTCTCATTCTAATGGCTTCAGCTATACAGCTCAAATGATATCAGTTCAGTTCATCTGACTCAGTTGCATCTGACTCTTTGCAACCCCATGAACCACAGCACGCCAGGCCTCCCTGTCCATCACCAACTCCCGGAGTCCACCCAAACCCATGTCCATTGAGCTGGTAATGCTATCCAACCACCTCATCCTCTGTCATCCTCTTCTCCTCCTGCCCTCAATCTTTCCCAGCATCAGGGTCTTTTCAAATGAATCAGCTCTTCGAATCAGGTGGCCAAAGTACTGGAGTTTCAGCTTCAACATCAGTCCTTCCAAGGAACACCCAGGACTGATTTCCTTTAGGATGGACTGGTTGCATCTCCTTGCAGTCCAAGGGACTCTCAAGAGTCCTCTCCAGCATCACAATTCAAAAGCATCAATTCTTCGGCTCCCAGCTTTCATTATAGTCCAACTTTCACATCCATACATGACCACAGGAAAAACCATAGCCTTGACTAGACAGACCTTTGTTGACAAAATAATGTCTCTGCTTTTTAATATGTTGTCTAGGTTGGTCATAACTTTCCTTCCAAGGAGTAAGTATCTTTTAATTTCATGGCTGCAATCACCATCTGCAGTGATTTTGGAGCCCAGAAAAATAAAGTCAGCCACTGTTACCACTCTTTCCCCATCTATTTGCCATGAAGCGATGGGACCGGATGCCATGAATGATATAAGCCACCTTTTTGGATATGTGCAACATAAACAGTTTTAAACAATGAAAAGTCTTCCAGTATTGCTCAACAGAAGAAAATGATTTCTAATCATGTGAATTCCTGATTCTTTCCATTGCATTCAAGACCAGAAGTAGGCAGAGAAGAAAAGCCACCCTTGTTTCATGTAACGATTGTCTCAGTACACATGTGATTCTGAAGAACCAAAAGATGGAATCTGTAGTACCACCCTAAGAAAGTCTTTTTCCAACAGTTGCCAAAATGCTAGAGGAAAGAGGGCCATGATTTGCTTGTTGTTTCTGAAAATGTCATCACAGTCTTAGAAGCTCTATTTTTTCTATCATTCCTTCATTGGACCGGCAGCCTCAGTGGGCATGCACAATCTCATTTCTGCTGAGATTTCCTGTCTTTCCCCTTCTATATTTGATTTGTCTGATTTTCTCCATGATGTCAAGTATCCAACAGCAGGACCTGTCATACAAGAAGGGACACAGTGTATATCTGAGTGAATATCAAAGTGGTTCATTATTAGTCCAATGACAGAGACATATGATGAATTATTCTGAAATGACATTTGAGATGACAGGGGATGAAAATCCCCAAATCAGAGATGGTGGTTCTTTGGGGCTCCAGAGCAACACTGTTGTCAGTAAAACTAGCTATGTACAAAGATGTTGCAACACTGGACAGCCCCCAAATCAATTCATCATCATAGGCCATGAAACTCACTTGTGGCAAAATCAATACAGAATTTCAGGCTGCCTGATAAAGGATCAGAGAGAATTTTATTTACTCTTTTACTTTGCAAATGTTACCTTTAAATCCAATGAGAAAAAACTGCCTTTGAAACTTTACCATAAAGTCAAACTACAACTTTAAATAGTATCCAAACACTATTAAAGAAGAAACCTAAACTGTTTTCAGGGCCTAGGAACACACTATTTCAGTCTGATGCTTCAATAAAGAAATAAAGATAGGTTTATAATGATAAATGAAAGAATCCTGATAGGTTAAAAATTATAAAGTTCCAAAATGGAAAAATTCTGAAAAGTAGCATTGATATAGAAATGAAAATATAATCTTGTTTCACTTTCGTGAAATTCAAGTATCTTAATGACTGCAAATAGTTTTTATATAGAGTATAAGGAAAAGGTGTTGTGGGAAGTTCTGATTTCCATGAAGATTGTCATTATAATATTCTGGTTAAATAATAACAAAAAATAACAAGATCTACTTTGAATCAATATTTACTTTGCCAGGCACTGTGCAAAGAGCTGTGTGTACATTTGTAAATTAATCTTTATAGTAACCAATGAGGTAGACACTCAATGTTTTCATTTTACAAAAGTAATTGAAGGACAACAAAAGTAAGTAATGGCAAAAGGATGTAAATCTAGTAAGCAGTTAAGCTAAACCAGGAACCCAGGAAGCCTAACTCCAGAACATGTGCATGTAAACACTATGATAAACTCACAAAATTCAGGAGGAAGCCCTTTTTCTTCCCCTTTTAACTCCAAGAATTTTATGTATAAACTCTAGGATTTGGGGAAAATTACCTATAAAATGGCCAGATCATCTTCTAAGGGTTTTGATGTCATTATTAAAAATAATTCTGTAGTCATAATCATATCATGTGTTAGCTCTGTGAACTCTTATTGCTCAAGTGATAATGAAATTAATGACAGGATTCTTCAAAACAAAACGTGTATCTAAGATACTCATTTATCATCAACTTAAATAATTCCAGAAAACCTCCAAACCATTCTCATCTAAGCCTAGGTATTGTAAACTTCCCAAAATAAATTCCAGTGGCAATTAGCTTAAAAAATATCAATTGCTTTAATTTTATCAACCATGACAATCACACACACACACACACACACAGACTCACACACGCTGAGTCTAAATTCTAGGGTTGATCAGGCAGTGTTCCATAAGTTTCAGTTCTCAAATTAATCTAACATTGATTTGCTATTCTATTACTGGCCCTTTTGCTTTGAAACTTACAGTGTAATTTTTACTTTTTTACTAAATTAAAAACAGGTTTTATAGAGGCAATGTTTAGAAGACAGATGGATCAAAATCACACAAAAAACAGTTCAAATTTATTCTGGCATTCTCTACAGAAGGAATGAAGAAAACAACACAAAATGCATGCATGCTGCTGCTGCTGCTGCTGCTACTGCTGCTAAGTCACTTCAGTCATGTCCGACTCTGTGCGACCCCATAGACGGCAGCCCACCAGGCTCCCCCGTCCCTGGGATTCCCCAGACAAGAACACTGCAGTGGGTTGCCATTTCCTTCTCCAGTGCATGAAAGTGAAAAGTGAAAGTGAAGTTGCTCAGTCGTGTCTGACTCTTCTCGACCCCATGGACTGCAGCCCACCAGGCTCCTCTGTCCATGGGATTTTCCAGGTAAGAGTCCTGGAGTGGGTTAGTACTAGTCTATGCAAAAACAAAGCAACACACATCCCATAAGACATTAACCTGAATTTTGTGGTCAAGATTTTCCTCAGAGAAAGTTATCTTGCCCATCCTGACAAGTGTTTTAGGGATATTAGAAAATAGTGTATCTGTTTCCTAATTAGTTTTCCAATACTTTGGCCACCTGATGTGAAGAACTGACTCATTTGAAAAGACCCTGATGCTGGGAAAGATCAAAGGCAGGAGGAGAAGGGGATGACAGAAGATGAGATTGTTGGATGGCATCACCGACTCAAGGGACATGAGTTTAAGTAACTCTGGGATTTGGTGATGGACAGGGAAGCCTGGCGTGCTGCAGTCCCTGGGGTTGCAATGAGTTGGACATGACTGAACAACTGAATTGACTTCCTAATTAGACATGTCACTATAGTCAGAGGTCTAGCTTTCTGCTTGGAGAAGGCAATGGCACCCCACTCCAGTACTCTTGCCTGGAAAATCCCACGGACGGAGGAGCCTGGTAGGCTGCAGACCATGGAGTCACAAAGAGTCAGGCAGGACTGAGCGACTTCACTTTCACTTTTCCCTTTCATGCATTGGAGAAGGAAATGGCAACCCACTCCAGTTTTCTTGCCTGGAGAATCCCAGGGACGGGGGAGCCTGGTGGGCCGCCGTCTGTGGGGCAGCACAGAGTCGGACACGACTGAAGCGATGCAGCAGCAGCAGTAGCAGCTTTCTGCTTGGGGTACGTGTGTGTGTCTGTGTGTGTGTGTTTGCTCTGTCATGTCTGACTCTTTGCGATCCCATTGACTGTAGCCTACCAGGCTCCTCTAGCCATAGGATTTCCCAGGCAAGAATACTGGAGTGGGTTGCCATTTCCTCTTCCAGAGGATCTTCTTCACCAAGGGATCAAAACCACCTCTCTTGCATCTCCTGCTTTGGCAGGCAGATTCTTTACCGCTGCGCCACCTGGGAAGCCCTAGCTTTCTGCTTAATACTACTCTAAAATTTCTCAGAATTCAAGCACCGAATGTCAGTCCATTGCAAAAAAAAATAAAAAAATAAAAGATGGTTTAAATACAGCTTGCAAGTGACATATGGAGACAAAAAACACTACAAAACTGCAATCAGATTGCTATTTCTTGTTTTATAGCACAAGGTTATAGCTGAGTGGAATTTAAAATCCTAAAGTCAATAATATATTTACTCTGAACTGATTTGACGAACAGAAAATTTACAAACTTGCTGCTGTCTCGATTCCCAGCTCTTTTAGGATAAAATTCAGCCAGTTTTCTTTTTTCCAGTAGGAAAAAATGAAAGTTCATATATAGAGTGAATTCACTAGGTATAACTTCTTTCAATATGGACAAAGACAACAAGGTTCTTAAAAATATAAAGAAAAAAATTTCTTCATATGAGAGAATCCCAGTTTGCAATTGAGAACCTAGATAAAAAATACATATGTTTCGTATTTATAATTACAGTACATATTTTAACAGTTTAATATGTACAGTAGAATAATTGAGTTAAAAAAGAGTACCATTAACTCACCCCACTAATAAATGCAAATGTTTGTTTTCTTTTGTTCTAGAACCTCAGGTCAAGTGTTCTTGACAGCTTGTCGACAGATCCCCACTGGTACGGCAGCATGAAGATTGTGTCTGTTTTTTTTTATTTCAGAATTTCTTCCTGCAGGGGTAGGCCATTACCAGCTGGGGTGCTTGTATACAATATCTGCCTCTCACATCTTCCACCTAGGATGGCTTTAACTCTCTTAGGGGAGAACTTATTTTGGTTTTTCCCAGGCAGAGGGCCCACTTCTCTTGCTCATATTCATCAATTATTGTTAAAGATTAAACATAGTATGGGCTTCCCAGATAGCGCTAGTGATAAAGAATCTGCCGCCAGTGCAGGAGACATAGGAGTGTGGGTTCTATCCCTGGGTCAGGAAGATCCCCTGAAGGACGGCATAGCAACCTACTCCAGTATTCTTGCTGGAGAATCCCATGGACAGAATGGCCTGGCAGGCTATAAATCAGAGAGGCACAAAGCGTCAGAAATGACTGAAATGACTTAGCACAGCACAGCACAAACAGTGCAGTGAAATATTAGCATGGTTTCAGTTTCTCTATTGCTATGATAAAAATAAAGTGCATTGGTAGAATCTGGGCATAGGATTAGTCTGAAGTTGGACCCAAGGACAAGGTAGACTGTATGACCTAAAGAATATTTGAGAATCTGCATGATATCCAATTCCAACCACAAGGACCAGTCATTTTATTCAAAGTGCTGAAAACTGAACTATCACCAGAAAGCTATAGGTAATAAAGTCCTACATATATGGAAACTAGCCATGCAGGTGCTTTAACATATTTCATATATAGGATAAGACAAGCAACTGTTGGTATAATATTATAGTGGTGTATTAGCCAATTGGGAGTTAATTAGATTCAAGTTATTTTGATGTGGCAACCAAAGCCAAAACTTTTAAAATTAAGGTCATTATTTGTTAATTTATTCAAGGTATACATTTTATTTCTTTCAAAAAACAAATAGTAACCAAAAATTTACTAAGAACAGATAGTTTTCTAGACATTGGGTATACAGTAGTAAACATGGTAGATATTTTTCCTGCCTTACAGATTTTATAGTTTAGCAAGGAAGACAAGCAATTAAATAGGATATTGCAATGATAAATGATAAGTTTCAATACAAAGAATCACATGGGTTATGAAAACTCCATGCTAAAGGAACTGGCACAGTTAGGGAGAATCTAAGGGAAAAAAAGAAAGGAAGGAAGGAAGAGTTGTAAAGCTGAGAAGGAGGTAAGAGTAATGTAAGAACAGAAGGAAAAAGGAATGATCGATGAAGTAGAAACAGCTATTTAAAGACCCAGAAGCAAGAGAGCATGACATATTCAAGAAACTAAAAGAAGGCAAGTTTAGGGGGAATACAAAGTGTGAAGGTGAAGTTAAAAGATCAGAAAAAAGGAAGAAACAGTAGCAAGACCTGACAAGAACTCATAAACAAAGTTGAGAATGTGTAGCTTTAGTGTAGCTTTATCTGAGAAGTAACAGGAAGTTTGTTAAAACTAATTAAACACAGGTTTAAACCTGTGTAGGAAGATGATCAATGGCAACCCACTCCAGTACTCTTGCCTGGAAAATCCCATGGATGGAGGAGCCTGGAAGGCTGCAGTCCATGGGGTCGCTGAGGGTCTGACACGACTGAGCGACTTCACTTTCACTTTTCACTTTCATGCATTGGAGAAGGAAATGGCAACCCACTCCAGTGTTCTTGCCTGGAGAATCCCAGGGATGGGGCATCCTGGTGGGCTGTTGTCTATGGGGTCGCACAGAGTTGGACACGACTGAAGTGACTCAGCAGCAGCAGGAAGATGATCACCATGTTTTACAAAGATCATATTAGACCTAGATATAGGACCGAAGACTCTTTAGGAATCTGGGATTCCTACTTGGCAAGAGGATGGGTAAACTTTGATCTTAGCATGATAGAGAAATTTAAAGCTGAGATCCAAGAAGGAGGGCCTATCCCTAAGATAACAAATAATAATAATAATAATTTCTTTTACTCTTTTTGGGAACTTGTCTCTGCCCCAGACTCCACATGGGGAAAAGAAATTTAACAAAATTGAATTTATACCAGACACAGGAAGAAGTTCAACATTTACACAAGAGTGTGGAACTAAAACCCTAAAATGATCATTTGTTTTAAACAAATTCCATCTCAGTGAAAATCCAGGATTATGACAAGAATTTTTTTAATTACTCTGTAATTAAAAAAAAAATCATAAAGAACAAAATCCTAATGGAACTAAAAACTAACTCAGAAGGAAAAAGTTAAAATCACACAACATAACATATCCAGTGGAGTTAGAGGAGCATGCATAATAGTGTGTAGATTTAGATTCCCAGCTATTTCATAGAAGACATTCTAAAAAAGATTACACAATATGTATATTTAAAGTGACTGAAGAGATGAAAGAAGGATTAGAAACCATAAAGACACTGTTTACTGCCTTTTTATTGCATCTTACATTCGGACACACAGCATCAAGCTGTTTTATGGATCTTCCTGCTCAGAAAATCTTACCTTATTAGGAAACTGAAGTTAAAACAAAAGATAAATTTCTTTCATCTTTGCCTTTCCCTAGGCTAATCCCTAAACAGCCAATGATGGCGATTCTGGCAGTACTCAATGAAATGTCTCAGGATTTACATTATTACATCAACTTCCTCAGGGTTTCAGATTGATAGCAAATCTACTCTATCAGGGACGATCCCAACTGCTTTGAAAGCACATCAACACTGAAATCTTTAGAAGTGGGTTGATTGAAAATCTAATCTTAAATAGTTAATTCAAAGCACATTCAACAGATAGTGAATGTTTTCATTTAGTGTTTAGCTTCAGAATCCTGGCAAAGGATGAGAAAAAAAAGAAAAAGAGGAAGAAAGACTTGGTCTCTAGTTCTAGGGCAACCAGCTGGTTGCATAAGATTTTTGGTGTTGAACCATTCTCAGCTCAACACAGTCCATAGATGCTAATCATAAGTCCCCTGACAAATGACGAGGAATGTGGCCTAATTACCCTTACAGCTATTTACACTTCATCTTCAAATACAGCCTAGTGGCTAATAGTTTGGTAGAAGTAATAGGATAGTACTTTCAAAGTTAAGTGCCTCAAAAATTTGTTCCAATAACCAAAAATAAACAAATGTGACAGTACAGTGCTGCCTACCTTGCTCTGCAGAAGCCTCAAGTGGCAAATGTCTCCAGCAGACACATAAACAACCAAGGGTTGCTCATTTAATTAGAACTAGTGTAGACTTTTAGTGGGAAATTTTTACAATAGACTGCATTTTTCTTCTCAATGTCGCCTTTAATTTTGGATGATTGTTCAGTTTAGAGAGTTTTTTGAGCCAGCTATAAGTCCTTCATAATTTGCTAAAGCATAGAAGAAGGATATCTAACAGAACACCTCTGCCTAATCTCTGGAAGTGAGGACACAGGGGTAGGAAGAGGGGATGCCACCCAGTATTCTGCTAGGAAGGAAATTTGATCAAAAAGACATCTTAGCATTCAAAGCTGTATCAGTAACCACAAGCTACTGCTAAATTGATAGAATCATCAACAATGTTATTATAGAAACTTATGATTTCACTTTTACATTGTATCCATTTTCTTCATCATCTGTATGGGTGCGACCAGATAATCTTGGGTAAATTCCAAGGAATGCATTGGAAGATCAAGTGAAAATATATGTAGGGGCCATATTTGAAAATCCTTGAGGACCATGTTAAGGCTTTTGACCTAGATATCATATGCATGGGGATCAGGATTGAAGGAAAAAATAAAGGATGTTTACAGTTACGACTTAAGAAGAGTGGTTTGTCAGATTGGAACAGAAGCTTTGCTAAAAGTAGGAACGTATCTAGGCAGCAACTATAAAACACAAGATGAGAAGTAATAGGTCAGAGTTTCACTTTTGAACTCTTGTACCCTCAGCAAATCTCTTCCCAGGAGCTCCCATTTCTAAAAACAGTAACACCAGATATAATACTTACCCCAGAAGTCCTCACTCTTTAGTTTGCACAGAGATCTCCTGGGGATCTTTTGAAAAAGATGTATGTAGGATCTTACCATTAGAAATTTGAATCAAGAATTCTAAGATAGGACTGATGGAGGTTTCAATATTTCTGCAAGCTATCTTGATGTTGGTGACCCTGGGATCATAATCTGAAAAAAACACTGCTTTAAAGAATCTAAGGGTTTAAAAAAAAAAAAAAAAATTCCTCAACTGCATTCTTCTCTCTGTAGGAAGCCTTCCAAAAATAATCAATTGAAAAAAGTTCCCAATTATGGAACTTATGATCTACTATAGTTTCAAGGAAAGTGAAGTTAATTGTAATCTGAATAAACTGTTAACCATTACATAAAATAAAGAAGTAGGAAACTATACAAAAATTGTAGAGGTTTGGTATTACATATAATATTTATATGCATACAAATTCCAATTAGAATATTCTTGTTTTAAATAGAAAAACAGATTTTAAGGGCCTTTTTCTTTTTTTCATCTTTCTTCTCAGGAACTCACAAAAAAGCGTGTAGCCTTGATGTAAGATTTTTAAGTATATGGTGTATGCTTGGCAACAAAACCAATTAATGCTTAGTGTGTATGTGTGTTTTTAGTCGCTCAGTTGTGACCAACTCTTTATGACCACACAGACTGTAGCCTGCCAGGCTCACAATGGATTTTAATTGAATTACATTTACAGATCAATTCTGAAAGATTTTAGATTTTTAATTACTGAATATTTCAAGCTATGAGCTATCCCTCATTTATTTAGTTTTTAAACGTTTTTCAATCAGATTTTTAAATTTTTTAAAAATAATTTTTGTATAGGAATTTTTATGATAAATTGCTAGCTAGCTTGCATTTTTATAATTTAAAATGGGGTTTTTAAGACTATTTTTAAAATACATGTAAATGTGTATATAACACTTTCAATTTTTAACTATCATACTTGTATTAAAGTCTTATGAATAATTTTCAAATTATTAATAAATTAATAAATAATTTATTACTTATATTCTATCAAATTGTCTTCATTCACAGTGATTTGATTTCCAACTATTGTCAGGCTTTGTTGTTCACTGTTTGGTTTCAAACTGCATATAAATTTTTTCTTGGTCTCACTGCACTGCACACAACGAAGTGTAAAAAAAATTGTAACAACAGTAACTGATCTCTTGTTCCTAACTTTAAAATAAATACTATCAGCATTTCACTATAAAATATTGTGTTTACTGAATTTTATGTAGATAATCTTTATAAGATTAAAGAAAAAAATAGGGTAAAAACATTTCTCTAAAGTAACTTTGAAGCCAAAAAGTAAAAATAACCAATAAATCATGGACAATTTTGTTTCTGCTAGAGGAGAAAAAAATATATAGAGTTGCTATAGTTACTAACTTTAATAGATTATTGAAAAATATTCTTACAGCTCTCATTAACTGGTTTTCAGGAATTAAGCTGGCGTATCTCTAGAAAGCATATCTGTTAAGGATAAATTACAGTGGCTTGAATAGTTTTCCATAAAATGATTTGCCAGTCTCACAGAGATTTATTTGTGCTTAAAGGGCTTCTGTGGTGGCTCAGATGGTAAAGCATCTGCCTGCAATGTGGGAGATCTGGGTTCCTTCCCTGGGTCCGGAAGATCATCTGGAGAAGAGCATGGTAACCCACTCCAGTATTCTTGCCTGGAGAATTACATGGACAGAGGAGCCTAGTGGGATACAGTCCGTGGGGTCACAAAGAGTCAGACACAACTGAGCGGCTAACACATTGCAAAGTCAGATCATTTAATCTCTACCACTTCGAATTCTCATTCCTACATAGATGGGTTATTTGTTGTTGTCCATTCGCTCAGTAGTGTCCAACTCTTTGTGACCCCATGGACTGCAGCAAGCAGACTTCCCTGTCCTTCATCAACATCCAGAGCTTGCTCAGACTCATGTCCATTGAGTCGGTGATGCCATCCAACCATCTTGTGCTCTGTCATCCCCTTCTCCTCCTGCCTTCAATCTTTCCCAGAATCAGGGTCTTTTCTAACAAGTTGGCTCTCCGAATCAGGTGGCCAAAGTACTGGAGCTTCAGCTTCAGCATCAGTCCTTCCGGTGTCCACTGGAGAAGGGAATGGAAGCTCCGCATTCTTGCCTTGAGAACCCCATGAGCAGTATGAAAAGGTGAGTCCTAGCACCACGATAAACGTTGGAAAGGGACAGAGAAACATCATTGTATGCTACTCCTCTTCTCAATATTATACTGAAAGTACTTTAAGTTACAAGTATCTCATTTGCTAAAGTTGCAGGTATCCACTTCCTTTATTGAGTTCAAGCAACCAATTTTGATAGTTATCTTCTATTTTTTTCTCGAGAGTTCTATATGATCTTCTCAAGTACCATCTTATTCCTAATTCCTGTCAACTCTTCAGTTCACCTCAACTCTTCTCAAGTAAGTTTATAAGTAAAGGGCTTAAAATCATCTTGGAATTACAGTAAGCAGTCAGTAAATTTTAGCTGTTATTAAATATTATTGGTGTATGTTATTTTTTTCTATTCTAATAACGATGAATGTCCTTTAGGCTCAGAGACGTCCCCTCTTTGAACTTTCAAATCACAAAGAGACCCATCATTTCCTCACAGGGAATCCCATTTCATGAGTTTATACTACTCATTAATAATGAATGAATAACAACTCATGCATTTTTTTTTAATTAAATCTAACTTCCTTTGAATTTCTGTGTACTGGTCTTAGGAATTGTGTATTAAGCTAAGTAATCCTTTTCTCACATGACACATCTTTATTTAAAGACAGCCAACATGAGACCTCTGAATCTTCTCTTCTCCAATCTAAACCCTGACAGGACATTTGTATTTTCTCATTACTTGTGAAAGATAAAATTGACAAGGCAAAAATTTGTCATATTGTCCACTTTCAGAAAAAATGTGAAGAGTGGATTTCCTCAATGTCATATCTTATCTCTGCTCCTTTTCTATTAGGGCAGCATCATACATGTTCTTTCTTCTAGGCTATTAGTTTATAACTTACTCCCACATTCATATTAATTTCACCCTCACTGGAATTCTCTCCACTTACTTCTATTTGCTTGGATTTTTAAACAATACTCTAGTATCCTTGCCTGGAGAATCCCATGGACAGAGGAGCAGGCTACAGTCCAGGGGGTTGCAAAGAGTTGGACATGACTGAAGCGACTTCACTTCACTTCACTTCACTTAAACAATATTCCAACTTCTTAACAGGCTTTTCTCTTCTGTATTATACTGAAAAATATGTCCTCTTTTCCAGTATAAAAAAGGAAAAATTTCTTTAATTTAAGTCATGTATTAGTACATAGCTTTCTAATATACCTTTTTGTTTTGAATTTAATGCTATTGATTTCTTTCCTCCCTCCTTTTCCATTTCCATGTAAGACTTTCAATTGACTGGCAAGTTATTTTTCAACTACATTCTTCTACCAGGTATGTTATGATTCTTTGTTATTATGGAAATTCTGATACTTTACAGGTGGAACCTTGTTTTCTGAAACATAATATGTGAATTCAACTAAAGCATGATTGAACAACAAAAGCATCTAAGGTGATAGTATTTCACTTTACTAATACCAGAGTTGTAAATGCTTTCCACAAAATAGATAGGATTTGTAAACTCAGCTGCAAGCATCAGAAAAAATCATAAGTATGGTATTAGTAATTTGAGTCATGCAGGTGCACTGTATTTCAAAACAACCAAATGCAAGCAATTTTGAAGCTGCAAATAGGTTGATTTTCTTTTTATACTTGGGTTTGAATTATTTGCTGGGAATCTGATATGAAATCCTCCCAAAGGAACCATTCTTGGATGCGGCAGCTTGTTTCTGCAAATCAGCCCACAATTTGCATTTAACCTATTTCATAAATGAAACACTGTACAATTCTGATGAGTAATAATAAAAAATTTAAAAAAAATTGTCCAGTTACAAATTAAGTGAATAAGTTAAATTAAAATAACAAATAATTATTTTCTTTATCTCAAAGGCTAAAATTGAAGGAAAAGATTGAAAGGAAGTCCGTTTTCCTGATGACTATATTTAATACAAAAATATGTTAAACCATAGAGCCTGTGCTTCAGGTGTGCTTATTGAACATGGACGTCATTGAGTTAAGCAGAGCAGCTTAGTAATGAAAAGCTATATGCCCACCTAAAACCACGGTGGAACACAGTCCTAGTATTCCTAGTATAAACTTAATTGAGGTTACTAAATATTAACCATAAATACTATATTACTGTATCCAACTCCCCCAAAGCAAGGCCCCATTGGATATTCTACTTTCAGATAAATTTGGACTCAGTTTCTGATCTAAGTTAAGAAAGGGCTCAAGTACATAAATGTCTCATGTTGAGGGCTTACCCTTCCTTCACCTTGCTTCCTCCCCTGACCAGGGGCAGCTTCTGTGCGTCTTTTTAGGGCCCTGTTTCTTGGCCCTCCAGACCTGAAGATCTCATCTCATTTGCTGGGGCTTTCTCTCAATCCCGGCCTTAAATGCAGTCTTTTATGTATTATTTGCAGAGAAGGCAATGGCACCCCACTCCAGTACTTTTGCCTGGAAAATTCCATGGCGGAGGAGCCTGGTAGGCTGCAGTCCATGGGGTCGCTAAGAGTCGGACACGACTGAGCGACTTCACTTTCACTTTTCATTTTCATCCATTGGAGAAGGAAATGGTAACCCACTCCAGTGTTCTTGCCTGGAGAATCCCAGGCACGGGGGAGCCTGGTGGGCTGCCGTCTATGGGATCGCACAGAGTCGGACACGACTGAAGTGACTTAGCAGCAGCATGTATTATTTGGCTGTGCCGGGTCTTCACTGCTGCACAGACTTTTTCTCGGGTTGTGGAGAACGGGGGCTACTCTCTAGTAGCGGTGCGCAGGCTTCTCACTGTGGTGGCTTCTCTCGTTGCAGAGCACAGGCTCTAGGGCGTGGAGACTTCAGAAGTTACGTCATATGGCATCCGTATTTAAGGCTCATGGTCTCCAGGGCACAAGCTCAATAATTGTGGCACATAGGCTCAATTGCTCCATGGCATGGGGATCTTCCTGGATCAGGGATCGAACCCGCATCTCTTGAAAGGCCGTCTTGATTGTCTGCATCCGGCACAACACATATAGTGCTCAGCTCCCAACACCGGCCCATTCTCTACCTCACCCCCTGACAAAGACTAAAACCTGTCTGGTTGTCAAACATTCTCTCTATTGGTTAAGATTTTACTTCAAAGACTAATCTTTAGTCTTGTTATCCTTGTACAAAGTTCTTCTTGGGCCTGTTAACCTGGATAGCAACACTTGATAACACAATGTAGATTTTTGATTTTATGTGAAATCCCCATTTTTCCATTTGAATTACATAGTTAATATTTTCTTTTACATTGACCAGACTTCCTGAAAATTCGAATCCGCTCTTGTGTCTGCTTGTCTGAAAATGTACTGTCAGCATGTTTCAATTGCTCCAATATCTTGGCATTTCTAAGGCCAACCCCTCTAACCTATCCTCCTAGACTTTTCAGACAAATCACCATGCTTCTGCAATAAGTCATTAGGTAGAATACCCACATCCAATCAGTCCATGGGATTCTCCAGGCGAGAATACTAAGGTGGGTTGCCATTTCCTTCTCCAGAGGATCTTCCTGACCCAGGAATCAAACCCGGGTCTACTGCAATACAGCAGATTCTTTAACTGAGCTATGAGGGAAGTCCTTTCTTTCCTTACACGCTTAGAAGACAAAGGATATTATATAATGTATTGTAGATGCTATTCACATGCTAAGTTGGTTCAGTCATGTCCAAGTCTTTGAGACCCTATGGACTATACAGAGGAGCCCCCAAGCTCCTCTATCCATGAGGATTCTCCAGGCAAGAATACCACAGTGGGTTGCCATGCCCTCTTCCAGAGAATCTTCCTGACCAGGGAATCGAACCTGCTTCTCTTATGTCTCCTTCATCAACAGGCAGATTCTTTACCACTAGCACTACTACTTAAGAGATTTAAAAATACATATTTGAAAATCTGCTGACCCTTAGAAGAGTTATTCTTGGAAAGGGCCTGAGTTCACACCCACACTGGGCTTGGCAATAACTAATGCTATCTGCCTGTCATTATAAAAATAACTAGAATTGCTTGAATATACCCTTGCAAGGAAACAATGCAATGGCACATTTTCACAAAGGGTAAGTTCATGTTGTTAGTGCAAAATAAGTGAAATTTGATTCTTCATTTTTATATGAGACACACATAAAACTGTGGAAATGTCAGTTTCTCTCCTAAAAATGCATTAAGAGGAAGAGCTAACTGTTTTGCTATCTCTCTGACAAATGTAATGTCATTAAAAAAAAAAAAAGCTTTCTGAATATTTTACATGGATGTAGCCATCTGTTGCACAGAACCTAAGATCTCTACTAGCCCATGAATTTAATCTGAATTGATTTTAAAAATAAATATCATAAATTTTAGCCATAAGCAGGAAAACTGTTGAGAACGCTGAAACCAGTGTGTTCCAAATAGGCAATGGTGGTGATTTATTCAAAGGTTCTATCACTTGAGATCACAAAAGATACAGCCAAAACTCATCTGTCTTCCTGGGTGATAAAACATGAAGCAGTTCAGAATAAGGCAACAGAGAGTGGTAGGGTCTGTGGTGAACTAGAGACAGTGTCCCCTTCTATAAATAACTTACTTATCTGTTTATTTGTATTCTTATATATACAAACATAAATGCAGAGACACACATCAATCGTTTTGACCAAAAGATGTCTGTAAGCCCGATTCAACAGATTTGCAACAAAAGTAATCAGCAAACTCATCAAAAAGAAGAGATAAAAACAGGAGTATCTATTATAAAGGCATCCATGCTTTTTTAAAACTGGCTTGTTCAAATGTAGAGAGAGCAATAAGATCTTTCAGGTTGTGATGTGGAATTAATGATAAAAAAATGCTGACATTTTCCACAGAGAAATTTTTAAAAGTCAAAGAAAATATAGGAAAAAAAATGAATGCAAAAATGTCATTTTGTGATTTGATTGAGAAGCAAATATGTCATAGATTTGAATCCAAACACATTTTTCATTAGGAATAATTTCTGAATGTATCAGAACAGTATTATAAAACTATTCTACAGTTGTTATGTGACTTTTCTTGAAGTTACTGTAAGAACAATTACATGGTGAAACAAGTATGTCTGTGTGTATGTGTGTGTGTTTGCACACACATCTGTATGTGTATATATTGTTCAATTCTAAGGAGCTATTATTTTCATCCCTCCAGAATTATTTGCTAGCTTACAGAATTAAATTGATGATAAAATCTTTGTAAAGTTGTAGGTATGGTATTTTTTTGAAATAGTCCATATTAAAATTTATAATAAGAGCTACTTTTCTGAGTAATTCTTATAAGCCAAATCATTTCTGTAAGTTTTAGCAAATTAAACTTTTGGCATTATCCTATTTCACAAATGATGAAAGTGAGCTTTTGACAAGATAAGAAACATTTCAAAAATCACTTCATAAGTAGAAGAAATGGTTTTGAATTTAAAACTTGGTTTTCTTGATTTCTAAGTGCATTCTCTCTACCTGTTCTGACTACTTTATAATATTTTTGTTTGTTACTCACCACATTAACTGATTTTTGTGGTGAACTTTTTTTTTTTCCCTAGTTGAACTAAACAAGTGATCATTAGCTCAGACAATAAGGATCGTTTTTTGGTTGTTGTGTATTGTATTCTAGATCTAATTAATTGAACTAGATTTGACTCAATAGATTGTCATATTTGATCATTGTTTAACCTTTGTAGATTTCCTGTATTGCTGAAATAATTAAAATAGAAATAAATAAGTTTGAAAACTTGAAAACAATGTTTAGTGATAGGGTTATACGAAAGCTGTTGAGAAATGGAAAGATTGCTTTCTCTAGGCTCAAATAGGTCAGATTCAGTGCAAATGACCTCATCTTATTTGTGTGTATCCAAAGCACAAATCTTAAGACAAATTTATTTGTGCTAATTTTATAGTCAGTTCAGAATGTTAGAACCTCTCTGATTATGTTCATATTTATAATTCATATTTTGTGCAGATAAAAGGAAATTATTTTATTTTTTCCAGTACTCTGAACATAATCGCCCCAGGGTCTATTCCTTTTTATAAGACGGCTGCTGAATTTGGTGTTTGAAAGAGAAAGATGGGTCCTTCAACTTACTGGTGAATGGTTTTTGCTGCTGCTGAAAATTATACCTCAAGAGCTTTTTGAGATGTATTTTTACAAATGAAAATTAGCCTTATTGGGCAAATGCGACCTTCTCCCTCAGAAGAATTGGCTGTCAAAGAGGAAAAGTGTACATTCAGGTTTGCAAAATATCAAAGTTTTGAAGTCCCCTAGGAGTTTATGAATTTTGAATATAAGCAATATCACCTAATTTATGAGAGAATGACTTTGCATATAAATCGATATATTATATTACAGTTTTGAGTAAACAAACATCCTTGAGTTATGCTAACTTTTCTATTTTTCTTACACTCATTTAGTCAAGAGATGACTAGCTCCATTCCCACTCCCTAGCCTCAAAACAGAAATGTTCAAAATGAACACCATGACCTTGATCACAGCAGACCGAAAGCAATTGCTGAATGATGATAATTCCTTTCCTTTTCTGCTAATTATCTCAGAGCTTTAAAAATTGTCTCAATCTGTCTTCCAACACTTTCTGGGTGAGGAGTTAGAAATTTAAGAAAAAAATAATCCTCCAAAATCTCTTGATAACTATCCTCAAGAGACTTTTCTTAATCTCTAAGGTATTACAACAGATATAAACACTATATTTTCCACAAGTAATAATCTCATAATTTCAGAATGAATATTTAAAAAAATATTCACAATCCAATTGGATTACATCTTTCTCTCTTGGGTGGGTCAATATAATTTAAATACAATGAAAGAATAAGTGGGTTCAATTTTCACATTAAAAACCACCTTCTGGTGGCCACTCAAGTGTGGAATTTCCTGATTAGTCTGATTAGTCAAAGAGCTCCAATCTTAGTTTCCCCCTAGAAAAAAAAGCAAGATGGACAGTACGTAACTTCATTATACTTATTATTTCCATAATCTTATACTGGAAGGCTATGTGAACTTAGAGGTTTGAGTTTGATATATTTGTTAATACATGATTATGTATGTTCTCGAGAAGGAAATGGCAACCCACTCCAGTATTCTTGCCTGGAAAATTACACAGACAGAGGAGCTTGGCGGCCTACAGTCCATGTCGTCGCAGAGTCACCCACGACTGAGCGACTGAATGGATGTATGTTCAGTCACTCAATCGTGCCTGACTTTTTGTGGCTCAGAGGTGGGTTCTTCACCACGAGGGCCACCTAGGAAGCTCTCCTAAGGTATACCACAAGAGTAATCGTGATTTTTTACCTAAAATATAAAAAGTGAATAATCTTACAGGAATGAACTAAGTAAAACAGAATAAAACTTTTCTCCGAGCAACATTTAAATCAATAAGTTAATACACCCTTGGAAGTGAGTAAGTTGATATGTGTTAGTTATGATAATAAGTATCCATGTGTAAGTTATGGAAATACTATTTATACTTTATACAATTTTGATTTATAAACCATTTGGAGAAAGGAAGTGTTCATTTATTATGTATTTATCAATGATAGAGCCAGAGTAGCATTTTAGACATTTCAGAAATCGTTTTCCACTTGAATGGTAATGGCAGTGGATGAAATTCTTGATTACATTTTCCTGCTTTAGGCACTGTGTGCTGTATTTATCTTTTGATGCATAGAAATGTAACTGCACAACAGCTTCTACTCGCCAATCATTTCTGTGACCTGTAATGCAGTAATACATTTTAATATGAAGGAAGGAAAGGAATCGAGGTCAATATTTCACATGCCCGTATGATTCAGCAATTCCTTTGAAAAAGGTGGCATGAATAAAAATGTAATTTGAGAAGCTAGTGAATAAAACAGCAAAAGGAAGAAGGAAAGGATTCAAGAAATAGGATTGGCGATGACCCGTAGTGAAAGAAAGCAAAGTTAAAGTTGAATTTGAGCAGGGACAGAGGTTAATTTAGTCCTGGTTAAAGACCTTTAATTTCTGAGAACTCTTCTCATGTCACATATATCTGAATATTGTCATCAGTTTTTGAAAGTAGATCTATATATAGCTAGGTAGAAAGACAGATAGACAGACATATACAGAATACATATATTCAAATGCTTAACCAATATTTTTAAGATCCTATTATGCATAAGACATTATTCTAAGCCCTGGAGATATATTAGATTAAATCACTGAGTAATTAAAATAGATGAACAATAAAAACCTGAAGACATGAAGAGGAAATGAGTGATAACTTTTCCAAGGGTACCCGCTTAACCTAGACAAAAATTTTAAAGCACTGTTCAGAGTTAGGGAGTGATTTAGGTATCTAACTTTTTTACTATTTAATATCTACTTGCTCTTTCAGTGAGGGGTATAAATACCATAATAAAAGTTTCCATTTTAATAACTCATCTGTACTGGATTCTACAAAAAATTATTGTCTCTCACCTATTGTTCTCTGGAGAACATTGTTTCTTTTATACCATAAACAGAGAATTGCTTCTTCATTGCTAGAACTCAAAAGAAAAAGAAACTGGTCTTTCTAAGGTCATGGTTTAATAATAGTCAAAGAGAAAATATTAGCTAAAAAAACTTGCTGCCCTTTGTAAAAAGTTTTTCAACTTTACAAAGTTTCTTTTTAAAAAAGTCTTTTAACTACCAGCTAAATCTGGAACATATTTTAAAGAAGTCTAAGAATGTCCAATTGCTGTAAGTATGGAAGGTCCAAAGAAGTCATTTTAACTCTTCTTTATGCCAACAGATAAACTCAACTATGTTTGGTTATTTAAAAGCCTTTTTAAAAAATCTTTAACAAGATTCAACAAGAAGAAAGAACTTAATTAGAGTTTTATCTATGATTTCGGTATCAACCCAAAGAAAATTTTTAAAAAAAGAATCTATACAGAGTGAAGTAAGCCAGAAGGAAAAACATAAATACAGTATACTAACGCATATATATGGAATTTAGAAAGATGGTAACAATAACCCGGTGTACGAGACAGCAAAAGAGACACTGATGTATAGAACAGTCTTATGGACTCTGTGGGAGAGGGAGAGGGTGGGAGGATTTGGGAGAATGACATTGAAACATGTAAAATATCATGTAAGAAACGAGTTGCCAGTCCAGGTTCGATGCACGATACTGGATGCTTGGGGCTAGTGCACTGGGACGACCCAGAGGGATGGTATGGGGAGGGAGGAGGGAGGAGGGTTCAGGATGGGGAACACATGTATACCTGTGGCGGATTCATTTTGATATTTGGCAAAACTAATACAAATATGTAAAGTTTAAAAATAAAATAAAATTAGAAAAAAAAAAAAAAGAATCTGTACTAGGCCTTTCTGACTTATCAGTGACTGATTCATGCCAATAAAGGATGATTTGTATAAATTTCTGAAATTTTATAAGTTTTTAACTTATATGACCAATCACATATAGACAATGCTTTTCCAGAGTAAAACTTGTAACTCAGAGATAAGATCAGCAGTGTACTGGGTACAATTTAACAATTAGCTCTCAGGGAGGGGGTGCTAATTTTTGATATTTGCTGATTTATAAGGGGTTAAAACTCCTACCATATCTAACTTCAAGCCACCAACTTGACATGGGTGGGCATGGAGTTGGGTAGAGATGTTCACATTCTACTTCACCAGCCAGGAGGAGCTGATTTCAACACATCATGGATGGTTTAATTAAATACAAGTTGCTGTCAATTGCATAACATCATTTTAGGTACCACTAAGAAGGAAGTTGGACTTCCCTGGTGGCTCAGTGGTAAAGAATCCTCTTGCCAATATAGGAGATGCAGGTTCAATCCCTGAACTGGAAAGATGCCCTTGAGAAGGAAATGGCAACCCACTTCAGTATTCTTGCCTGGGAAATACCATGGACAGAGGAGCCTGGCAGACTACAGTTCATGGGGTCTCAAAAGAGTCAAACATGGCTTTAGCGACTATAATTCTAGCAATTAAATTATGATAAAATGTTTTAGTATCAGTCAGTTGATTGGTTTTATTTTGCATTTATTCAAAAAGCTTTTTCAAAGATTCTCTGCCCTAGAAAGGTTCCCTATCCTCTATTCAACTTGAGAAAATAGGACAGAAAAAAGGTATAGAGAGGACAGAGAGACAGAACACAGAGTTATGGATGGAAGTGGAGTCATAGACAATAGATACCAAAACTAGGTTGTGGCTCAGAGAAGTTGGAGTTGCCTTGCAGTGTGCTATTTGGTGTAAAAGTCATTCTAAGAAGGCTAAGAGGAGAGTAAAAAAGCTGACTTAAAACTCAAAATTCAAAAAACAAAGATCATGGCATTTGGTCCCATCATTTCTAGGGCTCCGAAATCACTGCAGATGGTGACTGCAGCCATGAAATTAAAAGACGCTTGCTTCTTGGGAGAAAAGCATTGACCAACCTAGATAGCATATTAAAAAAACAGCCACATTACTTTGCCGACAAAGGCCCATCTAGTCAAAGCTATGGTTTTTCCAATAGTTATGTATGGACGTGAGAGTTGGGGTATAAAAAAAGCTGAGTGCTGAAGAACTGATGCATTTGAACTGTGGTGTTGGAGAAGACTCCTGAGAGTCCCTTGGAGTGCAAGGAGATCAAACCAGTCCTTCCTAAAGGAAATCAGCCCTAAATATTCATTGGAAGGACTGATGCTGAAGCTGAAGCTCCAATACTTTGGCCACCTGATGTGAAGAACTGACTCTTTGGGAAAGACCTTGATGCTGGGAAAGACTGAAGGCAGGAGGAGAAGGGGACAACAGTGGATGAAATGGTTTGATGGCATCAGTGACTTGATGGACATGAATTTGAGCAAGCTCCAGGAGTTGGTGACAGGGAAGCCTGGTTTGCTACAGTCCATGGGGTCACAAAGAGTCAGACACGACTGAGTGACTGAACTGAAGAAGATTAAGGCGCCTGCTTGACATAGAGAGGTTGATAAAAAAAGGACCACATATATATGGCCCTAGGCCAGAGAGGTTTGCAGTGCAGAAGGGCTAAAATCTGACCCTTACAACCACTGGGCTTCTCCTGTGATGAAGGCAGAGTAGAAGCAGCAGGAATCATATGCAAACCTACCATAAGACACCAAATCGTGACTTCAGGGCTCTTAACCCCTCTCTGCAAAAAAAAAAAAAAAAAAAAGAGAAGAGAGAGAGAGAAAGAAAGAAAGAAAGAAACCTAAAATCAAAAGATGTGGTGTATTAAATTTACTAATATTGAAAGCTAAAAGTTCTAGAAAACATAACATGTGCAAAACTCTGCAAAGCTCTAAACCTGCACATTAAAAGTAAGCTTTAGAGGAAATTCCCTGGCAGTCCAGTGGTTAGGTCTTAGCCCTTTCATAGCAGAGGACACAGGCTTGATCCCTGGTCAGGGAACTTTTGACCAAGCCGAGGCATGGTCAAAACAAAACAAGGTAGGCTTTGGAGACTCCCAGTCTCTAGTCTGGCTTACAAGGAGCTGGGACATGTTTACTCCAATCTCCACCACAAGAAAAAAGCTCAACTAGAAATCAACTATCCTCTTCTGGGGTTTATCAGAGAACTGTCACAGGACAAACCGTTGCCCATACTCCCCACCCCCAAATTGGAGAAACAGGTGACCGAGAGATTCACAATTTACAGAGCAAAACTTCCACTGAAACCAATGCTCGGGGAGGAAAACTTCAACTATAATTGACAAATTGCTAGAGGCTTCCCTGGGTCCAGAAGATCCCCCGGAGAAGGGCATGCCAACCCACTCTAGGGTTCTTACCCAGAGCATCCCATGGACAAAGGAGCCTGACGGGCTACATAGGTTGCAAAGAGTGGGATGTGACTGAGCGCCTAATACACAGTGTGGACAAGACTGAGTTAAAAACTCCAAGGGGTCCCAGTCTTAGGGGAGACCTCTATTTTTGCAAGTTGCATCCGGGAGTCCTGGCAGGAAGAAAACAGGAGGAGGAAAGGTATGGTAGGCAGGGAAAGAAGAGGAGGAAAGGATGGCAGGAGGGAAGGCAGAAAAAACAGGAGGGAAAAAAATTAATGGCCATAAAAATAAATCTGCTTCTGGTTCTAAAAACTGCTTTAAAATTTTAGATCAAAGCTATTCAGGGCTTTGAAATGAGAGCATAACTTTTTAAGATGACAGCATTCAAGCAACCAACACATTTGTTTAGCTAAGTTTTCACGTGATGAGCAACATAACTTGCCTTTTGTACAATATCCCTCCTGTGTGTTCAAAGGAAATGATCATGAAAAGGAAAAAAATAGGGTACATTTCTTTCCTTTATTTCTATTGTTACCAACCTCTGTGTGCTTCAGAATGCGAAGCAAAAAATGATCACTGGGTACATAGCAAGATTTCTGTCTTCCTCACTTTTATAGCTTTGAAACTTAAATCAGCATCTAAGAGAATGAAATGACAAAAGAGAAACAGAAACATCCTCTCTGACTCTATAAAGTCAGAGAACTCTGGAAAGCAATTTGATCTGAAGAACATTTAGAATCTTGAAAAAAGTCATCATTTACTGCCCAGCACAGATATCATTGTATCAACGAGTACAGGTTCACCATCAGAGCAACATAGCCTTCAGGGAAATTTTAAGAGATCTATCCAGTTATGCCCTCAAACAATTTCAACATCTAGACTTCAAAATCATGATGATGAATATATGAGAAAGGAAAGTATATAGCACACTGAAGAAAGAGTTCAAAATGTTGCTTTCAGCATCAAACCAATGAGCAGAGACAATGAGCAGCACAGCAGTGCTCCAAGGGATTTTCATGATTGCAGATAAAAGAAGGAAGAAGCTTCTGGGGGGAAAAAATGTCCACAGCTATTTTCTTGAAAATATTGTTTAGTTTTATATCTTATGTTTAGTTTTATATCTTATATCCTTATGTTTATATATTTTGCACTTTTAGTTGTTTGATTTTTTTTTTTTTAAGTGCACAAAAATGTAGGTTTCTTGGTTTTGTTTTTCACCCTTTTAAACAGGTCTCTCGTTTCAAAATGTTATACACCTCCAGGAAAAAAGTACACAAATGTGTGAGTGCTCAGGCTATAGTCCTATATTCTGCCCTTTGTTAATGAGATAGACTTTAAAACAGCAAAATATAGAGATAAATATGTCACATTAGTGTTTGAATAGGCAACTAATTTCCAGTATAACATAAAATTAATTACTTCAAGTTAGCAGATAAAGCAAGTTAAAGTAATAATTTAAATGAAAGGCTAAAAGTCTACAAGGCAAGGGAAGAGGTAGAGAGCACTATGTCTTAAGAAACAGATATTATAAACACAATGGACTGTTGAAATTGAGTTAAATACACATAATTATTTATCATATAAATCAAACTTTTTCTAAGCACAGTTTTCTAAAACCATATTCATAAAAAATGATCAAACACTTATTAGCTACATGTGCTTCTTTCAAAGTGAAAGTGAAAGCTGTTCAGTCATTTCCAAGTCCTTGCTACCCCAAGGACTATATAGTTCATGGAATTCTCCAGGTCAGAATACTGGAGTGGGTAACATTTCCCTTCTCCAGAGGATCTTCCCAACCCAGGGATCAAACCCACGTCTCCCGCATTGCAGGCAGATACTTTACCAGCTGAGCCACCAGGGAAGCCCAAGAATACTGTAGTGGGTAGCCTAACTTTTCTCCAAGGGAATCTTCCTAACCCAGAAATCAAGTGGGGTCTCCTGCATTGCAGGTGGATTATTTACCAACTGAGCTATCAAAGTCTATTTTAAATAGATCATCAGCCAAGATGTGAAAAATAAAGAGCTACACCTCGCTCATAAAAAATGTGGTCCCAGTGCCAGCTGCAGGCATTGCAGTGTGCAGGCATAGCATCCATCACTGCCACATGTGAGCTCAGAAAATGAAGAGACAAACAGATTCACTGTTTGTGAATCTGGATGGGGTCTAAAAAATCCATGTATGCCTACTATGCCTCACTATCACCAGCTGCATTGTCACCATGCCAGAGGGGTAAATGATTTCTAAAATCTGTAACACAAGACATAAGAAAGCAAAGTCATCTCTTGCTCTTGTGGTACTATTCACTGGCTTTTGACATCTCACATGTAGGAAAATTCTTAATATATTCTAGATTTTATATGTGTGTGTGTGTGTGTGTGTGCGCGCGTGTGCGTGCGTGCATGTGTGGGTGCTCAGTCGTGTCCAACTCTTTTCAACTCCATGGATTGTAGCCCACCAGGCTCCTCTGTTCATGGGATTATCCAGGCAATAATACTGGCATGGTTGCCATTTCCTTCTCCAGGGGATCTTCCTGACCCAGGGACTGAACCCTTGTCTCTTGTGTCTCCTGCACTGGCAGGTGGGGTCTTTACCAGCCTGATTTCTTTCAAAGGGTTCATGGTTATTTTTTGTCCAGTATGCAATTCTTGAGAAAAAAAAAATTCTCTACAATTAACATGGATTACAAACAGGTGTTTGCAATACATATTTATACATGCTGCTGCTAAGTCACTTCAGTCGTGTCCGACTCTGTGCGACCCCATAGACGGCAGCCCACCAGGCTCTGCTGTCCCTGGGATTCTCCAGGCAAGAACACTAGAGTGGGTTCCATTTCCTTCTCCAATGCATGAAAGTGAAAAGTGAAAGTGAAGTCGCTCAGTCATGTCTGACTCTTAGCGACCCCATGGACTGCAGCCCACTAGGCTCCTTCGTCCATGGGATTTTCCAGGCAAGAGTACTGGAGTGGGGTGCCATTGCCTCCTCCATATTTATACATATACATATATATTCCCAAGTGGCATTAGCGGCAAAGAACCTGCCTGCTAAGGCAGGAGATGCAAGAGACTTGGGTTCAATTCCTAGGTTGGGAAGATCCCCTGGAGAAGGAAATGGCAACTCACTCCAGTATTCTTGCCTGGAAAATCCTATAGACAGAGGAGCCTGGTGGGCTACTACAGTTCATGGGGTGACAAGACCACACACTACTGAGCATGCACACATGCACACATGGACACACACACACACACACACACATATTCTGCATGCATTCCATGTTAATTGTAGGGTTTTTTTTTTTTTTTTCCTTCAAGAATTGCATCCTGGCTCAAAAACAACCATGACACCTTTGAAATAAATTGGGTTATTTGATTGCCACAGATGTGTAGATAGGTCAACCCTACCTAAAAATATATCACAACAAGACTGTATCTTGTTATTGACTTGGAAAAAAATCATCCTTGCTTTGTGGGAAATCTGAGTAGAAATATTTCCCCAGAGAAAGAAAAAAGCAAGTTTATTTCAGAAATGAGTTGGAAAAAATTCTCCTTCAGGGACTAAAGGGACCAAGAGCTGCCCTTGGCAGAGGTAATAGGAACATGCTAAGTACTTGTTACATAGTGCTGCACTGATTAATACAGATGTCTTGCCTGTTGATACATGTGACTCTACCAGTGGGCACCAACTGACCTTCAGGCCAGATCATTAGCTCCAGGATAACCCACTCAGTCCTCTGAACAGGAACAGACACCAGTACAGCCAGCATCGAGGGAAAGTGGGACAGATGGACGCTGCAGACGATAAAACCACCACTGGAGGGTTTTTCACAAATCCTGGTTTCTGGACTACTCGCCTAAAGCCATTTGAGGTACTTGTTACAAGTGCAGATTTTCAAGTTTCAGATAGATCTGTAGAATGAGAAAGTATGGACTTTCTTTGAGGAACTGGAAACGACTACACATTCTGCAGGATTTTTATATTCACTAAAGTTAGGGAATCAGTGTACTTGTATGTATGGATCAACTCAATGGATGCATTTAGGGACAGTGTTTTCAGGTAAATTACCTCTGTAGAGAAGAGTAATTGGAATTATAGCCTAAGCTGATTATAACCATGTCAGAGGCAAAGGGGCAAGCAATATGTAAGTCTAAGAAAAAGTCTTCATATTAGAGTGAGAATAAAATTATATAGCACTGCCTGCATTTTTCAAGATAAGAGACACCTTTATAAACTCTCAGCTTAGTATATGTTTCCTAAATTTCTAGATAGGAGCTTAAGCCAATTAGAGTATGACCACTTATCCAGTTACAATGATATAAACAACACATGTAACAAGCTCATTCCCTTTTCAATCTTCTACAAAAACTGAAAATACATACATATCACTATTCATTAATAATTCTTCTACTCCTTCCTGCCACACTGGCAGACAAGAACGTTATAGTCACTGGAGATACATGCTGTGTTTTGGCAGTGGGTAATTCATTCTAGATAGAAAAAAAAATTATCTAAAAGTTCTACTTCTTTTGTTCTGATTTCATAAACATCAAGTAACTCCATGGTTACAAATTCAAGTTTTCTAAATTATTTCATACTTGGCAAATCTGTGTAGTAATGTAATGTAAACTATTCTTTGGTATTATTTTATACACGAGTCGCCTGTGAGATTAGTTTGTGTTAATTCCATTACATTAGCAACTTTCAACAGCTGTTTAATCATGTTTTATTTATGTTGGTGCAAAAGTAATTGCAGTTTTGCATTGTTGAACTTTGTGGTCTGATATTGGGATACATTCTTAAATAAGTGTGGTTATGTTGTACATTATTTTAATGTGCATTTATAGCTTTATGTTTTTTTCTAATGACTTATTACTTGGTGTTTATTTTATATTTACTTTAGACTAGGGAAATAGTGTTAGACAAAAGTAAATTTGAGCGATTTTCTTATTCAAGTTCAAAACGGGTCATAAAGCATTGGAGCAACTCAAAACATCAACAACACATTTGGCCCAGAAACTGCTAATGGATGTACAGTGCAGTGGTGGTTCAAGAAGTTTTGCAAAGGAGACGAGAGCCTTGAAGATGAGGAGCACAGTGGCTGGCCATTGGAAATTGACAACTACCAACTGAGAGCCATCATTGAAGTTGATTCTCTTACAACTACATGAGAAGCTGCCAAAGAATTCAGTGTCAACCATTCTATGGTCATTCACCATTTAAGCAAATTGGAAAGGTGAAAAATCTTGGTAAGTGGGTGCCTCATGAACTGATCACAAATTTTTAAAAAATGGTTGTTTTGAAGTATTGTCTTCTTTTATTCTATGCAACAATGAACCATTCCTCTATCTGATTGTTATGTGTGGCAAAAAGTGGATTTTATATGACAACCAGCAAAGACCCGCTCAGTGGCTGGACAGAAAAGAGGCCCCAGAGCACTTCCCAAATCCAAACTTGCTCAAAGAAAAGTCATGGTCACTGTTTGATGGGCTGCTGCCCATCTGATCCACTACAACTTTCTGAATTTCAGTGAAACCATTGCACCTGAGAAGTTTGCTCAGCAAATCAATGAGATGCACCAAAACCTGCAATGCCTGCAGCCGGCACTGGTCAACAGAAAGGGCCCAATTCTTCTCCATGACAACACCAGATCTCATGTCACACAACTAGTGTTTCAAAAGATGAATGAGTCAGGCTATTAAATTTTGCCTCATCAACATATTCCTGACCTCTCACCAACTGACTACCACTTCTTTGAGCATTTTGACTCCTTTTTATAGGAAAAATGCTCCACAAAGAGTAGGAGGAAAAAAATGCTTTCCAAGAGTTTGCTGAATCTTGAAGCATGGATTTTTACATGACAGGAATAAAAATCTGATTTTTAGTTGGCAAAAATGTGTTGATTGTAAGCGTTCTTACTTTGATTAATAAAGATGTGTTTGAGCCTAGTTATAATGATTTAAAATTCACTGTCTGAAACCACAATTTCTTTTGCACCAACCTTAATAGATTTCTAGTCTAGTATATCACCTCCATTTGATGACCCCAGGAGTATAAGACTCTGGAATGATTTATAATATTTGCTTAGTATCTCTATATAACATCATTACTAACTCCACTTCTTAATGCACTACCTCTTCTATTGTTTAAGAAACTGTTGAAGGCTTCATTGGGTTAAAAAAAAAACAAAACAGCCCTGAACAGCACAAGATCAAAAACAACACTGTGAAAATACTTTTGTGTGGATCTCCATGCTAATAATAAAAAGAACCATTTAAAGAGGTAACCACTCCTTTTTTCTCTTACCTTTTACATTAGTACTGTGATAGTACATATATGGAAGTTTTGAGAGGGATTATTTTGTCCTACTTCTCTAGCAATAGAAAACAAAGAGTGTTTCTTAAAGAATATATGTCTCTTATGTTCATATAGAGTGCAATTTCCTTGTCCCTTCATGATGCACTTTAATAGTTAGAATCAGGGGCTATTTTTATTTATTCATTCATTGACTTTTTTTCCCCCCAGCAAACATTCATTCATTCACCCAGTGAATATATTTAAGTACTTATGAGAATACCAGGCCCTGAGGATTCAATCAACTACAGACGAAGTCTCCCCTCTATGTTGTAATTCACAAAAGAAATAATACTGACCTTTAAAAACTAAAAACCAAAGGCTGAATGTATTCATTTCCTCATCTGAAAGCACTGGTCCAGTATTTACTAGCCTTCAGGCTGTGTTCTAGGTTTTAGATGGGTTTTAAATGTTCAGGTCATATAACCTAGGTATTTCCATACCTATGTCTGTCTCCTTAAAAACTGATAGATTCTGATATTTCTAGGGAAATAAGATTTGATCTCCTGCATGTGTCTGGTCTCTATTATATGATGTTGCACACCATATATAAAATATTAATATAGTACTTGCACACAGTATACTTCTGAAGTGTAGTCTTTCTGATAGTTAGCTAGTGAAAACCCCTAAAGTGTACTTTCTCATTTACGACAATTAACTGCCTTAAAGTGTGAGCTACCTAGCCCAAATAGACACACGTCTATGTGTCAAAGTAAACAACAGACATTATAACAATGTGTCCTTATTCCTTCTGCTCCTGATCCTTCCTTCCCATGTGTGAACATTGATCATATTCCAGACAAAATCCCATATCCGTCTATGAGCCTTTATGTTCCACAAGCCCTACAGCTTTCCGGGGGAAGGTCAACCACCTACCAACAATAGGAAGTCTCTCCTCTTGTTCCTTTCCTGAACCTTAGGCCTGAAGTTTAATTCAGAAATTCAATAGAAGAGTTGTGTATGGTCAATTCTGCCCAGACATTTAAGTTGTAAGGGGAACATGGGGCTTCAAACTATGAGCAAGAGCTTCCTGATTGCATAAGTCAATAAATAACACACCTCTAATCTCACATCAGGGACTCTAGTCATATAGCATGGTTTGCCATGGTCTTCCACTTTCGTAGCAAATCTTGTTGGGCTTTTTCCTGTTTATGTTAAAGTCTGGTACACCACAAAAATAGAACTCAATCTTGGTTTCTGATGCTTTGCTCACTTAATCAGCAACATCCATAAGACAGTATGAAGAAACTCAAACGACCTTTTTGGCCAACCCTATATTAACGGATAGAATTTGCCTATTTACTGAGTGTCAGACACTATTCTAGAATCTGGGTGTTCACTAATATGTAAAACATTAAAGCCATATTCTTAGAATAATTTTTTTTAGCTATCAAACACGAGACATAGACCTTAGATCATACAATGAAGAAGTCTAAGATTTAAAGGCAAAAAAGAGGCTGAGCTTGGAAAGAGGGTACAAATAGGTGAGAGGAACACCAGGAGAGTTTGAAGGCATAGACACAAAGGGAAGAGAATGTTTCAACATATTTTTAATGTAAATGAAAAGTGTAGCAAGTAGAAAAATAGAAAACGCTCATTAGATTTAATGACCTAGAGATGATCAGTGACCTTGTTGAGAACTATCTGGTGATATGATGAATGGTGATATGAATCCAGACTGAAATGTTCTGAAGAGTAAAGGAAGACAAAGAAGCAGACCTAGTGTATATAGACAGCACGTGGGCAAGGGAGGAAGAGAGCCAGGCGATGTGGGGATGAGTAGATGACTTTATTTTGTGGTTGGGTCTACAAGGGAAGATTTACACAGGTTTAAAAACAAATAATAGATTTTTCTCTTATGGTTTTGGAAGCAAGTGCATGCTGCTCTCATCCATTTGATTGAGGGCCTCCCTATTTATTTTACCAAAAATCTTTGATTGAACTTTTTAATAGTGGTTTCTTAGATTAAAGGAGTGAGTGGGGAAGGATCATTCCAGTAAGACAGACTCATATTTTCAAGAAGAGTAGTGGGATAAATATCCTTAAGTCCAAATGACTTATTAAATAGTGAGTTAGAGAAATAGATATCAAACCATGAAATCAGAGAGGTGGGAGCATCAATTCAAACTGGGTCAGAAAGACTTTCCCAGAGATATTTCTGTTTGAAAGACACATAAATGTACAACCAAAGAAATGAAAGTCACTCAGTCGTATCTGACTCTTTGCAACCCCATGGAATATATAGTCCATGGAATTATCCAGGTCAGAATACTGGAGTGGGTATTTGTTCCCTTCTCCAGGGGATCTTTCCAACCCAGGGATTGAACCTAGATCTCCTGCATTGCATATATAAATGTATAGCCAAGATATGTTTGTATAGCCAAAATACAAATGTATAGCCTAGATATATAAGCAATATATTGTACATATAAATGTATAGCCAAGAACAGGGCAATTCTGGGAGAAGAGTAGTATGCATCAGACTTCTGAGACTTCTAAATATATTGTATATTCAGAAACCAGAAGTATGTGGATTCAACTCATGCAAAAATCCCTTTACCTGGTGTGGAGGAAAGAAAGTTTTGGAAGGAAAAGAAACAAAACTCTGTTAATTCAGGCCTTTGTGGCATAAGCCACAGAATTTGACCTCTATCTTAAAAAATCTGGGAATTCATTGAGGTATTTCAGAAGAACGACCCCATCATCATCATATCTATAAAAATTAATTTACAACCATCTTTTTTTTTTTTTTGGCTACACCACACAGCATGCAGGATCTTAGTTCCCTGACTAGGGATCAAACCCACACTCCTAGGAGGGGAAGCCTGGAGTCTTAACCTCTAGACCACCAGGGAAGTCCCAAAGGTTAATTTATATTGAGGACTTATACTGTACCATACAGACTTTTAAGCACTGTACATGCAGTATCTCATTTAATCCTTTTAACCACTCACAGAGAAAGTATGAATTTCATCTCCAACTTAGTCATTTGGAAATGAGTCTATTGCTTACAGCATTCATGCTTAGAACTGAATGCCAGAATCTTCACCAATGCTGCCCAAAAGAGCCAGCCATCTTAGCCCCATGTTCTCTCATAGATGGGTTCTGTGGGGCCCTGCCTGCTTCTTTACATTGCTCCTTTCTGCAGCAAAGCCTCATAAGTGAGCTTTCAGTTTCTGGATTGTATTCTTGTGTTCAAATTACTGACAGAGGCAGTTTATACTCTGTCTTAGCACAGATTCAAAATGAGGGACACTCTCCAAAGAGAGGATAGGTTTATTAGAATATTCTAAGAGCCCACACTATATATGGCAAATAGTCTCTAAACACTCCAAATCCAGCATACAAACATAAGACAAAATTTGACACTCTTAATAACTTTTTTCATAAAGGAGTGAAATAGAGAATACAGCAAACTATGGAAAACTGTTGTTGTTATTGTTTAGTTGCTAAGCTATGCCCCATTCTTTGAGACGCTATGGACTGTCGCCCACCAGGCTCCTCTGTCCATGGGGTTTTCCAGGCAGGCATACTGGAGTGAGTTGCCATTTCCTTCTCCAAGGAATCTTCCTGACCCAGGAATCTAACCCGGGTCACCTGCGCGTCTCCTGCATTGCAAGAAGATTCTTTTACTGCTGAACCACCAGGGTAGCCTGAAATAGTATTTAAAAAATGTATATTTGGAGTCACATGATCCAAGATGAGATCCTAGTTCTGCCATGTAGAAACTGATTTTTAAAAGTCGCTTGAAGTTTTAAGACTTAACTTCCTCTTTTGTAAAATAATTTAGTGATGACATGTGGACTAGATGTCATACCTAGATAGAGCAGGGGGGAAAGAGTGCTGATTTTTAAAAGGCAACAGTTTCTACATTCTAGGACTTAAGCTAAAATTTGGACTGCATAAGCTTTTTATATGAATATTTAGAGATGCAGTGATAAGGCCAGGACTTAGCTAATGTTTCTTTTATAAAACATGAATATAGAGTGATCCATGTGTGTAAGATTGGATTGGAAGAATTCTATTTAAGGGGTAGGAGAGAAGAATTATTAAGGAATATGAGGAAGTTTGGAAAGTGATGAATATGTTCATTATTTGATGTGTTGTTGTTTTCATAGGTATATACATAAGTCATGTGCTAAGTTCTAAGTTGCTTCAGTCAAGTCTGACTCTGTGAGCCCTTGGACTGCAGCCTGCCAGGCTCCTCTGTCCGTGGGATTCCCCAGGCAAGAATACCAGAGTGGGTTACCATTTCCTTCTTCAGGGGATCTTCCCAACCCAGGGATTGAACCTGCATCTCGTTTGTCTCCTGCATTGGCAGGCAGGTTCTTTACCATTAGCACCACCTGGCAAGTCCATACATAAGTCAAAACCCATCCAATTATACACTGTATGTATGTGTGGTTAACTGTTTACAAAAGTGGATGAGATAATAACACTTTAAAAAAGAATTCTATTAAATAAAATGTATGATGATCTTTTACTTTGGAAAAATAATTATGATATCTTTCTTGTTAACTTCTGCTAGTGCCTTATAAAGGTTTTGTTGAATGTGCCAAGTAAGAGGTAGATTTTCATCTTATTTGAAGCCAAGGGGTATCTCAGATTTGCAGAACAGGGAGAAAGCTGAGGGGGTCACTCTAAAAATGGCACACCAGAGCCCTTAGGAGCCAGTTAAGTTTTCCTTTTACGCTTTATAATTCATTCCATTTTGTTATCTTAAAGATTTACCTAAGTCTGTTTGCTGCACAGCCTTGCCTTATTGCGACTGAAGAGAAAGACCTGACCTTCAGGACGGAGCTGACCACGGCAACAGGATTACATCCGAGAGGAGCAGTTCCCAGATCCTCAGGGGAGTCGACTGACAAAATCAAAGGAGTCTAGTGAAGGGACAGGAAATATGCCACAGCAAGGAAACGATAGAGCCTTGTCAGAACTCTTCAGAAATAACCAAGGGGGAGTTGGACCTGTGCTCATGAGAGATGGACCTGTAGCTGACACCGTTGGTGCCCTCTGAGTCCCCTGGGACTGGTGGACAACGCCTGCAACCACCTCCCAGCTTCATGCACTTTGCAGTTGACTGCTCCTATCCGGCCGTCTTAGACGCGGAGCTCTTGCGCCTGTGCGGAACAGGAAGTGCCCGAAGCTCCGGGAATTTCCGCCTGGAGCCCAGCCAGGACCCGTAACAATCTCTGACTAGCATCACAAACCCAGAAGCTTGTCTCTTCTGCCTCTAGTTTGGACAATCCCAGGGTGTTATTACATTACAGAGCTCCTTAAGAATTTAGGGCTGAGTTTTGGTTTCCACTGAAATCCCACAACTGTTTGCTTCTTCCCTCTTGGCTTCTCCTGCTTTCTCCGGGGGAGACTTAGCAAATCACTTGCAACTGAATCCTTGCCTCGGGGACTGCTTCTGGGAGGGCTAACAGAAGACCAGGCTCTGCTAGGTGTGATCCCTGATACCCATTCGAAGAGCAAAGGAAAGTTAGACCCCATTAACCAGAGAACTTAGGGACCTTGGGTTTAATTACATAAAGATGCCTAACAGACAGTTGACAATTGCTAATGACATCTCCTGGCACACTCCCCCCACCTCCAAGTTTCCGTGTGGAACCTGAAATTAATTAAGTCCTTGTTCTCCCTCAATACCTGGTTCATAATTTTGGGACTGACTTACTGTTTTATGGGAATAAAAAGAGACTATATCTGCAAAAGCCATTTTTCTTAAGTGCTATTTTTTAAAAGGGCTTCCCAGGTGGCGCTAGTGGTAAAGAATCCACCTGCCAATGCAGGAGAGGTAAGAGATGTGGGTAAAACTACAAATATAGGTTAAAATATTTAAATCATATATAAATAGATTTCAGGTGTGACAATATTTCCTAAATAAAAATCTGGAGAATTTTTTCAAAAGAAATTACAAATTCAAAACTATTTACTGTATATTACTTGTATTTTTAATTATAATTGTCTTTCTTTGCATGATGACCATCTGAACAACTAGACTCAAAGTTCTTGTTATTTCAAGGAAAGCAAATAATGATGTTTGCCAAGTTAAAAGACACAACAGATTATATATCAGCTTACACAAAATACAGACTTTATATTTTCTTCCTTCCTGCCAATAAAATGATCACCTCTTGCATTAATCATGTTTGAATATATGTAAGTAGTAATTATGTGTGTAGTCCTTACTTTTTTTTACAAATGTGTTTTTATTAACTACTTTGCAAAGCTGAACATAAAACTAGTATCCTTAATATATCCGCTCCCTCCTTTTTCCTTCCTCTCTTTTCTATTATGTTAGCTGCAACATTAAAAGCCTTTTAAATATGAATCCTTCGTGTGATATATATTTTTCTTTTTAATACACTGGTTTATTATTACTCATTATCAATCCAATTATTGACAGAAATGGAGATTTCATTTCAACCAGATTATTACCCATTGTTTTGTATGGATTGGTCTGTACCATAAATATTTTTATGTTATCAGATTATGACAAAATACAGTTCTCTCTTATGAGTTTTCATCATCCTGGAAAAACGGACATAACTAAAAGCCCTCAAGTTGAAAATAAAAAGAATTTAGCATGTTTGTAAATGTTATAGTTAATAATTAACAAACCCATAAGTGTATCTTATATTTTGAAGTTGGTTTCCAAGGCACATGAGGATTACCTTGCCTCTATTTTCTTTTTTTTTAGGACAGAGTAAGAAAGAAAGGCATCCATATCTCTACATGCCTGTGATATAAAGTTCTTATTATCCCAGGCCATGGCTTTTAATTCTGCTGGCCAATTGCACTACCATAGGAGTGCATTCGGAGAAGGCAATGGCACCCCACTCCAGTACTCTTGCCTGGAAAATCCCATGGATGGAGGAGCCTGGTAGGCTGCAGTCCATGGGGTCGCTAAGAGTCGGACACGACTGAGCGACTTCACTTTCACTTTTCACTTGCATCCATTGGAGAAGGAAATGGCAACCCACTCCAGTGTTCTTGCCTGGAGAATCCCAGGGACGGGGGAGCCTGGTGGGCTGCTGTCTATGGGGTCGCACAGGATCGGACATGACTGAAGTGACTTAGCAACAGCAGCAGCAGGAGTGCATTTGCTGGCTTTAGCCACCGTTCATGCTGTTCCTAGAAATAACATTTCCTGCACTGCCAAAATAACACATGGCCCAGTGATGGATAAGATGGACTTCACAGTTCAGCCATCTGCTTGCTGGCTTCTCTGATTTCTCTGTTTCTCCCTCTGCTCTGCTGCACAGCTTAAGGATGGCTGCCATTTAGAAGGGAGATCAGACCAGGAGACTACTCTCTACCACATTTCCTGGATTATTTTAACTAATAACTTCCCAGGCCGAAAGGGGAAGTTTTGCACATGGTATCCTTTCCTGAGTCATTAATGCTTGGAAGATGTTAAATATATCTAAACAAGTTGATACTCACAGAAAAACACCAGGCAGAGAATTGAGATGAAGATACTTCTTGTGAAACAAAAACTACTGAATCTCTTAGATTCCAGTTCTACTGATGAAATATCTGCCGGCCTCGTTAGAATAGTTTCAAACCAACAATGAGGTAGAAGAAATAGTTAGAAAAATAACTCTTTTTATTTTCTTATCCAACTTTTTTTCTTTTTTGTACTACACCAAAAAAAAAAAAAAAACACTAGAAAATATGCTTACTTTGTTATATTGACTTTCTGAGGGTTAGCAATGTGATGCCTGAAGATTGAATTTAATATATCTTATCATTTTCTCTCATGAAGTGGAATTACTTAGCTGACTGATTATCTTATTTTTCTCTTTTTAATACATTTTTCTAACCCACTGGCCTGTTCCCTTGTTGTTTTATGGCAAAGTTTGGTAGCCATTGATGCATTCAAGAGTAATATCTATCAATCCATTGGAATTCAGTAATTTAGGCCTATGATTATGTATTGATTTAGAGATTAAAGTAGAATCACCACTTTCTCTTAGAATTTTTCCTATTTGCAAAAGAAAGTTCATGGGCTTTGGAAAAGTACTTTAGCTTTACTTATTGTTTGAAAAATTCAAGAATATTTTGAAAATATTTATTTACCCCAAGGAGAATAGCACAAGTATTTTTTATTATATAGAATAAAAAATATTCCTATACTCAGAAATGATAGACTTAATTCAATCAAGACAAAAATCAATATTAATGGCATCATTTTACAGAATATATGTGGGTAGCTCAGCTGGTGAAGAATCTGCCTGCAATGCAGGAGACCCTGGTTTGGTTCCTGAGTAGGGAAGATCCGCTGGAGAAGGGATAGGCTACCCACTCCAGTGTTCTTGGGCTTCCCTGGTGGCTCAGCTGGTAAATAATCCACCTGCAATGCGGCAGACCTGGGTTGGATCCCTGGGTTGGGAAGATCTCCTGGAGGAGAGAACAGCCACCCACTCTAACATTCAGGCCTGGAGAATTCCATGGACTGTATGGTCCATGGTGCTGCAAAGAGTCAGACACAACTGAGTGACTTTTACTTTCATGAAAAAATAGAGATTCTGATTATATACTATTGTTTGATTTGGAAAAATAGAAAGGATGGCTTTTTATAATTGAGACAACACTTAACAAGTACCTACTCTGGTTTACAAGGTTACTCTAAGTTTGAGACTTACAGCGATAAATCAGATACAGAAGTCTCCCATTAAAGTATCCAGACACAGTCAAGCAATAGAAATAAAACTGCTCTCCATTCAAAATGTAAGTTAGAAATAGGAGAGAATTTTTAAATACTAATCTGGACTTAGCATAACATATAGTCTAACTTTCTTCTATAACTCAAAAGCCATATATATGAATTTTTTTTTAATTTTCTGCCCCACATAGGCAGTAAGTCTTATTATTCACTTTAAGAGAGCAACTCTGTTCTGTGGAGTCTCTAAGATACATTTTGCACCCTAAAACTAAAAGAACTAAAAGCTGGGGAAAGAAAAACCTTGTTATATTTGGTTAAGGTTAAACTATTCTCTGATTATACATCATTTACTTTTGATTAGCCTTGGTTGTCCTTATATTTAGGACAGAAGACCTGTATGAGATGGAATAATATATAAAAATGAAGAACAGACATTTGTACAACACTTGTAAGAACATTTTTCCCCAAACAGTTCAAGTACTATTTTTTTGACTGTTGACTATTGAAAAATATCATTAACTTGTATTTACAAATTCATGGACGAGTTAAAAAATAAAATGTTGACCTGGAGAAGCCAGACACAACAAAAAGCATGCTCTATTATTCTATTTTTATAGTTTAAAATCAGGAAGACTTTTCTGGTATTAGTTATTATGATAGGGCTCACCCTTGGACGGGGACTGTGACAAGAAGGGACCCTAACAAGGATTTCTAGGGTCCTGGTAATAACCTATTTTCTGATATGATTGTAAGAGTGCATTCACTTTGTGAAGATTCATAGAACTGTGTATTTACAATGTGTGCCATTTTCAGGAAAAGGAGAGGTAAAAGCAAAAGCCAAATATTCTAAAAGTTTTTGCTAAATTAATATTGCAAGTCTTTAAAAGGAAATCATACTAAATTTACAGTTTTAATAATTTAACACACTTATGACCAAGTTTTATTACCTAAAATCCTAAAAGGCAAAATAGGAAATAAAAATTGCCGAGGCTTGTACTCATAAAAATCCACAAAGCAAAAATATGGAGAGTCATGTATTTTGAGAAAAGAAAACACACTCCATGTTTCCCATGGAATGTGTGCAATGAACTTTTCCAGAGACTACTGAAAGTTTGGTAAGTACCGAAATTGTAAATTATACAGAATCAAATTTGTTTTTTAATTTGTAGAATACTATGGGAAGGATAATTGAATACTCTCAAAAGGTTTACGAATTCTCTAAATATTTCAGGTTTCTAAGGAAACTAATTGCTTAAGTTACCACTGAGCCTGAAAACCTCTTGGGTTAGAATAAAAGGATCCTGGTTACAAATACACGAATGCTGTTCTGTCTGAATGACTGAAAGTTTAACTTTGCATATAGATATTTGATCTCATGTTGACTACTAATGTGTCAGGTGAGGTACGTATTAATATTATAGGAAAATATTATAGAAAATAGGAAATTCCTATTAATATTATAGGAAAAATACTATAGGAAAAAGAACAAATGCTACTTGTTTGTGATCACTGGTGTTAATTTTATTAGAAGTGTTTATTTCAAAGCTAGAAGGGATTGAGTGACCAAACTTTTTTTTTTTTTTTTTTCTTCCACAGCTGTAGAGCCTCAACCTGAAAGTTCACACATCAGGTAAATACAAAATCACATGTTTAACTCAGATCTCCTAATAACTTGTCCAATAAACTCATATGCTCCCAAAGAGAAATGTTTTGAGATACTGAAATGAATTTATGTTCTATTAAGACTTCTCAGAGACATTACTTTGCCAACAAAGGTCCATCTAGTCAAGGCTAAGGTTTTTCCAGTGGTCATGTATGGATGTGAGAGTTGGACTGTGAAGAAGCTGAGCGCCGAAGAATTGATGCTTTTGAACTGTGGTGTTGGAGAAGACTCTTGAGAGTCCCTTGGACTGCAAGGAGATCCAACCAGTCCATTCTGAAGGAGATCAGCCCTGGGATTTATTTGGAAGGAACGATGCTAAAGCTGAAACTCCAGTACTTTGGCCACCTCAAGCGAAGAGTTGACTCATTGGAAAAGACTCTGATGCTGGGAGGGATTGGGGGCAGGAGGAGAAGGGGACGACAGAGGATGAGACGGCTGGATGGCATCACT
>NW_011495057.1:8298239-8299695 GCF_000754665.1 Bison bison bison | reverse complement strand
TCACTTTCACTTTTCACTTGCATGCATTGGAGAAGGAAATGGCAACCCACTCCAGTGTTTTTGCCTGGAGAATCCCAGGGACAGGGAAGCCTGGTGGGCTGCCGTCTATGAGGTCGCACAGAGTTGGACACGACTGAAGCAACTTACCAGCAGCAGTAGCAGCAGCAATGGCCTCCTGGTAGAACAGATATCATAGCAAGGACACAGTGCAGTTATCTCTTTTGGAAATTGTACTTTCTTTTCCTGGAATCAGATCACTAAAATTCCATGTTAATCAATGAGTTAAGTGTTACCAGATAGAGATATGATTTTTTTTTTATTAAGGAGCTCATTTAAAAGTTGTGTTTGAGATTAATACCACTTTGGATATGTGCAACTGAGTTTAATTTCTCTGTTTTCATCACCTTCAGGATAGTATATCTCACACGTTCTTTATCAGAACAGATCAGATCAGATCAGTCACTCAGTCGTGTCCAACTCTTTGTGATGCCATGAATCCCAGCACGCCAGGCCTCCCTGTCCAACACCAACTCTCGGAGTTCACCCAGACTCATGTCCATCGAGTCCGTGATGCCATCCAGCCATCTCATCCTCTGTCATCCCCTTCTCCTCCTGCCCCCAATCCCTCCCAGCATCAGGGTCTTTTCCAGTGAGTCAACTCTTCGCATGAGGTGGCCAAAATACTGGAGTTTCAGCTTTAGCATCATTCCCTCCGAAGATATCCCAGGGCTGATCTCCTTCAGAATGGACTGGTTGGATCTCCTTGCAGTCCAAGGGACTCTCAAGAGTCTTCTCCAACACCACACTTCAAAAGCATCAATTCTTCAGTGCTCAGCTTTCTTCAGTGTCCAACTCTCACATCCATACATGACCACAGGAAAAACCATAGCCTTGACTAGATGAACCCTTGTTGGCAAAGTAATGTCTCTGCTTTTCAATATGCTATCGAGGTTGGTCATAACTTTCCTTCCAAGGAGTAAGCGTCTTTTAATTTCATGGCTGCAGTCACCATCTGCAGTGATTTTGGAGCCCCCAAAAATAAAGTCTGACACTGTTTCCACTGTTTCCCCATCTATTTCCCATGAAGTGGTGGGACCGGATGCCATGATCTTCGTTTTCTGAATGTTGAGCTTTAAGCCAACTTTTTCACTCTCCTCTTTCACTTTCATCAAGAGGCTTTTGAGTTCCTCTTCACTTTCTGCCATAAGGGTGGTGTCATAGCATATCTGAGGTTATTGATATTTCTCCCGGCAATCTTGATTCCAGCTTGTGTTTCTTCCAGTCCAGCGTTTCTCATGATGTACTCTGCATATAAGTTAAATAAACAGGGTGACAATATACAGCCTTGACGAACTCCTTTTCCTATTTGGAACCAGTCTGTTGTTCCATGTCCAGTTCTAACTGTTGCTTCCTGACCTGCATACAGATTTCTCAAGAGGCAGATCAGGTGGTCTGG
>NW_011495057.1:8287200-8298139 GCF_000754665.1 Bison bison bison | reverse complement strand
GAAATAGATGTTTTTCTGGAACTCTCTTGCTTTTTCCATGATCCAGCGGATGTTGGCAATTTGATCTCTGGTTCCTCTGCCTTTTCTAAAACCAGCTTGAACACCAGGAAGTTCACGGTTCACATATTGCTAAAGCCTGGCTTGGAGAATTTTAGTTTGAGCATTCTTTGGCATTGCCTTTATTTGGGATTGGAATGAAAACTGACCTTTTCCAGTCATGTGGCCACTGCTGAGTTTTCCAAATTTGCTGGCATATTGAGTGCAGCACTTTCATAGCATCATCTTTCAGGATTTGAAATAGCTCAACTGGAATTCCATCACCTCCACTAGCTTTGTTCATACTGATGCTTTCTAAGGCCCACTTGACTTCACATTCCAGGATGTCTGGCTCTAGGTCAGTGATCAGACCATCCTGATTATCTGGCTCATGAAGATCTTTTTTGTACAGTTCTTCTGTGTATTCTTGCCATCTCTTCTTAATATCTTCTGCTTCTGTTAGGTCCATACCATTTCTGTCCTTTACTGAGGTCATCTTTGCATGAAATGTTCCTTTGGTATCTCTGATTTTCTTGAAGAGATCCCTAGTCTTTCCCGTTCTGTTGTTTTCCTCTATTTCTTTGCATTGATTGCTGAAGAAGGCTTTCTTATCTCTTCTTGCTATTCTTTGGAACTCTGCATTCAGATGTTTATATCTTTCCTTTTCTCCTTTGCTTTTCACTTCTCTTCTTTTCACAGCTATTTGTAAGGCCTCCCCAGACAGCCATTTTGCTTTTTTGCATTTCTTTTCTATGGGAATGGTCTTGATCCCTGTCTCCTGTACAATGTCACGAACCTCATTCCATAGTTCATCAGGCACTCTATCTATCAGATCTAGGCCCTTAAATCTATTTCTCACTTCCACTGTATAATCATAAGGGATTTGATTTAGGTCATACCTGAATGGTCTAGTGGTTTTCCCTACTTTCTTCAGTTTAAGTCTGAATTTGGCAATAAGGAGTTCATGGTCTGAGCCACAGTCAGCTCAGTAAGAAGTAAAACCTTGCTTACTGATATCACAGTCAAGACCCAGCCATTTGTTAACAGATATTATTAGGTTCCAGAATCTTTGGAGGGAGAATTGAATTGCACAATTGTGATTTGTCAAATACCATGGCAGTATTTGGAGTAGATGTGGATAGCAATACACTCTAAATAATCAACTCAAGCAGATGGTGTGAGATTTAGAGAATGAAAAGCATATTACTCAAATGCATACTGTATGACAGTATTATTATATTATCAATCAGCAATAATCATAAATAATAATTAATCTGTTACATTTCACTTGAAAAGGGGAGCATTCTATAAACATGTATATCGCCAAGTCAAGGGCTAGGTTCTTATTTAGACTGAGTCTTATTTAGATTTAGTCACCTCTTTTTTGCTCAATTTTTAAATCCAGATGGTTTGTTGAATCAACATGCCACCTGATCCCTCTTTGTTCTTATCATTTTTAAAAATGTTTTGTTTTAGATTGGAGTATAGCAGATTGACAATGTGATAGTTTCAGGTGGACAGCATAGGGTCTCAGCCATACGTAGACATGTATCCATTCTCCCCCAAACTCCCCTCCATCTAGACTGTCACATAACACTGAGAAGAGTCCCTCGTGCCATACAGTAGGACCTTGTTGATTATCCTTTTTAAATATAGCAGTTTGTATATGTTTATCCCAAACTCCCTATCTCTTCCTCTCATTCTTTGCCCCTGGAAACCGTAAGTTGATTCTCTAAGTCTCTGAGTCTGTTTGTGTTTTGTAAATAAGATCATTTGTATCATTTTTAAAAATAACAATTTGTCATGAAAATATTTTGACTTGTTACTGGCAGTTTTCACTAAATCTCTCACTGAAGTTATATAAGCTATTTTTAATATCCAAACTAAAGTAAATAAGAACTCAAAACTTGATTAAATCCTAAATTAACCAGAAAGTTGACACCCAAAAGGTTAAACCCAGGTCAAAAATGACTCATCGATGCACATAGTGCATTGTTATAAGTTTTCAAAAAAAATAAAAAGCTGAATCTTCTCAAGGTATGGCAAGTTCTGTAAAAAATCCAAAGTCATATTTTGAGGCATTTTTTATGGACCCAGACAACATCGAGACAGATTAAAATTCTACATTAAAATACCATTATTTCATCTTGCTAAACTTCTGGGACTCACCTGATTCAAATGTAAAAAAGGTTGATGACATGACAAAACTTTTTCAATGTTGCAGAAAATGCTGTTATTATCTGATAAACAATTTCTAAGGCTTTACACCTTTCTTTGTATTTTTATTCTAATTAGGTTTTAGAAGATTGTTTATTGTATCTATTTGGAGGAATGTGTCTCATGCTGTGCCCTTCATTAAGAAGATTAAGTACTTGATCAATCCTTAACCTCTTAGTGTGTCTCATTAGTTTGGTAATTTATTCATCAAAAATACACTCTGAGACATGTTGGGATTGAAGCTCTGGTGTTGATCCAAGAAAGGGTGCTGTGAACCTCATCACTTAACGTACCTGCAGAAGGAGGACTGAGATCCCTCTATAATATGAGAAATATAGAAATGCTTATATCTGCTGCCTTTCCAAATGAATGATTCTGAGATTTGTTGTTGTTCAGTTGATGAATCATGGTTAACTCTTTGTGACCCCATGCACTGTAGCCCTCCAGGCTCCTCTGTCCATGGGATTTCCCAGGCAAGAATATTGGAGTGGGTTGCCATTTCCTTCTCCAGGGGATCTTGCCAACCCAAGAACCCAACCCGTGTCTCCTGCATTGGCAGGCAGATTGTTTACCACTAATCCACCAAGAAAGCCCCTTGCCTACATGTAAATCTTTTAGACATAAAGATATAGTAGCACTCTAGCATGTGGATCAGAGAAGGCAATGGCATCCCACTCTAGTACTCTTGCCTGGAAAATCCCATGGATGGAGGAGCTTGGTAGGCTGCAGTCCATGGGGTCACTAAGAGTCAGACACGACTGAGCAACTTCACTTTCATTTTTCACTTTCATGCACTGGAGATGTAAATGGCAACCCACTCCAGTGTTCTTGCCTGGAGAATCCCAGGGACGAGGGAGCCTGGTGGGCTGCCGTCTATGGGGTCGCACAGAGTCAGACACGACTGAAGCGACTTAGCAGCAGTAGCAGCAGCAGCATGTGGATACATCTATTTAAAAAAAAAAAGAATAAGAATTCTTGTAACTATTTGAATCAGCATTTCTTTTTCAATGGATTCTTTTAAAGATTAAAGTCATATAAAAGAAACGTCTTTGAAACCATCTCAAAAATTTTAATATATTGATTTGCCCCTCAATTTGATGAAGGAGTAATATACTTTATATATGACTGTGTACATTCTACACACACACACAGTGAAAGAGAAAAGCAATTACATATTTCAGACGAGGTCGGGCGCGTTCAGGGTGGTATGGCGGTAGACAAACATATTTCAGATTCGATGGAAATAAAAATTCATACACACAAGCATATACATACACACACAGCTTTTAATTAAGTTGCACTATTTCAGCCTCCTTTATCTGAGGGACATTATAGTCAGAAATGGGGCTATCTGGTAGCTCAGATAGTAAAGAATCTGCTTGTAATGCAGGAGACCCAGGTTCAAAACCTGAGTCAGGAAGATCTCCTGGAGAAGAGAATGGCTATCCACTCCAGTATTCTTGCCTGGAGAATTCCATAGACAGAGGAGCCTGGTGGACTACAGCCTGTGGGGTCACAAAGTGTTGGACATGATGGAATGACTAACATTTTCACACTTTCACACATAGTCAGAAATAAATGTGTATCAAACACACACACAGACTCACACACATTTGCATGTGTATTTTTATTTACGTTGACAACTTTGAATCTCAATCTGAAGCACTTATAATCAAAAATCTTCTAATCCAAGCTTTCCTAATGATGAAGCCAAATTAAACTCTTCTATCATCACCGAGTGCTGTGTGGTCCTTAAAATGCTATTCAGCTCAGAAGCATTATCTTTTTAGTGTGCAATTAATCTTTTCTTTTCTCATTTTGGTAGACACATGCCCATCTGCTACTCATCATTCTTACTACTTAGCAAAGCAAGGGAAGTGTTGTCTCAGTGTTTCAACCCTCACCTTGATAATATCTGAGAAACCCTGCCAATCCTGTAAAAATTAAAGTGAAGAAGAGAAAAGGGGAAGAGAAAGGGAAGGCAGGGTCAAAAGCAAAAACCAAGCAAGTGAGAATGTTGCTTTGATTCAGACTATTGCAACAGGGCGTCCCAGTTGGCACCAGTGATAAAGAACCTGCCTGCCAATGCAGAAGCTGTAAGAGACGTGGGTTCAATCCCTGGGTGGGGAAGATCCCCTGGAGAAGAGCATGGCAACCCACTCCAATATTCTTGCCTGGAGTAATCCCATGATTACAGAGGAGACTGGTGGGCTACAGTCCATGGGGTTGCCTAGAGTCGGACACAACTGAAGCAACTTAGCACACACATCACAAAAGGGAGATCCAACATCAGTATCTGATTTTGCCTTAGACTTTCCCAGGGAGAAAAGATAAATTAAAAAATGAGGTGATATACAGGCGCAGTCATTACACAATTGGGGAAATCCCTGCCAGTTAGACACAAAGGAAATATTTATCCCCTTGTCTAGCTAGTTTCAAGAGGGACAAACACGACAAACACTTCTAACCTCTGCTAACCATTAACGAGACAAAGAATGAGAAGTCAGGGTGTCAATCCTGGCTTTGTCGATAAGTTTGTTTCTGAAACTGGCCTCTGTTCACCAGTGCCAAATAGAAACATGGATACAGATTTTTGGAAAAAGTAGAAAAGCAGTGTAGCTTTTATTGATTTTATTGGCCAGACAATGGGGCCACAGCAGACTAATGCCCTCAAGACTGTGTGAATCACCCTGCAGTAAGTAGTGAGGGATTTTAGAGTGTTCAAGGAGTAGTGTCTGATCAGCTTACAGATAATTCTCAAATTGGTTGGCATCAAGGTGAAGTTTGAAAGTCAACCTACTTGTTTCAAGTAGCCTAGGGTCCAAGTTCTTACGGTCAGCAGTTTTTATCTGGAGGTTGTCTGCTTCCTGCTTCCTGTAAAAAACGGCTTAGTGTGTCAGGCCTCTAGCTATATCATTCAGGGAGCTGGATTTCAACCTGTCCACAGGACAAAACAAAAGAAAAAAAAAAAAAAAACAGAATTCTATTAAGAACATAACTTTTTTACTCTTTGTTAAATTTGCTCTGAGATAATCTCAAAATGTTTTGTATATATTTAGATATCTATTAATTCTTTAATTTGCTTTTTAAATTTAATTTTATTTGTATTTTGATTTCACTCTCATATTCTATATATAAATCCATTCCACATGCTATAGTTAACTAAAAATGTCATTTTGAACCTGTTTATTTTCTTAACATCCCTTTCCACATGCAATCGAATTTACTACAGATATTTTATAATTAAAACTAAATTATGCCTTCAGAGACATGGGAAAATTTTATCAATAAAATAGACGAATAATTTTCTTTGTTCAAATAAAAACTTTAGGCCCAGAGGACTTTTGTATATTTATACAATTAGATGCTTTAAGAACCAAGATAAGAACTCAGATTAACTGACTCTTACTGTAACTCTGTTGCATTACAGTATACTTGTAGTCACATTTTAAAAATGGAAGGCAATTGTCTCTTCTAAAAATTCAGTTCAGTTCAGTTCATTTCAGTCGCTCAGTCGTGTCCAACTCTTTGTGACCCCATGAATCACAGCACACCAGGGTTCCCTGTCCATCACCAACTCCTGGAGTTTACCCAAACTCATGTCCATTGAGTCCATGATGCCATCCAGCCGTCTCATCCTCTGTCGTCCCCTTCTCCTCTTGCCCCCAATCCCTCCCAGCATCAGAGTCTTTTCCAATAAGTCAACTCTTCGCATGAAGTGGCCAAAGTATTGGAGTTTCAGCTTTAGCATCATTCCTTCCAATGAACACCCAGGACTGATCTCCTTCAGAATGGACTGGGTTGGATCTCCTTGCAGTCCAAGGGACTCTCAAGAGTCTTCTCCAGCACCACAGTTCAAAAGCATCAGTTCTTCGGCACTCAGCTTCCTTCATAGTCCAACTGTCACATCCATACATGACCACTGGAAAAACCATAGCCTTGACTAAATGGACCTTTGTTGGCAAAGTAATGTCTCTGTTTTTTAATATGCTATCTAGGTTGGTCATAACTCTCCTTCCAAGGAGCAAGCGTCTTTTAATTTCATGGCTGCAATCACCATCTGCAGTGATTTTGGAGCCCCCCAAAAAATAAAGTCTGACCCTGTTTCCACTGTTTCCCCATCTATTTGCCATGAAGTGATGGGACCAGGTGCCATGATCTTTGTTTTCTGAATGTTGAACTTTAAGCCAGCTTTTTCACTCTCCTCTTTCACTTTCATCAAGAGGCTTTTTAGTTCCATTAGGACAGATTAAAACTAGAATAAACAGGGCATAAACTATCATTATTACCTTGCTTCCTTATAACAACACCAAAAGCAGACCTTTCCCTCTTCTGCCTCAACCTGAAACCATATGAAACCCCAGTGTCTTTGTCTTCTGAAGTAAAATGCTGACTCAAGAGTTAATGATTAGGAAATGTGATGATATAGAAACATATATATGTGAGAGTTGGACCATAAAGAGGGCTGAATGCCAAAGAATTGATGCTTTTGAGCTGTGGTGTTGAATAAGACTCATGAGAGTCCCTTGGACTTCAAGGAGATCAAACCAGTCCATCCTCAAGGAAATCAATCCTGAATATTCATTGGAAGGACTGATGCTGAAACTGAAGCTCCAAGACTTTGGCTACCTGATGTGAAGAGCCAACTCATTAGAAAAGATCCTGATGCTGGGAAAAATTGAAGGCAGGAGGAGAAGGGGATGACAGAAGATGCGAATGTTGGGTGGCATCACTGATTCAATGGACATGAGTTTGAGCAAGATCCAGGAGATGGTGAAGGGCAGGGAGATCTGGCGTGCTGCAGTCCATGGGGTCTCAAAGAGTCAGATACAACTGAGAGATTGAACGACAACAAAGCTATCAAAAAGTTACCTGTGGCTAATGGATTTAGATAGAGCAAAACCTTAAAATCAGCAACACTACAGAAAATATGCAAGAAAGAAAAAAAAAAAAAACATCTAAATGTTGCAGGCCTTGAAAAGTAGTGACAAGATAATATCATGTAAAATGTTTTAGCACTCTTACCAGATTCATGGGCTTCCCGGATAGCTCAGTGGTTAAGAATCCACCTGAAAGGCAAAAGTTGTGGGTACAATCTCTGAGTTGGGAAGATCCCCTGGAGTAGGAAATGACAACCTACTCCATTATTCTTACCTGGAAAATCCTTTGAACAAAGGAACCTAGTGGAATACAATCCATAGTGAGCAAAGAGTTGGATATGACTGAGCGACAACGACCAGATTAATATCAACTTCTATTTCCTAAATGCTTGTTTTTTTTTTAATTTAATTTTATTTTTAAACTTTACATAATTGTATTAGTTTTGCCAAATATCGAAATGAATCCGCCACAGGTATATGTGTGTTCCCCATCCTGAACCCTCCTCCCTCCTCCCTCCCCATACCATCCCTCTGGGTCGTCCCAGTGCACTAGCCCCAAGCATCCAGTATCGTGCATCGAACCTGGACTGGCAACTCGTTTCTTACATGATATTTTACATGTTTCAATGTCATTCTCCCAAATCTTCCCACCCTCTCCCTCTCCCACAGAGTCCATAAGACTGTTCTATACAACAATAAGCCGGTGTACGAGACAGTAAATGCTTGTTTTTAAAGTTCTTGCTCTCTCTAGCCCAATATCCACAATTCCTCACCTAGCATAGCACAAGTGTTCCACAAGGGTTAGAAAGCAGCTAGAGTTGATCTAGTTCTCTTATGGTTTTGCAAACCTAGGGCTGATTTATTTTAGAGTTAAATAAAGGAAGAGAAAAGATGTTTGTGGGCCATGAATTTCAGCTTCAGGGCAGCCTCTGAGTAATTTTTCTAAAGCTAAGAATCCAAGGCAAAGAAACTTGAAATATTTATTTCCCTTATTTACAGGAAATCATTCTTCGGGCAAGATCATACCCAGTCAAAGGCAGAAAACCAAAGTCAATTGACAAATCCCAGAGTTCTCAAGACTTTGCTGTTTATTATTGAATTTGTTATTCCTTCACACATTGGTTTTCTGGAAGTCAAGACACTTAAGGAAAAAGAGAAAAATTGTTTAAAAAATCAGTTTGTAGAAATATGAAATATCAGTGTAGCTCACAGAAATAGAAAATTAATTACATAAATTGATTGCCTAGGCATTCTATTTTCATATAAATGGCAAGAGGCTTAGGTTGTTGTTTCCTTGTTTATTAAATGAACTAAATAATAAGTAGCTAAGTAACTTCCAACTTCCCTGGAAGGTGATTTTTTAGAAAGAAAAAAGATCGAGGTTCAGCTAAAAACTGAAACCCCCATACACAACTCTTCCAATGCTGATCAATTCTGGCACAAAGCATACACTCCTGATTTTGTGCTAAACAATCGAAGCAACACAGAAATCTGGTAAAAAATTATCTGTCTACTTTCTCCAAGAAATACTTACTTTCGAAGCTATGACAGTGAAGTACTAACATAGCTTACGCATTAGTAGACTGTTGAAGACACTTGTCTCTTTCTGCCTATCAATCCGAAGCTTCTATGTCACAAATTCTGCCAGTCCCAACCAGTATTCCATCTGGCAAATCACCCAGTCCAGGTCCTAAGTCTCATAAGAATATCCAGCCAAGTTCATAATCATGGTAAATACCCTCTTCAGAGTTCTCACTTCTGAAACACTATAAAGACCCTATTAAGGAAACCTTCACTCGTAAGTCTAACCAAATAAGCTTTTATGTATCAGCAGGTTTTCCTGATGATACTTCTGGAGAATTATCTATCAACCCACCAAGCAGCACAATTTACCATATTTAAAAATTTTGAACCTCAATTTTCTCAAATAAATTGAATATTGTGATCATTCTCTGCACAAATGACTTCATGGCTTTGCACATTTCAAACAATAAGTAAGGGAGACAGGATCAAGATGGTAGAATAGGAAGATTCCGAGCTCACTTAATCCCACCAACACCCCCAAACTACAACAATGAAGAAAAACCTTCTCTGAGAACTGCTTGAAGACTAGCAAAGCAACTCTTCTATTCAAGTCAAATAGTTATTTGACTTGAGGACATGAACATGAGATGAGACTTATTACCAAGGTCCTAAAGTTATTTATTCTGATAATTTAAAAATATCACTTATAACAGGTATAATTAACATTAATGTGGAAATATCTATTCTGGAACAATTAGTTTAAAATACTTTTGAATAAGTAAGTTTTACTTACGTCTAGAGGAATATTTTGGAGCTTCCCTGGTAGCTCAGCTCACAAAGAATCCACGTGCAATGCAGGAGACCTTGGTTCGATTCCTGGGTTGGGAAGATCCCCTGGAGAAGGAATAGGCTACACATTCCAGTATTCTTGGGCTTCCCTGGTGGCTCAGACGGTAAAGAATCTGCCTGTAGTGTGGGAGACCTGGGTTCAGTCTCTGGGTTTGGAAGATCCCCTGGAGGAGGGCATGGGTACCCAGGCCAATATTCCTACCTGCAGAATCCCCTTGGACAGAGGAGCCTAGTGGTCTATAGTCCATAGGGTTGCAAAGAGTCAGGCATGACTGAGTGACTAAGCACAGCACAGAGGAATATTGTGGGCTTCCCATGTGGCTCAGTGGTAAAGAATCTGCCTATCAATGCAGGAGACACAAAAATGTGGGTTCGATCCCCGGGTCAGGAAGATCCCCTGGAGTAGGTCATGGCCACCCACTCCAGTATTCTTGCCTGGAAATTTCCATGTATAGAAGAGCCTGGTGGGTTACAGTTTAGGGGGTCACAAAGAGTAGGACACAGCGGAGCACACACAGACAGAGGAATATTATAGATTCTGACAGTAATTCATGTATAAAAGATTACATTTCTCTTTGTCCTATTTTAACTCAGATATGACTAGAGTAAAACCTGAAGAGAGGACACATATCAGCAGTAGCATATGCAATCTGGGCATTTTCAAATATAAGATAACTATTTCAGCAGCCTGTGATTTCTATTTCTTAAGTCAAAATTCAAGGAGTCTCTTTAGATCTGTGAAGTGATATATTGTCAGTGATATAGGACTAGCAGGAATCTATTTGCTTCAGTTCTCTCATTAAACCATCTGTTCATAACATTCTAAATAATTGACTCACAAAAATGATATTATTAGAAAAATAAAGATTTCCATTTATTCCCAAGGATGTTATTTCACTCAGTAATAAATTAGTAAGGATAAAAAGAATCTCAAATTTTAACAAAGGAAATTGTAGTGGGACTAAATTAAGCTTTCATAATAATTAGGCTATTCTAATATAACTCTCGAAATAAAACAAAACTATGTTGTTTGGTAAATAGCCAAAGTTTCCAACAATTCTTCAGTCTTGCCATATGTAACTTATCTTTTTGCATGTGGAATATTTTTATACCTGTGGCTCAAATGGTAAAGAATCAGCCTGCAAAGCAGGAGACCCGGTTTCAATCCCTGGGTCAGGAAGATGCCCTGAAGAAGGGAATCCATACCTACTTCAGCATTCTTACAAGAAGAATTCCATGGACAGAGGAGTCTGACAGACTACAGTCCACCATGAGATTGCAAAGAGTCAGACACAACTGAGTGACTAACACTTTTTAGCGTGTATAATATGATTAAAGAGACAAAAATCATTTAAAATTTTACACAAAAATCTAGTTTTCCCTAAGAGGTGACTGAATTTTTTGAAAGGTGCTCTAACTACTTGAGGCTATTC
>NW_011495057.1:8282553-8287100 GCF_000754665.1 Bison bison bison | reverse complement strand
ACTTGAGGCTATTCATATTGAAGATGAGTATAAATAGATGTCCAAACCTCTTTTTTTTCCCCCCAGTAGGATTCTTTAAGAGCTTTAACAGTCAATAAGGCAACAAGTGGAAAAGTACTGTAATTGTTAAAATTTTAGCTCCTACATAGGTAATAAATTGCATTGATATTCAGCTCACTACTCACAATTTAATTCAAAATGTTACTCATTTTATGAGATACTATGAACAGTTTTATTTGACTTCATCCTTCATTCCTTTGGTAATCATAAAGTGTAGTTATGTTGTTTTCTATTTTCTTAAGGTCAAATCTGTAATGTTCTTCTAAGTGAGCTGAATAGAATCAATAGCCCCTTTTATGCTTCTAAATTTTTTTAGAAAAAGTTAAGGTTTATAAACATTAAATTATAATAAAATTAAACCTACAACGTTACAGTGAAAAGATGACTCAGGGGTAAAGAATTTGCCTGCAGTGGCAGGAGATGTGGGTTCAATCCCTAGGTGGGGAAGATCCCCTAGAGAAGGAAATGGTAACCCACTCCAGTATTCTTGCCTGGGAAATCCCATGGACAGAGGAGCCTGGTGGGCTACAGTCCATGGGATCACAAAAGAGCTGGACACAACTTAGTGACTAAAACAACAACAATTTTATTAAGCATGTACTAAGATGTTAATTCCCTACCGCATACTGTTGTTGGTTTCTTGCAATAGATTCATAAACACGCTTTCCAAATCGAACATCAGATCTGTGTCGGTGTCCTCACTCCTCTGGTGCAACTCAGAGACCACTTGTCATTGGTGACTGATGGTGACAGCTGGCTACTGATGCTGTGACCCTATGTTTACTAAAATAGTTGTCCATGTCTTAAGCTTTGTTGATGGAAAACCACCACGAAATTTATTATTTTGTGTTATATGCTTTTAAACAATTTTAGCCCAGGAAACTTAGCTGTCAACTTATCAGAGAGCCTTCCCTGGCGTCTGATCTAAAACCACATTTATTCATTGCCATCTTCACCAGTGTCCATAACCCTCAAAGTGAAAAGTGAAAGTGTTAGTCGCTCAGTCCCGTCTGACTCTTTGCCAACCCATGGACTGTAGTCCATCAGGCTCTTCTATCCTTGGGATTCTCCAGGCAAGAATACTGCAGTGGGTAGCCATTCCCTTCAGGGGGTCTTTCTGACAGAGATCGAACTGGGGTTTCCTGTGTTATAGGTAGTTTCTTTACCATCTGAGCTACCAGGGGAGCCCATTGGATGCTGTTGGTGAATGCAAGATCTCCCTTCCCAGAAGCTGCACTTCTCCTCTAGCTGCTAAGCATGTTGGCTCAGTCTATCAGACACTTCTCCGGAGCACTGCACTCAGACAAACAGAATCTCAGGGGCCTTTCCCTCTCCTGCAAGTTCAAAAGTTGGGCATCCTTGCTTCAAGGTGGGTCTATCTCTGCCTTACAATTTGGTTTCTAAAGTGTCCCTTATAGGATAAGACTAAAGCTAGACTCCTGCTGAGACTCCATTCTTGCTTGCTGTTTGTTTTTTTTGTTTTTTCCCTCTGCTATATCATGCCTTTCTCAACCCCTCTCCTGAGAGTAGCCCCTAATAAATAAATCACTGCAACAAGAATCACATGGAAAACTCTACTTTTCAGGAACCTGATGCAGAACACATACCCAGTTTCATTCTTTTTTTATGACTGAAAAATATTTCATTGTATATAGGTAGCATATCTTTATCCATTCCTCTGTTGATGGCCACTTAGGTGGTTCCTTGTCCTGGATATTGTAAAAAGTGCTGATATGAATATCAGGGCCCATTTATCCTTTTGAATTATGGTTTTCTCTGAGTATGTGTGCAAGAGTGGGATTGCTGAGTCATTGTTGTTATTGTTTAGTCTCTCAGTTGTGTCCGACTCTTTGTGACCACATGAACTGCAGCACACCAGGCTTACCTGTCCTTAACTATCTCCTGGAGTTTGTTCAAACTTCTATCTATTGAAAGTTTCCCAGGTAGCACTAGTGGTAAAGAGCCCACCTGCCAATGCAGGAGATGTAAGAGACACAGGTTCAATCCCTGGAATGGGAAGATTCCTTGGAGAAGGGCATGGCAACCCACTCCAGTGTTCTTGTGTGGAGAACCCCAAGGGCAGAGGAGCCTGGTGGGCTATAGTCCATGGGGTTGCAAAAAGATGAACACGACTGAAGCGACTTAGCACACACTCATGCATGTCCACTGAGTCGATGATGCCATCCAGCCAGCTCATCCTCTGCCGCCCTCTTCTCCTCCTGCCCTCAATCTTTTCCAGCATCAGGGTCTTTTCAAATGAGTTGGCTCTTTGCATCAAGTGGTCAAAGTATTGGAGCTTCAACTTCATCATCAGTCCTTCCAATGAACATTCAGGGTTGATTTCCTTTAGGATTGACTGGTTTGATCTCCTTTGAGTCCAAGGGACTCTCAGTAGTATTCTCCAGCACCACAGCTCAAAAGCATCAATTCTTCAGCACTCAGCCTTCTTTATGGCCCAACTGTCACATGGCTACTGGAAAAACTATAGCTTTGATAGACCTTTGTTGGTAAAGTGATGTCTCTGCCTTTTAATGTGCTGTGATAAATTTTCTCCCAAGAAGTAAGTGTCTTTTAATTTCATGGCTACAATCACCATCTGTAGTAATTTTCCAGCCCAAGAAAATAAAGTCTGCCATTGTTTCCATTTTCCCCCCCATCTATTTGCCAAGAAGTGATGGGTCCAGATGCAGTAGTTCTATATTTAGTTTTTTAAGGAAACTCCATACTGTTTCCCATTAGTGGTTGTATTAATTTATACTCCCACCAATAGTGCATGAGCTTTCCCTTTTCTTCACACCATCACCTGGCATTTATTGTTTGTAGGTTTTTTTTTTTGATGATGGCCATTCTCTCTGGTAAGATGTACTACTTAATTGTGGTTTTTGATTTGCATTTCTCAGGTGATGGCACCCCACTCCAGTACTTTTGCCTGGAAAATCCCATGGATGGAGGAGCCTGGTAGGCTGCGGTCCATACGGTCGCTAAGAGTCAGACACGACTGAGGGACTTCACTTTCCCTTTTCACTTTAATGCACTGGAGAAGGAAATGGCAACCCACTCCAGTGTTCTTGCCTGGAGAATCCCAGGGATGGGGGAGCCTGGTGGGCTGCCGTCTATGGGATCGCACAGAGTCGGACACGACTGAAGCGACTTAGCAGCAGTAGCAGCAGCATGAATTAGTGATGTTAAGCCTCTTTTCATGTGTTTGTTGACCATCTGTATGTCTTTGGAGAAAGTTATTGTGTTCTCTTGATTGTTTAAGTTCTACTATGATAAGAATAGTAGTAAAGTAATGCTTGTAAAGTAATGCTTGTAAAGTAATGCTCAAAATTCTCCAAGCCAGGCTTTAGCAATATGTGAACCATGAACTTCCTAATGTTCAAGCTGGTTTTAGAAAAGGAAGAGGAACCAGAGATCAAATTGCCAACATCTGCTGGATCATGGAAAAAGCAAGAGAATTCCAGAAAAACATCTATTTCTGCTTTATTGACTATGCCAAAGCCTTTGACTGTGTGGATCACAATAAACTGTGGAAAATTCTTCAAGAGATGGGAATACCAGACCACCTGATCTGCCTCTTGAGAAATTTGTATGCAGGTCAGGAAGCAACAGTTAGAACTGGACATAGGACAACAGACTGGTTCCAAATAGGAAAAGGAGTATGTCAAGGCTGTATATTGTCACCCTGCTTATTTAACTTCTATGCAGAGTACGTCATGAGAAACGCTGGACTGGAAGAAACACAAGCTGGAATCAAGATTGCCGGGAGAAATATCAATAACCTCAGATATGCAGATGACACCACCCTTATGGCAGAAAGTGAAGAGGAACTAGAAAGCCTATTGATGAAAGTGAAGTGGAGAGTGAAAAAGTTGGCTTAAAGCTCAACATTCAGAAAACTAAGATCATGGCATCTGGTCCCATCACTTCATGGGAAATAGATGGGGAAAGAGTGGAAACAGTGGAAACAGTGTCAGACTATTTTTGGGGGCTCCAAAATCACTGCAGATGGTGACTGCAGCCATGAAATTAAAAGACACTTACTCCTTGGAAGAAAAGTTATGACCAACCTAGATAGCATATTCAAAAGCAGAGACATTACTTTGCCAACAAAGGTCTGTCTAGTCAAGGCTATGGTTTTTCCAGTGGTCATGTATGGATGTGAGAGTTGGACTGTGAAGAAGGCTGAGCGCCGAAGAATTGATGCTTTTGAAGTGTGGTGTTGGAGAAGACTCTTGAGAGTCCCTTGGACTGCAAGGAGATCCAACCAGTCCATTCTAAAGGAAATCAGCCCTGGGATTTCTTTGGAGGGAATGATGCTAAAGCTGAAACTCCAGTACTTTGGCCACCTCATGCGAAGAGTTGACTCATTGGAAAAGACTCTGATGCTGGGAAGGATTGGGGGCAAGAGGAGAAGGGGACGACAGAGGATGAGATGGCTGGATGGCATCACTGACTCTGTGGACGTGAGTCTGGGTGAACTCCGG
>NW_011495057.1:8268995-8282453 GCF_000754665.1 Bison bison bison | reverse complement strand
CTCCGGAAGTTGGTGATGGACAGGGAGGCCTGGTGTGCTGCGATTCATGGGGTCGCAAAGAGTCAGACACGACTGAGTGACTGATCTGATCTGATCTGATGATAAGAATGGATTCAAAGCATCTCATGGAGTTAGATCTGTAAGCTAGGAACAGATGTACAATGAATCAGGCCTGCTGATCAATCCAGGACAGTTAGTGTAGCACTGTATACCAACAATTAACTGAAAATTGCCCAGGGATTTCTTCTCTGGTGCTAAAAGTGGCTTATCTAGATTTCTAATAAATTAGTGCAATGCCTGGACCCATATAGAATTATATTGGTATTTTGACTCCCAGTTTATCATAAAATACCTTCATCTGTAAGTTTCCTTTATTCAGTTTTTTTGACTAATCATTTAGTTGGGATACAGATTCCAGGTGCCATTAACACTTGGAGAAGTGCCCTGAAGCACTTTGTCCCTGCACCTTTGGTTCAGCATACAATTTCTGTGGCCATGTGAATAATCAGACTGGAGTCCAGGTATGGTAAGCCCCTGCACATCTTCCATGGCTTGATTCTGGTGGGCTTTTAAGGACAATTACTTTATATTAGTACATATTAGATTATTATCTATTTAGAATCCTTTTGAGACTATCTCAAAAGTAAAAACGTCTGGATCCATCACCAAAATTTCTGATATAGTTTTTTAGATTTCTAGATTGCGATTTAAGCATCAGTAATTAAAAAAAAAATCACACTGATGATTCTAATTGTGCATCCACAGTTGAGATTCCCTTCCTAGGATGGTTTGCCAAGAGGGGAGGGAGTGGAGGGATGAACTGAGGGATTGGGATTGACATACATACATTACTATGTATAAGAAAACTAATGAGAAGATACCATATAGCACAAGGTACTCTACTCGGTGCCCTGTGGTGACCTAAATGGGAAGGAAATTTAAAAAGAAAGAAGGGATATGTGTATATGGATGGTTGACTCGCTTTGCTATAATGTAAAAATTACACAACTATTACACAATGTTGAAAATAAAACAACATTGTAAAGCAGTTATACGCCAATAAAAATTTCAAAACAAAAACTGTGTACATGTCAAGTTCTTATAGAACAGTGAGGTTAACACTTTGTAGATGAGTAGAACTTCCCTTTTAACATTATCTGGTGATATTCTGGGGAGAAGGCAATGGTACCCCACTCCAGTACTCTTGCCTGGCAAACCCCATGGATGGAGGAGCCTGGTAGGCTGCAGTCCATGGGGTCGCTAGGAGTATGACACGACTGAGTGACTTCACTTTCACTTTTCACTTTCATGCATTGGAGAAGGAAATGCAACCCACTCCAATGTTCTTGCCTGGAGAATCCCAGGACAGGGGAGCCTGGTGGGCTGCCGTCTCTGGGATCGCACAGAGTCAGACACGACTGAAGCGACTTAGCAGCAGCAGCAGCAGGTGATATTCTGAGTGTATATTTTACGTTCTGGTAACCCTGGTGTCCAGAATTCCCCCTTTTGTCTATAATAGTTGTTCTCAACCAAGGATTTTTTGTGCAGTTCCTCCCCCTGCTTCCCCAACACAGTGGGGGTATTTAACAACATCTACAGATTTTTTTTTTTTTTGGTCACAGTTGGTAGGATACTACTAGCGTTTAATGAGTAGAGGCCAGGGATTTTAGTATACACCTCCCAACACAGAGGACAGACTCTGCACACCGAGCAACGAATTATCTATCCCAAAATGTCAATAGTGTGATGGTTGAGAAATCCTGGTTTCCACAAAACATTTATTTGGAGGCTTATTTTTAAATTCAGGTCTTTCTTAAGGCATTATAAATACCCAAGTAATTCAAATAAAAGGCATGCTGACACTATTAAAACAGGTGACACTAATCTAACAACAATTTAATTAAGCATTCAGCCCTTTCAAGACCTTTAAACTCCTATGCCATGACTGATGGGACTTTAAGAAGTATACCCTCGAAAGTCCCTTGTTTGACTGAATGAGAAACAATATTTGGATCCCTCAAACTCTCTGGAGTACACTTCTATTCAGGGTCATCTCTTTGATTTGGTTCAAGTTAGAAAGTGTAAAAGCCACTTAAAATGAATCCTAGATAGAAAGTTACCAACATAAGACTACTTCAGTGTGCCCTCAAGTAATCTTTAAAGCAGATAATATGTTCAGGTTCCAGCAAGAAATCAATGCCTTCGTTATTGCGGCAGTGAATTTACACTCCCGCTGCCGCCTAACTCCCGTAGCTATCGTCCCTAGAGTCCAGGTCTCAAATGTACATCTACTATGTGTCCTTTCACCCTTTCCCTTCCAGAACCCTGCTCCTTCAACTCCATGTGTTTGCAGTGAGTTTTTTAATTGATAGACTTGTATCTTGCTTACCCCTCCCATCCATGAGCCCAAGAGCATGTGACCCAAGGTAGCCCCAACCCCTCTCCCTTACAGACCTTACAGACCTTGTGAATGACACTCATGGGGTGAAACTGGAAGAATCTGAAGACCTTTCCTAGGGAGCTGAGTCCCTTGTGTCATGATGAGTGAGGTTTTGTGCTTCCTCTCAATTCATAATTTCTTGATTGATACCATCTTTTCAATAAAACATATTTTATGTTAATAACAGTCAGAATCCTTGTGGATTTTCATCTTGTTTCTAGGAGAAAAAAAATTTATGGACTATTTGTATACCACTTAACAGGTATATAACTTTTGGAAAGGTTAACTTATTTTCTCTATGCCTCACTTTCCTCATCTGTAAAATGAAAATAATAACTACCTCATAGCGCTGCTGTGAGCTGTTCATGCAAAGTATTTTAAAAAGTCCTGGACACAGTAAGAGTTAAACAACTTTTTATCATTATTATATGAATAATATATAATTCTTAATGTATTTTGAGATTGGCCTTTTTCCTGGTCATCATTATTTGAAGTATTTTTAGTTAATTCTCTTGAAGTCTCTAAATAAAAATCATACTGTCTATAATTAATTGTAACTTAATTCCCTTCTTTTCTTTCCAACCCTTTATTTTTCTTTTCTTAACATATTTTTTTACAATTTTAAAGTTCAGAACTTTTACCAATTTTTATAATTATTTTTGTTTAGTTCTTTGTGAAATCTAAAGTACAAAATTTCAAACTTTTCTTTAAATCTTTATACTTTTAAATTGTGATGATTATTATTTGTTGGTTATTGATTCTTTCCCATATACCTTAATATCCCCTTCCTCTATGGAAATTATATTAAATGAATAACCCATTTTCCATTTTTCCTCTTGGATCTGTTTGTTTGTTTTCTTGTTGCTCACTTTTTTTTTTTAATTATCTATTTCCTCTTTCTTCTAAATTTTCTTAAGTATATTTTTAAATCTAATAAGTTTAATGTAGTATGCAGTTGAATCCTCCACTAAAAAAGATTATTTTGGAAATTGGATTGTTATTTTAATACAGTCTTCTCTGCTAGATGATTGTCATGTTCCATTATCATTTCATTTTTACCTTACACATGATGTCCTCTATAGTGGAGAGTCAGACATTCTCCACTGGCCAGTGGTAAAGAGGCTACATCCCCAGTGGTGTCCATGGAAACTGTGTGGGGAGTAGTGACAAGGACTCTAACCCTTCTCAGTCTGGGGTTTGGACCATGGTGAGTCAGTGGGAAACCAGAACTCCAACCTCCATCTACTACTAATAGGGAGAATTCCCTGTCTTTGATGTTGATAAAGACCAATTAGGGATTCTGCATTTGTACTCTAATCCAAATGCCATGAGGTGGAAACCTCCCCACAAGCCTTCCTCTGAAAGAATGAAGTAACAGAAAGCTAGATAAAATAAAATATTTAAATAAAGCAATTCTAATTGATATTAATGAATATTTGCAGTAATATGTAATTAGAATTGATTTTATTTAATTCTTTTATTTTATCAAATATTCAGACTTTAATAGAATAGATATTTGATCAAATATGGACTTTAATAGACTTTAATGGAATAGATATTTTATCAAATATTCAGACTTTAATAGAAAGTCACTTGTCATTCCAAGAACCAAAAGGATCTTAAAAGAAGATATCAAACAATTACCAATACTGGGAAACAAGGCATATCATCTCTAGCTTCTACAGATATCAAAAAGCAAATAAGACAATATTATGAACAATTCTACACATATACTTCAGGCCACATAGACAAACTAGATTAATTTCTTGAAGACACAAACAACTGACACCCACCCAATATAAAATAGATGATTTGAATAGATCAGTAACTATAAAGAAGATAGAATTCATAAATTAAAACCTCCGGGGAGGGGGGCAGTGAACAACCCAGCCCAGATGGTTTCAATGGAGAAGACTACCAAATGTTTAAGGAAGAAATACTGCCTCCTTTTCCTCTAAGAACAGGAATAATGCAAGAATGTCTACTCTCACTAATGTTATTCAATATAGTCATGTTATTCAATATAGTATATTCTTGCCTTTTCTTACAAAGGCAAAAAAAGTAAATAAAAGAAGTACAGATCAGGAAAAGTCCTGATTTCATGTATTATTGTCTATGTAGGAATTTCTAAGACGCCTAAGGAAAAAAATTCTTAGAAATAATAACTATGTTCAGAAATGTTGCAGGATACAAGGTCAACATAAAACTCATTTTGCTATTTATATACCAGTAATAAAGGAACACTAAAATTAAAATATAACACCATTTATAATTTCTTTTAAAAACAGATGAATAAATGTTGATCCAACAAATCACATATAGGATATATGCTAAAAATTACAAAATATTGAAGTAAATTAAAGATTAACTAAATAAATGGAGACATTGTGTTTTCAAGGATTGGTTACTAATTCAGTAAATATGCCAGTTCTCCACAAATGGATATTTTCACAAAACTATAAAAATCCAAGCAATACTGTTTATAGATATAGACAAGATTTTTAAAAATTTATGTGAAAGGTACATGAACTAGAAAAGCTAAAACAATTTTGAAAAATAACAATATAAAAAGAAACTTACCTACTTTCAAAATTTATTATGGAACTACAATATTCAAGACTATGTAGGGTATTGGTGCATATTCAATTGTTCAGTCATGTCTGACTCCTTGCCACCCAATGGATTGAAGTCCACCAGGCTCTTCTGTCCATAGGATTTCCCAACCAAGAGTATCGGCGGGGTTGCCATTTCCACTCCAGAAGAGCTTCCCAACCCAGGGATTGAACCCTCATCTTCTATGTCTCCTGCTTGGCAGGCAGATTCTTTACTGCTGAACCATCTGGGAAGCCTTAGGGATAGATGCAAATCCACAGAGCAGAAAATACAACTCAAATTTAAGACAGAAATATGCTCAATTTATTTTTAACAAAAGTGCAAAATTTACTCAATGGAGAAAGGATAAATGGTATTGAGATATTGAAATTTCTTAAGCAAAAAATAAAAATGAAAACGAACAAAAATTAAGATGTACCTCATAAGTCTATACAATTTGTAGAGAGAACATAGTGGGAAATAATTGAGCTCTAGGGGTAGGCAAAAAAATCTCAGTCTTGACAACAAAGCATGACCCATGAAAGTTAAAAATGATAAATAGGATTTCATAAAAATTAAAAACTTTTGTTCCATAAAACATCCTGTAAAGAGAATGGAAGAACAAGCTACAGAGGGGGAGAAGATATTATCTGTGAAAAACACATATCCAACATAGGACTAGTATCTAGAATATATATGGAATGCTGAAAAATTGACATTAAAAAATAATCAAATTAGATACAGGACAAAAAACATTAGAGATATTTCACTAAAGAGAATATATATTTGGCAAGTAAGCATATGAAAAGATGTTTAACATCACTAGCCATTCAGTTCAGTTCAGTTGCTCAGTCGTGTCCGACTCTTTGTGACCCCATGAATCGCAGCACCCCAGGTCTCCCTGTCCATCACCAACTCCCAGAGTTCACTCACACTCATGTGCTTCGAGTCGGTAATGATATCGAGCCATCTCATCCTCTGTTGTCCCCTTCTCCTCCTGTCCCAATCCCTCCCAACATCAGGGTCTTTTCCAATGAGTCAACTCTTTGCATAAGGTGGCCAAAGTATTGGAGTTTCAGCTTCAGCATCAGTCCTTCCAATGTACACCTAGGACTGATTTCCTTTAAGATGGACTTGTTGGATCTCCTTACAGTCCAAGGGACTCTCAAGAGTCTTCTCCAGCACCACAGTTCAAAAGCATCAATTATTCGGCCCTAGCCATTAGAGAAATGCAAATTAAAACCACAATAAGATATGACTACACACCTATTCAAGTTACTTAAAAAAAAAATGAGTGTGGCAACAGCAAACACTGATGAGAATGCAGAGAAAGTGTAACGCTCATACATTACTGGTGATGATATAAAATGGTACAGTCACTCTAAAAAAACACTTTGGCAATGGCCTAACAATTAATAAGCATGTAACTATCATATAAGCCAGCAATTACAATGCTGGGCATTTATCCCAGAAAAATGAAAACTTATGTTAATGCAACAACCTTGATAAATTTGTAACAAATTATGCTGAGTGAAAAAAGCCATTCCCAAAAGTATCTCACAATGTAAGATTCCATTAACATTTTGGAAATGACAGATTTAGAGAGAGGGAGAGTTGATTAGTGATTGCCAATGGTTAAGACTAGAGGGTGATTGTAGTTATGAGAGGGTAAGAAAAGGAATCTTGGTAGCGATGGAAATGTTGTGTATCTTGATTGTACCAGTGTCAGTATCTGCTTGTGATATTGTATTAATGCTAAAGTGTTTTTTTTTTCTTTTCTTAAAAAGATTTTTTTTAATTTATTTTTAATTGGAGGAAAATTGCTTTACAATATTGTGCTGGCTTCTGCCATACAACAATGTGAATGAGCCATAAGTATACACATGTCCCTTCCCTCTTGAACCTCACCCCCACCACCCACCCCATCTCACCCCTCCAGGCTGTCACAGAGCACCAAGCTGAACTCCCTGTGTGGCACAGCAACTTCTCAATAGCCTATTTTACATATGGTAATGTATATGTTTCAATGCTACTCTCTCAGCTCATCCCACCCTCTTCTTCCCTAGCTGTGTCCAAAGTCTCTTCTCTACATCTGCATCTCTATACTGCCCTGTAAAATAGGTTTATCAGTATCATTGTTCTAGATTCCATATATGTACATTAATAAATATATAATATTTGTTTTCCTCTTTCTGACTTCACTCTGTATAACAGGCTGAGATTCATCCACCTCACTAGAACTGACTCAAGTGCATTCCTTTTTATGGCTGAGCCCTTCTGCCCTCCAGGGCCCTCTCCTCCCTCGAGGGTCCCTTCCTCCTTCCAGGCCAAGCCCACCACCATCTTAAGGACCTCTCCACCCTCCAGGGTCCCCCTCCACTGAGCCATAAAGATTTTTGATGTGGACCATTTTTAAAGTCTTTATTGAATTTGTTACAATATTGCTTCTGTTTTATGTTTTGGTTTTTTGGTTTCAAGTCATGTGAAATCTTAGCTCCCTAACCAGGGATTGAACCTGCATTGGAAGGTGAGGTGTTAACCACTGGACCACCAGGGAAGTTCCTGTACTGAAGTTATGTTAGGAATTACCCTTGAAAGCAACTTGATAAAGAATACATGAAATCTCTGGCTTATTTCAACAGTTGATTGTGAATCTGTAATTACCTCAAAATAAAAAGCTAATTTAACAAAAAGGGATGGCCTTTAAATAATATGAATTAAAATGATAATTACCTCTCGATAAACAATATTAGATAAAAAGTGAAAATTAAAGTCACTTCTAACTCTTTGTGACCCCATGGACTGTAGTCCATGGAATTCTCTAGGCCAGAATACTGAAGTGGGTAGCCTTTCTATTCTCCAAGGGATTTTCCCAACCCAGGGATCAAAACCAGGTATCCCCCATTGCAGGCAGATTCTTTACCAGCTAAATTACCAGATAAAAAGTATTTATCATTTAAATCAGGTTAGTGATAATACAATTTCATATACTGTCTAAAAATCCCCCATCTAATGAGTGTTACTAGAAACAGTTTATTATAAGCTAAATTGGTATCATCAGTTCAGTTCAGTTCAGTCACTCAATCGTGTCCGACTCTTTGTGACCCCATGAATCGCAGCACGCCAGGCCTCCCTGTCCATCACCCCTGGAGTTTACTCAAACTCATGTGCATTGAGTTGGTGATGCCATCCAGCCATCTCATCCTCTGTCATCCCCTTCTTCTCCTGCCCCCAATCCCTCCCAGCATCAGAGTCTTTTCCAAAGAGTCAACTAGACCCTCATAATTGACTTTGCTATTAATAATTTTGTTACAATGAAAAACTCTTTACTACACACTCTTTCAGTGACCCATCCTTGTAAATGTATAACTGGTAATATATACTATACATAGTTAATCAAAGAGAAGAGAATCATTGTTCCAGTATTTTTTATTATCCCTCCTAGCTTTGTGTCTGATGGTTCCATAGTTATCAAAAGCAAAGTGACAGAACCCAAATCAGCAAATTGGTATTTGGGAGAGAAAAAGCGTAAGGTTGCAAGTGTTAAAATGCTTGATTCTTCTCTTTCTCCTATAGGATTGAGAACTCCTTTTAATTTTCTTGTTTATTACAGCAAGCAAGATATCAGTTCTATTTCATCTACTATTATGGAAAAAGTGGTTTCGTCTAAGAGTATTACAAATAAAAAATAATATTGCTGTCTCATGAGACTTTTTATCAATTAGCTACATGAGCTATAGCTCATAAAATTAATAAATTATAATTAATTTTCAGTTATGGTTAATAAAATCCTATTCTTTTTAGTCTTTGAAAGTACATTACCTACAACTTGTTTATTGAAAATGGCTGGTGCTCCATGAATGTACACGATTAAAACAAATACTAACCCAGTAATGGAGAGGTAGGAGAGAGAACTCGCTTTATAAAGAATTATGTCTAAACACTAAATTGTGCAAAAACATAGTTAAGACATCAAAAAAAAAAAGAACTAGTGGAGAATATCAAGGGGGAGAAGTACAAAAATAATCCTCTCACATGTTTTAAAGCAGTAAAATTGAATTCATTTCTGTTTCAAAGCGGTTTGGACAATGGGAACACAAAACTGCCATTTTAACAGAAAGCATTTATCTACAGGATCATCATAGACATCAGCACAAAGCAAAGAAAAAAAATGATTTCTCTATAACTAGAATTTGGTTTTTTTTAATCATGAAAAACAGTGTTTCACACACACAAAAAAATCATTATGATAACACTGAATCAAGTGTGTATTTAAAAATAGATGTTCCATATATGAAAATGCTGAGTAATTTTCTGTTTCTATTGAACAGAGAACATTAAGCATATTGAACATTAAGGATAGAGAATAGTATAATATGTTCACACACACTTCCTATTCTACATATTTAAATGATTTTTGTACAATTTAACCTTTTTTTTTTTTTTTTTTGAGGCAGAGTTAATTTACAACATTGTGTTAGTTTCAGTAAAGTGATTCATGTATGTGTGTGTGTGTGTATGTACATGTATATTCTTTTCAGATTCTTTTCCATTATAGGTTATTACAGAACACTGAATATAGTTCCCTGTGCTATGCAGTAGGTCCTTGTTGCTTACACAGTATGCATAGTAGTGTGCATCTGTTAATCCAAAACTCCTAATTTATCTCCTCCTCAACCCTGCTATTCCCCTTGTGTGTGTGTTAGTCACTCAATCAGGTCCACTCTTTGCAACCCCATGGACTGTAGCCCATCAGGTCCTCTGATCGTGGGAGTTCACAGGCAAGAACACTGGAGTGGGTTGCCATTTCCTTCTCCAATCCCTTGGTAACCATAAATTTGTTTTCTATGTCTGTGAGTCTATTTCCGTTTTATAAATAAGTTCATTTGTATCATTCTTTTTATTCCGCATGTAAGTGATATCTGATATTTGTCTTTGTCTTGCTTCACCTAAAGTGATAATCTCTAAGTGCATCCATGGTGCTACTAGTGGCTCTATTTTATTCTTTTTTGTGACTGAGTAATACTCCATTGCTCGTATGTACCACATCTTTATCCATTCATCTGTCAGTGGACATTTAAGTTGCTTCCTTGCCTTAGCCATTGTAAACAGTGACACAGTCAACATCAAGATACATGAATCCTTTCCAACCATGTTTTTCTCTGGATGTTTGTCCAGGACTGGGATTACTGGATCATACATGAACTATTTTTATCTAATAGTTCATGTAAAATAGTAAACCTATTTTTAGGTTTTTTAGGAGCCTCCATCCTGTTCATACTGGCTGCACCAATTTACATTCCCACAGTGTAGGAGGATTCTTTTTTCTTCATATGTTCTCCAGCATTTATTATTTGCAGACTTATTTTAATGATGGCCCTGGTGGCTCAGACAATAAATAATCTACCTGCAATGCAGGAAACCTGTGTGCGATCTCTGGGTTGCAAAGATCCCCTGGAGAAGGAAACAGCTACTCATTCCAGTATTCTGGCCTGGAGATTTCCATGAACTGTATAGTCCATTTTCATTGAGTTAGACGAGGCTGTGGCCCATGTGATCAGATTGGCTAGTTTTCTGTGATTGTGATTTCAGCCTATCTGCCCTCTGATGCCCTCTCTCAGAGCCTACTGTCTTACTGGGGTTTCTTGGATGCAGGGTATCTCTTCACGGCTGCTCCAGCAAAGTGCAGCCACTGCTCCTGACCTTGGATGTGGGGTAGCTCTTTTCAGTCTCACCAGGGCCACGCAGCTGCTGCTCGCTGCTCCAGCACCACCCAAGATGGATGGGTCATGGTAAAGAGATCTGACAAAATGTGGTCCACTGGAGAAGGGAATGGCAAACCACTTCAATATTCTTGCCTTGAGAACCCCATGAACAGTATGAGTATGAAAAGACAAAAAGATAGGAACTGAAAGATGAACTCCCCAGGTTGGTAGGTGCCCAATATACTATTGGAGATCAGTAGAGAACTAACTCCAGAAAGAAGGAAGAGACGGAACCAAAGCAACAACACCTAGTTGTGGATGTGACTGGAAATAGAAGCAAGGTCCGATGTGGTAAAGAGCAATATTGCATAGGAACCTGGAATGTTAGGTCCATGAATCACAGTAAACTGGGAGTGGTCAAAAGGAGATGCCAAGAGTGATCATCGACATTCTAGGAACCAGTAAACTAAAATGGACTGGAATGGGTGAATTTAACTCCGATGACCATTATATCTACTGCTGTGGGCAGGAAACCCTTAGAAGAAATGGAGTAGCCATAGTAGTCAACAAAAGAGTCCAAAATGCAGTACTTGGATGCAATCTCAAAAACAACAGAATGATCTCTGTTCATTTCCAAGGCAAATCATCCAGTAGCACACTAATCCAAGTCTATGCCCTGACTAGTAACACTGAAGAAGCTGAAGATGAACGGTTCTAATGAAGCCCTACAAGACCTTTTAGAACTAACACCCAAAAAAGATGTCCTTTTCATTATAGGGGATGGGAATGCAAAAGTAGGAAGTCAAGAAACACCTGGAGTAACAGGCAAATTTGGCCTTGGAATACGGAAAGAAGCAGGGCAAAGGCTAATAGAGTTTTGCCAAGAGAATGCACTGGTCATAGCAAACACCCTCTTCTAACAACACAAGAGAAGACTCTACACATGGACATCACCAGATAGTCAACACCGAAAACAGATTGATTATATTCTTTGCAGCCACAGATGGAGAAGCTCTATACAGTCAGCAAAAACATGACCGGGAGCTGACTGTGGCTCAGATCATGAACTCCTTATTGTCAATTTCAGATTTAAATTGAAGAAAATGGGGAAAACCGCTAGACCATTCAGGTATGACCTAAATTCAGTCCCTTATAATTATACAATGGAAGTGAGAAATAGATTTAAGTGAATAGATCTGATAGATAGAGTGCCTGATGAAATATGGGTGGATTTTGTAACATTATACAGGAGGCAGGGACCCCAAGAAAAAGAAATGCAAGAATGCAAAATGGCTGTCTGAAGAGGCCTTACAAAGAGTTGTGAAAAGAAGAGAAGCCAAAAGCAAAGGAGAAAAGGAAAGGTATACCCATTTCAATGCAGAGTTCAAGGAATAGAAAGCAGAGATAAGAAAGCCTTCCTCAGTGATCAGAACAAAGAAACAGAGGAAAATAATAGAATGGGAAAGACTGGAGATCTCTTCAAGAAAATTAGAGATACTAAGGGAACATTTCATGCAAAGATGGGCTCGATAAAGGACAGAAATGGTATGGACCTAACAGAAGCAGAAGATATTAGAAAGAGGTGGCTAGAATTCACAGAAGAACTGTACAAAAAAGATCTTCATGAACCAGATAATCACAATGGTGTGATCTCTCACCTAGAGCCAGACATCCTGGAATGTGAAGTCAAGTGGGTCTTAGGAAGCATCACTATGAACAAAGCTAGTGGAGGTGATGGAATTCCAGTTGAGCTATTTTAAATACTAAAAGATGATGCTGTGGAAGTGCTGCACTCAATATGCCAGCAAATTTGGAAAACTCAGCAGTGGCCACAGGACTAGAAAAGGTCAGTTTTCATTCCAATCCCAAAGAAAGGCAATGCCAAAGACTGTTCAAACTACTGCACAATTGCACTCATCTCACATGCTAGTAAAGTAATGCTCAAAATTCTCCAAGTCAGGCTTCAGCAATATGTGAACCGTGAAATTCCAGATGTTCAAGATGGTTTTAGAAAAGGCAGATGAACCAGAGATCAGATTGTCTTTGATCATCCAGCGGATGGTCGAAAAAGCAAGAGAGTTCCAGAAAAACATCTATTTCTGCTTTATTGACTATGCCAAAGCCTTTGACTGTGTGGATCACAATAAACTGTGGAAAATTCTGAAAAAGGTGGGAATACCAGACCACCTGAGCTGCCTCTTGAGAAATCTGTATGCAGGTCAGGAAGCAACAGTTAGAACTGGACATGGACAATAGACTGGTTCCAAATAGGAAAAGGAGTACATCAAGGCTGCATATTGTCACCCTGCTTATTTAACTTATATGCAGAGCACATCATGAGAAATGATGGGCTGGATGATGCACAAACTGGAATCAAGATTGCAAAAAGAGATATCATTAACTTCAGATATGCAGATGACACCATCCTTAAGGCAGAAAGTGAAAAAGAACTAAAGAGCCTCTTGATGAAAGTGAAAAAGGAGAGTGAAAAAGTTGGCTTAAATCTCAACATTCAGAAAACTAAGATCATAGCATCCGGTCCCATCAGTTCATGGCAAATAGATGGAGAAACAGTGGAAACAGTGGCTGACTTTATTTTTGGGGGCTCCAGAATCACTGCAGATGGTGATTGCAGCCATCAAATTAAAAGATGCTTGCTCCTTGGAAGGAAAGTTATGACCAACCTAGATAGCATATTCAAAAGCAGAGACATTACTTTGT
>NW_011495057.1:8262052-8268895 GCF_000754665.1 Bison bison bison | reverse complement strand
ACTTTGTCAACAAAGGTCTGTCTAGTCAAGGCTATGGTTTTTCCAGTAGTCACGTATGGATGTGAGAGCTGTACTGTAAAGAAAGCTGAGTGCCAAAGAATTGATGCTTTTGAGCCGTGATGTTGGAGAAGACTCTTGAGAGTCCCTGGGACTGCAAGGAGATCCAACCAGTCCATCCTAAAGGAAATCAGTCCTGGGTGTTGCTTGGAGGGACTGATGTTGAAGCTGAATCTCCAGTACTTTGGCCACCTGATGCAAAGAGCTGACTCACTGGAAAAGACCCTGATGCTGAGAAAGATTGAGGGCAGGAGAAGGGGATGACAGAGGATGAGATGGTTGGATGGCATCACCGACTCACTGGACATGAGTTTGGGTAAGCTCCAGGAGTTGGTGATGGACAGGGAGGCCAGGTATGCTATGGTCCATGGTGTCACAAGGAGTTGGACATGACTGAGCAACTAAACTGAACTGAACTGTACATCCCATGGGGTCACAAAGAGTTGGACACGACTGAGCAACTATCACTTTCACTTTCATTCTAACTGGTGTGAGGTGATACATCATTGTAGTTTTGATTTGCATTCCTCTAATAATGAGTGATGTGAAGTACCTTTTCATGTACCTGTTGGCCATCTAAATATCTTCTTTGAAGCAATGTCTATTTAGGTGTTCCACCCAATTTTTTGATTAGATTTTTTTTTTTGAGCTGTAAAATTGTTTGTATATCTTGGAAATTAATTCTTTGCCAGTAGCATCATTTGTAAATATCTTCATAAATATTTAAATTACTTTAAATAGTCAGCATATCAGTTGTAAATCAAATGTTTCCTTCAAAGACACATTTTTATTATCTCTATTCCAATTTTATCATGTGCTTTTGAAAAATATTTTTTGTGAGATCAACCAACGAGAAAACTCAGAAATTCTACATAGTGATGCATTATTTTCTAATTTTTATACAAAATTTTATTCCCTTTTTTAGGGTAATTTACATAAATAAATATATTTGAAATGTCCTCCATTTTCAAATAATATATTTTTCAGGTTTTATTAGCTTTTGTTTTTTAAGTAAGGCAGCATCTGACCGTCAACATTCAAGCTTTTGCACGCATATTTTTTAAATACCATTATATTTTGCTGAACAATCTCTAAGCATATGTACATAATATAATTTATGAGTTCTATGAATTTGTATTTAAAATAGCTAAAAATACATATAAGGATTGAATGTTTTATCAGTGAATGATAATTTTTCAAAGTTATCCAATCACATGGATCTCCTAAAAGACACCTATTATCACAAATTTTCATAATAATGTAAAGTTCTTTTATATTTTCCCTACTTTAACTTTTCATTATCCCTGAAAATGAAATATTTGCTTGCCTCATGTTCTATCCCTGACTTGTATTTGTAGAACACCTTTATCACTTCAGTCTCCTTAATCATCTTAAAACCCAGCCCTGAAGAACATCAGAGCTTCCCAGGTGGCACTAATGTAAAGAACTTGCCTGTCAATTCAGGAAACATAGGATACTTGGGTTCAATCCCTGGCTCAGGAAGATCTCCTGGAGAAGGAAATGGAAACCCACTCTAGTATTCTTGCCTAGAAAATCCCATGGAGAGAGGAACCTGACAGGCTACAGTCCATGGGTTCAGTAAGAGATGGACAGGACCGAAGTGACTTAGCAGGCAGGCAGTCCAATACAAGAGACCCAGGTTGGATCCCTGGGTGGGGAAGACCCCCTCAAGAAGGAAAGGGCAACCCAGTCCAGAAATCTTGCCTGAAAAATCTCAAGGACAGGACTGTTTGGTGGGTATGCAGTCCATGGGGTCACAAAAGAGTTGGGACAGACTTAGCGACTAAACAGCAACAAAAACATCCCATATCAGTTTTCTCTCAAGTAACAGGAAAAGTAAATTAAATAAGACTAAACTTTCAGCAGGAGAATATATCATTTTCCAGCTAGTTCACACCAGTCTCTTACCAGATCCTTCACCTAGCTTTAATTTGTATAAGACTCTATTTGACGAAAGAAACACTCTCTACAAGGAGGTGAAATGCCATTTATGAAATACAATCATTTCCCCTCCTCCCACTGGCTGAAAGAAAAAGCTCCAATTAGAAGTATAAAATTAAAGTATTATCTCTGCTTCTTAAAATGCTGAACGATAACTAAGTTTTCCTACTGAAAGATAAGTCCAGAAGAACTGAAATTCACTTTTTCTATGGACAATGTTCCAAGAACAAAGCATGCATATACAGGAGAAATTGAGCCTGATTATAGTCCCCCAAGTGAAAGGGGGAAAAAAATTCCAAATCCTGCATAAAGAAAGTATGTGGTCACATAAGTACAACTGCTCAGATAAGTACAACTGCTGGCAAAAACAATTTAATCAACCATTCTTCCTAAAATGTTTATGTGACTTCTGAGAAACAGGGTACTTTTGTAACAAAGATTAAATTGCTTCCACTGTGAGTGGTACCAGCTAGTCATATCCTGATGTGTCATAGAGAACAGACAGGGACTGAGTCCAATACAAAAGAAGGAAGAAAAAAAAAAAGGAAGCATTGCTGATCAAACAGCTAGTTGTTCACAGCAGTGATTTAGAAAAAAAAAATCCCCTTCTACTTCTAAGCAATAGGATGACTTCTAACAATGTGCAACAAAAACACTGCAGAAAATTGTTTACCTTGAAACAAACAAAAAAAGATCATTCATTTCAAAGCAAAAGTGCAGTGCACAGCATTCTACAACAAAACTCAAATAACCATGTAAGCATTAAAGATGAAGTCTTTTGCACAATAAGAAGAAAAACATATTAGCTAAAGAGTCCTACTTTTGGCCCACTAAGGCTAAGCATGTATTAAAGGCAAGAGAAGAAGAAAAATTAAAAAGCAGAGACCAGCAATATTTGACAAGAGCTAAATTTTTTTAATCCAGTTCCAGTAAGATTCCCATTTAGATTTCCAATGAGACATAAACAGCCTTGGAAATGGTTTTCGAAAATCATTAGGTCTACGAAATTTATGTACAGCTTGCAAAATTGACATTGACCGAGTCCACGTATATCAATTCACGCTTGCCTTTTTCATTCCTCCCAGCCAATTCCAATATTTGGAGTTTCCATGTCGTTAAAGAATACTCACATATGGATTGTATGCTGGCAGATAATGAAGTAAAACTTTTATTATTTATTAGTTGATCATAAACAAAACATGGATGTATAAACACACATATGTATAAACAAATTTATGCATGTATATAAACACTAATGTATTCACATTTGTTCTCCAGTGCAATGTAAAAATGACCTTGCCTTCTCCAAAAATGACACTGTACAAAATGTACATAAGTATGTCTATATGTGTTTATATACAAAAATATATATCAAGTTTGTCTGTGTGTTCGCCCTCTCTTGGAGAGAAAGTGAGAGACAGTGAATAAGACAAGTATATTTATTTCTTTAGATAAGATGCTCATTATGATTCTTTATAGACCATTTATCCTAGAAACATAAACATTTAAATTGCAAGTAGTGACTTGAAACTGTATTTATTTTCTTGCTCCCTGATTATGTATTACAAATAAAGATTTGTGTTATTTATAGATTATCCTCTTCTAATATTGAAACTAGACAGTGAAAAGTACTATAATAAATTAGGAATAAAAATAATAAAGCAGTATTTTGAACAAGGATGGGTTAATTTTTCTGGATTAATTTTCCTTTTCTAATTCCATAGTGAGTAGATGTGGTTTATCTTCATGAAATAAAAGCAAACTGTGGTTAGATACTTATTAGCTACCTTGAGGGGTTCTAAGATCAGTTTAATTTATGCCAAAAGGAGTTTGCAATTTGAGATTTCTATAAGTAGAATGGTAGTAAATAGAATCTAAAAGAAAGTTTGTCACAATGAATAGAAATGTACTACTGGTATATAATGTAAAAGATATATTCTTCAGACTATTAGCTACACTCATAAAATTACAATATTAATTTGGGGAGACAGATAATGAAGACCACTCTTGACCTAGTGGACCCTGATGGACAAAGAGGTGAAGATAAAAAATTCTTCAAAAATTTTATTATATATATTTTAAAATAAATACAGATGCATAAAGGAACCAATTTTGACCAAAAATAAAGTCTAGAATTGGAGGACTGACTTACTTCAGGCCAGCTAATATTCTCAACACCAATTTGGGACTTCCTACTGCAGCCATGAAATTAAAAGACGCTTACTCCTTGGAAGGAAAGTTATGACCAACCTAGACAGCATATTCAAAAGCAGAGACATTACTTTGCCAACAAAGGTCCGTCTAGTCAAGGCTATGGTTTTTCCTGTGGTCATGTATGGATGTGAGAGTTGGACTGTGAAGAAGGCTGAGCGCCGAAGAATTGATGCTTGTGAACTGTGGTGTTGGAGAAGACTCTTGAGAGTCCCTTGGACTGCAAGGAGATCCAACCAGAATGATCTCCATTCTGAAGGAGATCAGCCCTGGGATTTCTTTGGAAGGAATGATGCTAAAGCTGAAACTCCAGTACTTTGGCCACCTCATGCGAAGAGTTGATTCATTGGAAAAGACTCTGATGCTGGGAGGGATTGGGGGCAGGAGGAGAAGGGGACGACAAAGGATGAGATGGCTGGATGGCATCACTGACTCGATGGACGTGAGTCTGGGTGAACTCCGAGAGTTGGTGATGGACAGGGAGGCCTGGCGTGCTGTGATTCATGGGGTTGCAAAGAGTCCGACACGACTGAGCGACTGATCTGATCTTGCTATCCAACTGCTATGATTTTGCCTTCCAATTCAGGGGGTATGGGTTTGATCCTAGGTCAAAATCTCTCACGCCTCATAGCCAACAAACCAAAACATAAAACAGAAACAATGTTGTAACAAATTCAATAAAGACTTTAAAAATGGTCCACATTAAAAAAAATCTTTTAAAATAATAAACGCGAAAAAAAAATAATAATAAACACAAATTTGATCCTTACATTTACTAAGTTGAATTTTTACTGTTTAATAAATTTGGTGACAGTGTTGGAACCCAAAGTAGACTTCAGATGGTACTTAAGGACAATGAGAAACTCGGATGTGGTACCTGTGAACCCCTTTTTGAGTTCACGACCTTTCTTGCTGTTTCCCAGGACTGAGGGTAAGGTCCTGTTAGTTCTGAGCTCCACTCTCTTTACATTGAGTTCCTCATCTAACTGGCTCTTCAGTACAAGACAGGTGAGCTTGAGCTAGCAGACTGTTTGGCCTGGTGCCCAATTGAGCTGGTAAGTGATTCTGCCTGAAGTGAAGCCCCCAGAATTTCAGACTGCAATTCTCAGGTTTTGAAGTGGAAAACCTTGATTCTGTCTCAAGATTCAAATGAGAACCGTATTCAGTTCATTCACTTGTAGCTCCTCCCCACTTGAGGTCTACTGGTTCAGTTCAGTTCAGTTCAGTCACTTAGTCATGTCCGACTCTTTGCAACCCCATGAATTGCAGCACGCCAGGCCTCCCTGTCCAACCCATTCTCTAATCCAAGGTTCCATGGGAATTGGTGGTGGTACAGCCAAGGCTTTCTCTTGGCCAGGACTCAGTCTTTCCATTACTGTTGGTAAGTTAAGGTGCATATGCTTGTTGCATTTTTTGTAGATAAAAACTAATTCTAATGGGGATCTCAAAGGCAAAAAACCATAGAAATTCATGGGTATGGACTAAGCACTCTTCATCTCAGAGGAACTTTTCTCTAATTGCCAGGAATCATTTAATAAAGCCAAGTTGATCCTTAAATTTACTTAGTTGAATTTTTGTTGTTTAATCATTCACTTTGAGGGGTATGTGATTATGAATTACATATGAACTTTGAAGACATACAACTAGTCAATCTGAAACTGCAGAAATATGCCTTGGAGGACTCTGAGGGGCTCCAGTTCTTTATGAGTCAACAGAAAAGGAATTCAGTGAGAGGCAAAGTGACAGATAAGAAATAGTTTATACGAATAGGATGTTTATGAGGTTTACAATCAGGTAGGCAAGAGGGGCCATGCTGAGAACTTACTGGGCTACAGTTTTATAATCAAAGGAAAAGTGGGAAGGAGGAGTCAACCACCTTCTTCCTCATTTTTGAGTAGATGGCAAACTTCCATCATGCATTCCTCCTACAGATCAGGTAAAGGAGTTTTCTTGTCCCTAAATGGTCAAGGTGGGATTATCATGGCACTATTTAAATTAGCAGAAGAGTAGTAACATATGCTAAAAGTGGTATCTCAGGTTTTATAGTGCCACCTTTTTCTAATGTTTTTAAAGTGCATGCAGAGGAGTTTGTCCTAGGAATCATTCATTTACTGACCTCGCCAGACAGAATGTGGGTCTTATTCCACTATTATTTTATTGTTTAGGGGCATGTCTCATGCTTTCGTTGCATGGTTTAGGTGCTAAGTAAGCCTCTTGATGAAAATGAAAGTGGAGAGTGAAAACGTTGGTTTAAAGCTCAACATTCAGATAACGAAGATCATGGCATCTGGTCCCATCACTTCATGGGAAATAGATGGGGAAACAGTGTCAGACTTTTTTGGGGGGCTCCAAAATCACTGCAGATGGTGACTGCAGCCATGAAATTAAAAGACACTTACTCCTTGGAAGAAAAGTTATGATCAACCTAGATAGCATATTCAAAAGCAGAGACATTACTTTGCCAACAAAGGTCCATCTAGTCAAGGCTATGGTTTTCCCAGTGGCCATGTATGGATGTGAGAGTTGGACTGTGAAGAAAGCTGAGTGCTGAAGAATTGACGCTTTTGAACTGTGGTGTTGGAGAAGACTCTTGAGAGTCCCTTGAACTGCAAG
>NW_011495057.1:8253143-8261952 GCF_000754665.1 Bison bison bison | reverse complement strand
GGAGAAGACTCTTGAGAGTCCCTTGAACTGCAAGGAGATCCAACCAATCCATTCTGAAGGAGATCAGCCCTGGGATTTCTTTGGAAGGAACGATGCTAAAGCTGAAACTCCAGTACTTTGGCCACCTCATGCGAAGAGTTGACTCATTGGAAAAGACTCTGATGCTGGGAGGGATTGGGGGCAGGAGGAGAAGGGGATGACAGAGGATGAGATGGCTGGATGGCATCACTGACTCAATGGACATGAGTCTGAGTGAACTCTGGGAGTTGGTGATGGACAGGGAGGCCTGGCGTGCTGCAATTCATGGGGTCATAAAGAGTTGGACAGGACTGAGCGACTGAACTAAACTGAACTGAAGCCTGCTTGGTTTTGTTGTTAGGCAAGCCTGCTTTCTGAGTGATAGTTAAGTTACAGGGGTCTCCCATACTATTTTCTTTACTTATGATCCCTCAGTAGGATCAACTATTTAATTATCTACTTTGTCTCTGTCAGATCCACAGCTCTATCATTTATCTATCATCCATCCATCTATCTGTCTACCTTTGTATGTTTGTATCTATCATTTGTCAGGTCAGTTGTTCTTTCTCAGTTCTTGACTCATCATAGCAAAAATTGAAATGAGAGACCAGTACAGCTCAAGCAGGCAAGACTTATTGGGCAACCAGTAAGAAGTACACTTGGGAGGCATGAGAGGAGACCAACCACAGGAGTGGCCCTGTCCTGATTCAGTTCAGTTCAGAAAAGTCGCTCAGTCCTGTCTGACTATTTGCGACCCCATGGACTGCAGTAAGCCAGGTTTCCATGTCCATAACCAACTCCTGGAGCTTTCTCAAACTCATGTCCATTGAGTTAGTGATGCTATCCAACCATCTTATCCTCTGTCGTCCCCTTCTCCTCCCACGCTCTATCTTTCCCAGCATCAGGGTCTTTTCCAGTGAGTCAGTTCTTCCCATCAGTTGGACACAGTATTGGAGTTTCAGCTTCAACATCAGTCCTTCCAGTGAATATTCAAGACTTATTTCCTTTAGGATGGACTGGTTGGATCTCCTTGCAGTCCAAGGGACTCTCAAGAGTCTTCTCCAACACTACAGTTCAAAAGCATCAATTCTTCAGTGCTCAGCTTTCTTTATAGTCCAACTCTCACATCCCATACATGACTACTGGTTAAAACATAGCTTTGATTAAACAGACCTTTGTCAGCAAAGTAATGTCTCTGCTTTTTAATATACTGTCTAGGTTGGTCATAGCTTTTCTTCCAAGGAGCAAGCCTCTTTTAATTTCACGGCTACAGTCACCATCTGCAGTGATTAGGAGTCCAAAAATGTAAAGTCTCTCACTGTTCCCATTGCTTTCCCATCTATTTGCCATGAAGTGATGGGACCAGAAGCCATGATCTTAATTTTCTGAAAGTTAAGTTTTAAGCCAACTCTTTCACTCCCCTCTTTCACTTTAATCAAGAGGCTCTTTAGTTCTTCTTTGCTTTCTGTCATAAGGGTGGTGTCATCTGTGTATCTGCAGTTACTGATATTTCTACTAGCAATCTTGATTCCAGCTTGTGCTTCATCCAGCCCATCATTTCTCATGATGTACTCTGCACATGAGTTAAATATGCAGGGTGACAATATGCAATCTTGACGCACTCCTTTCCCAATCTGGAACCAGTCTGTTGTTCCATGTCCAGTTCTGACTGTTGCTTCTTGACCTGCATACAGATTCCTCAGGAGGCAGGTCAGGTGGTCTGGTATTCCCATCTCTTTAAGAAATTTCCAGTTTGTTGTGATCCACATAGTCAAAGGCTTTGGCATAGTCAATAAAACAGAAATAGATGTTTTTCTGGAACTCTTTTGCTTTTTCAATGATCCAGCAGATGTTGGCAATTTGATCTCTGGTCCGTCTGCCTTCTCTAAATCCAGCTTGAACATCTGGAAGTTCACAGTACAAGTACTGTTGAAGCCTGGCTTGGAGAATTTTGAGCATTACTTTGCTAGTGTGTGAGATGAGTACAATTGCGTGGTAGTTTGAACCTTCTTTGGCATTGCCTTTTTGGGCGATTGGAATGAAAGAAAGACTTTTTCCAATCCTATGGCCACTGCTGAGCTTTCCAAATGTGCTGGCATGTTGAGTGCAGCCCTTTAACAGCATCATCTTTTAGGATTTAAAATAGCTCAACTAGAATTTCATCACATCCACTAGCTTTGTTTGTAGTGATGCTTCCTAAGGGCCACTTGACTTCACATTCCAGGATGTCAGTCTCTAGGTGAGTGATCACATCATAGTGGTTATCTGATCATGAAGATTTTTTTCTCATAGTTCTTCTGTGTATTCTTCCTGATCAGACTTCACTCTTTTATATTCCTTGCTCTCTCCCCTGAGCAGTCCCTGGGGCTTGTTTGGTTATGCCCTATGCAAATAGGGAATTATGCCCAAGACATATCAGGAAATGTGGCATGTTGGCCGCATGGTCCCTCTGGAAGTCTTTACTCAGATCTGCTTCTTTTCTTCTTCTTCTTCCAGCCCTTCATGTATGGGATCCTTTAGCCACAGCTTCTCTAACTGCAATTTTGGTCCTTTTCTCCCTATTCTAACTGCCTATCATATCTATCTGAATATCTATCTATTTTTCTGTTTTCTCTGTTTGATGCCAGACTCCCTGGATTGGAAACTCATTCACATTACTTACTAGCCATGGGCCTTTCTGGATCCTTTATGGATGTGACTGGATTTCTTTGTGTGTTTATTTTCTCAATGCAGAATATGAGAAAAAAATAATTATTTATCTTTGTAGCTTTTTGTAGAGCATAGGAGAAAACCTATGGATCCTCATTCCTCTCCATAAAGGAAAAGGGACAAATATTGGGATTCCATGGAATTTGTCCTCAGTAAATATTAGTTGTTAATTTGTTTCTGCTGAAATCTTAATTTAGTAATTTTTCATTGTGTGTTAGTCATTCAGTCGTGCCCAACTCTTTGTGACCCCATGGACTGCAGCCCACTAGGCTCCTCTATCTATGAGATTTTCCAGGCAAGAATACTGGAGCGGGTAGTCAATTCCTTCTCCAGGAAATCTTCTGGACTCAGGGATCAAACCCTGAGTTTGGTCTCCTGCACTGCAGGCAGATTCTTTACCCACTGAGCTACTAGGGAAGCCCAACCTGTGTCTTTTCTCTCTGCAGTATCTTAATTCATCCTAAAGCACAGGTTTTAGTTTATCTTTATTTAACCCCACTTAACATAAGATAATTTTATATGAGCATACTTTATCATAAAGTCTCCAGGCATAAAGAGAAAGGCATTATACAATAGTGTTACCCAGTAAACATTTCTTTTTTAAAAATTAAAGTATCAGTGCTCATAAACTGTTGTAAATATCAGAGCCTCTGGGAATCCCTCACAGTAGATATTTCAAAGGAAGTGCTCAGGTTCCATCCCCTATCTCCCCACACAAAAATGCTGTTACATTTTTAAGCAGAGCAATCTAATCATCTCATCCTCTGCCACCCTCTTCTCCTTTTACCTTCAATCTTTCCTAGCATCAGGGTCTTTTCCAATTAATTAGTTCTTCAACGGGATGGTTAGATAGCATTGTTAATTTAATGGGCATGAATTTGAACAAACTCCTTGAGATAGTTGAGGACAGGAGCCTGGCGTGCTGCAATCCAGAGAGTCACAAAGAGTTCAACATGACTTAGTGACTGAACAACAGCAACACACCAAGAGCAATCTAGCCCCCACCAACCATCTCTCCATAGCCTCATATTCTTGAGTAAATAGCTTTCTTAGGTCTCTTTCTGAAACATTCCTGAGATGTATTCTGTCATTAGCTTTTAACTAGCTTTTATTTTGCAGAGAGGGAAGAAGGGAAGTAGGAGAGAGAGGGAGGAGAAACAAAGGAGAAATGAAAAAAAAAAGAGAGAGAGAGAGAAAGAAGAACAGGAGGGAAGAAAAGGAAATCTTAAGAAGCCAGGCTACTTAGGCATAAACAAGAACATTTAGAGGAAATTTCTTTAACATAATATAAATGCTGCACACTCATGCAAAAGTTACCTGGCTCAAAATGATCTTTTTCACTGAGTAAAGAATGTCATATGAAATTCTGGCATCATGTATGTGTGCTCAGTCACATCCAGCTCTTTGAGACTCTATAGACCATAGCCCCCCAAGCTCCTCTGTTCATGGGGATCTCCAGGCAAGAAAGAATACCGGAGTGGGTTGCCATGCCCTCCTCCAGGGATCTTCCCCACCCAGGGATCCAGCCTGCATCTCCTGCATCTCCCACATAGCAGGTAGATTCTTTACCCACTAAATGACCTGAGAAGCCCTTCTTGGCTCATGAATTGTCATCAGTTAAAGAGCCCCAGCTTCTGGGGCAAATTACAAATGGTATGTGAGTTTACAATAGACACAACCTGATAACTTTGCTTTCCAAACGACTCATTACAAGGTAACTGGTTGATCTGAACTTTAAGGTCCTTTCCAATCCTGATATTTGAAAAGGCTGTGATTTCCTCCTGTATATACAAACCTCACAGAAAGTTTAGGGAGTTTATTAGGTCCTATTCAAATTCTTGGGGAAGGCTAAATGCTGAGTTCTGAATGGTTCACTCAAATAGATTTATATGCTAATGTTACCAGAGACTAGTCAGCCTGTATTTATTGACTTGATGACTATTATCTATTTAGACTTTTCTAAAATATTCATTACCATATTATCTAAGGAGCTCCAACTGTGAAGGCCATTTAGGTTAGGAATTTATCTCTGTGTGGGTGTGTTTGTCCCATTAGCTTCACATGCCTCTTGGAACACAATACCTCTCCTTGAATTCACCTCCTAAACTTAAACTAAAGAGAGTCACCTGGTTTATCTTGCCTTGGATAGGGTTCCACCAACACTGCAGTATTCGGGTACAGACATTTATTTATGTCTTTTCCCAGGGCTTCTTTCACTAACTGTTCATATTTTTCTTCCTTTGTTATTTTGTGCCCTGTAGCATAGCTCAGTCTATCAATTATTACAGTCAGGGCTGATGCTGCAGGATTCAAACAAAGGCCCACTAACAACAAAGAAACCATGGCAAGAGCAAGCGATAGTCTGTGTGCCACTGGATCAGCTGATCAATCTGCGATTGAATTGTCTTTAAATGTATGTCAATTCAAGAACAGGGCTCAGAGATATAGTTGAAGCATGAGAGAAAGGGGGAGGTGTGATTTTGAAACAGTTTTCTTCATAACAGCATACAGCTGACCTTGCATTTAAAGATAGAGGATGGGGAGGGGGGGGGAAGCTATAGGAAAGTGTGAGCAGTATGAATAAGTACTGTTTATGGGAAGCTCTTTTAATACCCTTGGTAAAGCTGAACAATAGAAAGAGACAAAGCTCTGAAAAATTCGTGCCTTTTCCTGTGATTGGTCTTTTATCTTTCCATTCCTGCCCAGGTGATAAAATGCATTTTACAGGGCAAACAAGCATGAGTGCTTTTATTTTCCCCAAATATCAGAAATGTTCCTTATTTAGAATTTTGCTATTGAAGCATTTGCTACAACACCCCTCCCCCACCAACACACACACACACACACACACACACACACTTACAAGTTAAAAAAAAAAAAGATTTGAAATTTTGAGGTTAAAATGCTGAAATTCCTTATACGATAAAACTTTTTTTTTTTTGCTTTGCTTTTTGCAGTTAATGAACTCTTTCTTGGCACAAAGCTACCTGGAGTGATGTTAAAAATAGAATAGATTTTGAAGTGAAGCTTTGTTTCAAACCTAGATGACATTATTGAAAAAACACTCAGGACAATGGCCAAATGTAAGAGCTCAGCATAATTCAATTCCCTTCACCCCTCTCCCCCACACACATTTCAACTACATTATTTCTAAGTTTTTCTAAAAATTTAATTTCATAATAGCAACACAATATCTATAAAATAGGAAATTTCACATTTATTTAATATCCACATTGTATCAGACAATGGAATAATTACTTTCACCTATCATATTATTGTTAGGTAGGTAGAATAGGGAAAAGGAGTCCAAAATGGCGGTGGCTAAAAGACAAGGAAGGTCTGAGGACCAGAGTGAAGACTTCAGGCGGAACAAACAGAACAAACAGCACTCCTGGCTAAGCCCAATTTGCATAGGGCAGGCCCAAGTGGAGGAAAACACATAAAAAAGGAGGAGCCAAAGCGCTTTCTCTCAAACTCTCTCTCCCGCGTGCGTGCACTCTTTTCTCTCTCTCTCTCTCTCTCGCTCTCTCACGCTCCTGCTATCTTCTAAATAAAATAGAGCTGTAACACTGATTTGCCTAAGAGCTGTAGCAAGGTTTGTCCAAGACCCAAGAGCTGTGACACACTGAGGGCTTTAATGTCTGTCACTCCAAATCTTTGTTGTGACGAGGCAAAGAACCGAGGAACATACACTTGCGTAACATTATCCTTTGAGATAGCTCCCATGACCTTGCATAAGAAAACTATATTCTGGAAATCAAACTGTTTAACTCAGATTGGGATTTTAACTCACAGAGAGGGACACTAACCCAGCCAAAACCCAGACTGAGGCTTGAACCCATAGTCTTTTAAAAAATAAAAAGACTTTTTATTTTGTATTTGTTGTTGTTCAGTCACTAAGTTGTGTTCAACTCTTTGTGACCCCATGGACTGCAGCATACCAGGCTTCCCTGTGCTTCAGTATCTCCCACAGTTTGTGCAAATTTATGTCCATTGAGTCAGAAATGTCATCCAACCATCTCACCTTCTGCTGCTCCCTTTTCCTCCCCTAAGTCTCTCCCAGCATCAAAGTCTTTTCCAATGAGTGGGCTCCTCCCATCAGGTGGCCAAAGTATTGGAACTTCAGCTTCAGCATCAGCCCTTCCAATGAATATTCAGGTTGGTTTCCTTTAGGATTGACTGGGTTGATATCCTTACAGTCCAAGGACTCTCAAAAGTCTTCTCCAGCACCACAATTTCAAAGCATCGATTCTTCAGCACTAAGCCTTCCTTATGGTCTAACTCTCACATTCATACATGACTACTGGAAAAACCATAGCTTTGACTATATGGACATTTGTTGGCAAAGTCGAAGTGAAAGTTTTTCTTGCTCAGTTGTTTCTGACTCTCTGAGACCCCCATAGAGTGTAGCCCACCAAACTTCTCTGTCCACGGAATTCTCCAGACAAGATTACTTGAGTGGGTTGCCATTCCTTTCTCTAGGGGATCTTCCCAACCCAGGGACTGAACCCAGGTCTCCTGCATTGCAGGCATTCTTCATGGTCTGAGCCACCAGAGATGTCTCTGCTTTTTAATATGCTGTCTAAGTCTGTCATAGCTTTCCTTCCAAGGAGGAAGCGTCTTTCAGTCTCACGGCTGCAATCACTGTCTGTAGTGATTTCGGAGCCAAAGAAAATAAAATCTGTTATTGCTTCTACTTTTCCCCCTTCTATTTGATATGAAGTGATGCGGCCAGATGCCATAACCTTTGCTTTCTGAGTGTTGATTTTTAAGCCAGTTTTTTCACTCTCTTCTTTCACCCTATCAAGGTGCTCTTTAGTTCCCCTTAACTTTCTGCGATTAAAGTGGTATCATCTGCATATCTGAGATTGTTAATATTTCTCCCAGCAATCTTTAATCCAGCCTGTGATTCATCCAGTCCAGTATTTTTCATTTTATTTTATTTTGCATGGGGATATAACAAATTAACAATGTGGTGATGGTTTCAGGTGAACAGTGAAGGGTTCAGCCATTTATACATGTATCCATTCTCCCCCAAACTTTCTCCCATCCATGCTGCCACATGGCATTGAGCAAAGTTCCATGTGCTATACAATACTTCCTCGTTGCTTATTATTTTAAATACAACAGTGTGTGCATGTCCATTTCAAACTCCCTAACTACCACTTTCTCCATCTCTCCTCCCGGCAAGTGAGTCTCTGTTTTGTAAGTTCATATGTATCATGTTCAAAAAATTTTAGATCCCTGATATAAGGGATGTCATATAATATTTCTACTTCTCTAACTTACTTCACTTAGTATGACAATCTAGGTTCATCCATGTTGCTGCAAATGGCATTATTTCATTCTTTTTCAGGGTCAAGTAATATTCCATTGTGTATGTGTACCAGTTCTTGTTCCTCTGTCAATGGACTTTTAACTGAGACCAAAACCTTGTCTCAAGTTTTAATAAAGCCCTTTAAAAGAGAAGACTCTACACATGGACATCACGAGATGGTCAACATCGAAATCAGATTGATTATATTCTTTGCAGCCAAAGATGGAGAAGCTCTATACAGTCAACAAAAATAAGACCAGGTGCTGACTGTGGCTCAGATCATGAACTCCTTATTGCCAAATTCGGACTTAAATTGAAGAAAGCAGGGAAAACCACTAGACCATTCAGGTATGACCTAAATAAAATCCCTTATGATTATACAGTGGAAGTGAGAAACATATTTCAGGGACTAGATCTGATAGAGTGCCTGATGAACTATGGAATGAGGTTCGTGACATTGTACAGGAGACAGGGATCAAGACCATCCCCATGGAAAATAAATGCAAAAAAGCAAAATGGCTGTCTGGGGAGGCCTTGCAAATTGCTATGAAAAGAAGAGAAGTGAAAAGGAAAGGAGAAAATGAAAGATATAAGCATCTGAATGCAGAGTTCCAAAGAATAGCAAGGAGAGATAAGAAAGCCTTCCTCGGTGATCAATGCAAAGAAATAGACGAAAACAACAGAATGGGAAAGACTAGAGTTCTCTTCAAGAAAATTAGAGATACCAAGGGAACACTTCATGCAAAGATGGGCTTGATAAAGGAC
>NW_011495057.1:8252304-8252705 GCF_000754665.1 Bison bison bison | reverse complement strand
CCAAAGAAAGGCAATGCCAAAGAATGCTCAAACTACCACACAATTGCACTCATCTCACACGCTAGTAAAGTAATGCTCAAAATTCTCCAAGCCAGGTTCAGCAATACATGAACCATGAACTTAAGGATGTTCAAGCTGGTTTTAGAAAAGGCAGAGGAACCAGAGATCAAATTGCCAACATTCGCTGGATCATCAAAAAAGCAAGAGAGTTCCAGAAAAACATGTATTTCTGCTTTATAGCCAATGTCAAAGCCTTTGACTGTGTGGATCACAATTAACTGTGCAAAAATTCTGAAAGAGATGGGAATACCAGACCACCTGATCTGCCTCTTGAGAAACCGGTATGCAGGTCAGGAAGCAACAGTTAGAACTGGACATGGAACAACAGACTGGTTCCAAAT
>NW_011495057.1:8250064-8252204 GCF_000754665.1 Bison bison bison | reverse complement strand
CCTTATGGCAGAAAGTGAAGAGGAACTCAAAAGCCTCTTGATGAAAGTGAAAGTGGAGAGTGAAAAAGTTGGCTTAAAGCTCAACATTCAGAAAACGAAGATCATGGCATCCGGTCCCATCACTTCATGGCAAATAGCTGGGGAAACAGTGGGAAAAGTGTCAGACTTTATTTTGGGGGGCTCTAAAATCACTGCAGATGGTGACTGCAGTCATGAATTTAAAAGACACTTACTCCTTGGAAGAAAAGTTATGACCAACCTAGATAGCATATTAAAAAGCAGAGACATTACTTTGCCAACAAAGGTCCTTCTAGTCAAGGCTATGGTTTTTCCAGTAGTCATGTATGGATGTGAGAGTTGGACTGTGAAGAAAGCTGAGCGCTGAAGAATTGATGGTTTTGAACTGTGGTGTTGGAGAAGACTCTTGAGAGTCCCTTGGACTGCAAGGAGATCCAACCAGTCCATTCTGAAGGAGATCAGCCCTGGGATTTCTTTGGAAGGAATGATGCCAAAGCTGAAACTCCAGTACTTTGGCCACCTCATGCGAAGAGTTGACTCATTGGAAAAGACTCTGATGCTGGGAGGGATTGAGGGCAGGAGGAAAAGGGGACAACAGAGGATGAGATGGCTGGATGGCATCACTGACTCGATGGATGTGGGTCTGAGTGAACTCCGGGAGTTGGATGGACAGGGAGGCCTGGCGTACTGTGATTCACGGGGTCGGAAAGAGTCGGACACGACTGAGCGACTGAACTGAAATGAACTGAACTGGAAGTTCCCTAATGTCTTATCCCAGAAAGAATTCAGTGAGAGACAAGTGATAGGCAAGAAGTAGATTTATTTAGAGAGAAACACACTCCACAGACAGAATGTGGACCATCTCAGAAGGTGAGAATGATACCAGTGTATGGGGTTGTCAGTTTTTATGGTGGTGGGTAATCTTATAGGCTAAGGAGTAGGTGGAATATTCCAGTTATTTGGGGAAAAGCGTGGGAATTTCCATGAATTGAGTCATTGCCCACATTTTAACCTTCATGTTTGGTCTTGGAACTGCCATGTGAGTGTGTCATTTAGCTTGCTGATGTGTTACAATCAACATATACTGAGGTTCAAGGTCTAGTGGAAGTTGATTTGTTTGTCTCTTGGACTTATTTGGTTCTTATCAGTTTATGTCACATCCTGGGTCTATGTCATTCTTTTTTTTTTTTTTAATTTTATTTTTTTTAAACTTTACAATATTGTATTAGTTTTACCAAATATCAAAATGAATCCGCCACAGGTATACCTGTGTTCCCCATCCTGAACCCTCCTCCCTCCTCCCTCACCATACCCTCCCTCTGGGTCGTCCCAGTGCACCTGCCCCAAGCATCCAGTATCGTGCATCGAACCTGGACTGGCGACTCGTTTCATACATGATATTATACATGTTTCGATGCCATTCTCCCAAATCTCCCCACCCTCTCCCTCTCCCACAGAGTCCATAAGACTGATCTATTCATCAGTGTCTCTTTTGCTGTCTCGTACACAGGGTTATTGTTACCATCTTTCTAAATTCCATATACATGCATTAGTATACTGTATTGGTGTTTTTCTTTCTGGCTTACTTCACTCTGTATAATAGGTTCCAGTTTCATCCATCTCATTAGAACTGATTCAAATGTATTCTTGTTAATGGCCGAGTAATACTCCATTGTGTATATGTACCACAGCTTTCTTATCCATTCATCTGCTGATGGACATCTAGGTTGCTTCCATGTCCTGGCTATTATAAACAGTGCTGCGATGAACATTGGGGTACATGTGTCTCTTTCTCTTCTGGTTTCCTCAGTGTGTATGCCCAGCAGTGGGATTGCTGGGTCATAAGGCAGTTCTATTTCCAGTTTTTTAAGGAATCTCCACACTGTTCTCCATAGTGGCTGTACTAGTTTGCATTACCACCAACAGTGTAAGAGGGTTCCCTTTTCTCCACACCCTCTCCAGCATTTATTGCTTGTAGACTTTTGGATTGCAGCCATTCTGACTGGCGTGAAATGGTACTTCATAGTGGTTTTGATTTGCATTTCTCTGATAATGAGTGATGTTGAGCATTTTTTCATGTGTTTGTTAGCCATCTGTATGTCTTCTTTGGAGAAATGTCTAT
>NW_011495057.1:8248461-8249484 GCF_000754665.1 Bison bison bison | reverse complement strand
TTCCTCCAGTTCCATTCTTCTTTCTCAAGATAGCTTTGGCTATTTGAGGTTTTTTGTATTTCCATACAAATTGTGAAATTATTTGTTCTAGCTCTGTGAAGAATACTGTTGGTAGCTTGATAGGGATTGCATTGAATCTATAAATTGCTTTGGGTAGTATACTCATTTTCACTATATTGATTCTTCCAATCCATGAACATGGTATATTTCTCCATCTATTAGTGTCCTCTTTGATTTCTTTCACCAGTGTTTTATCGTTTTCTATATATAGGTCTTTAGTTTCTTTAGGTATATATATGCTGAAGTATTTTATTCTTTCCGCTGCAATGGTGAATGGAATTGTTTCCTTAATTTCTCTTTCTGTTTTCTCATTATTAGTGTATAGGAATACAAGGGATTTCTGTGTGTTGATTTTATATTCTGCAACTTTACTATAATCATTGATTAGTTCTACTAATTTTCTGGTGGAGTCTTTAGGGTTTTCTATGTAGAGGATCATGTCATCTGCAAATAGTGAGAGTTTTACTTCTTCTTTTCCAATTTGGATTCCTTTTATTTCTTTTTCTGCTCTGATTGCTGTGGCCAGAACTTCCAAGATTATGTTGAATAGTAATGGTGAAAGTGGGCTCCCTTGTCTTGTTCCTGACTTTAGGGGAAATGCTTTCAATTTTTCACCATTGAGGATAATGTTTGCTGTGGGTTTGTCATATATAGCTTTTATTATGTTGAGGTATGTTCCTTCTATTCCTGCTTTCTGGAGAGTTTTTACCATAAATGGATGTTGAATTTTGTCAAAGGCTTTCTCTGCATCTATTGAGATAATCATATGGTTTTTATTTGTCAGTGTTAATGTGGTGTATTACATTGATTGATTTGCGGATATTGAAGAATCCTTGCATCCCTGGGATAAAGCCCACTTGGTCATGGTGTATGTGTTTTTAATGTGTTGTTGGATTCTGATTGCTAGAATTTTGTTAAGGATTTTTGCATCTATGTTCATCAGTGATATTGGCCTGTAGTTTT
>NW_011495057.1:8245737-8247294 GCF_000754665.1 Bison bison bison | reverse complement strand
AGAAATGGACAAATTCTTAGAAAAGTACAACTTTCCAAAACTGGACCAGGAAGAAATAGAAAATCTTAACAGACCCATCACAAGCACGGAAATTGAAACTGTAATCAAAACTCTTCCAGCAAACAAAAGCCCAGGTCCAGATGGCTTCACAGCTGAATTCTACCAAAAATTTAGAGAAGAGCTAACACCTATCCTGCTCAAACTCTTCCAGAAAATTGCAGAGGAATGTAAACTTCCAAACTCATTCTATGAGGCCACCATCACCCTAATACCAAATATGTCATTCTTTTAAACGTTGTGCCCTGCCCTCTTCCCAAAAACATTCTGACTGCATGTGGCTTAGAAATGACAAAAGTAAGATCTGAAAACAGATTTGGTCAAATCAAAGGCTCTTGTTTCTTTTTATCAATGGTTCTCAAATGTTAGTGCAATCAGAATCAACTGGAGGGTGTTAAAACCATCAGAACAAGACCCAGCTTCCCCCTCAATCAGTCTCTCCCATCAGGAAGCTTCCATAAACCTCTTATCTTTCTCCATCAGGGGGCAGACAGACTGAAAACCACAATCACAGAAAAATAACCAATCTGATCATATGGACCACAGCCTAGTCTAACTCAATGGAACTATGAGCCATGCCATGTAGGGCCACCCAAGGTGGACGGAATATGGTGGAGAGTTCTGACAAAATGTGGTCCACTGGAGAAGGGAATGGCAAACCACTTCAGTATTCTTGCCTTGAGAAACCCATGAACAGTATGAGTATGAAAACCAAAAATATAGGACAGTGAAAGATGAACTAATTCCCCAGGTCAGTAGGTACCCAATATGCTACTGGAGATCAGTGGAGAAATAATTTCAGAAAGAATGAAGGGGTGGAGCCAAAGCAAAAACAATACCCAGTTGTGGATATGACAGGTGATAGAAGTAAAGTCCAATGCTGTAAAGAGCAATATTGCATAGGAACCTGGAATGTTAGGTCCATGAAGCAAGGCAAATTGGAAGTGGTTAAACAAGAGATGGCAAGAGTGAATGTCAACATTCTAGGATTGAGCAAACTAAAATGAATTGGAACGGGTGAATTTAACTCCGATGACCATTATGTCTACTACTGTGAGCAAGAATCCCTTTGACAAAATAGAGTAGCCTTTGTAGTCAACAAAAGATTCTGAAATGCAGTTCTTGGATGCAATCTCAAAAACAGCAGAAGGATGTCTGTTCTTTTCCAAGGCAAACCATTCAATATCATGGTAATCCAAGCCTATGCCCCAACCAGTAATGCTGAAGAAGCTGAAGTTGAATGGCTCTATGAAGACCTAGAAGACCTTTTAGAACTAACACCCAAAAAAGATGTCCTTTTCATTTTCATTCCAGGGAACTGGAATGCAAAAGTAGGAAGTCAAGAAATACCTGGAGTAACAGGCAAATTTGGCCTTGCAGTACAGAATGAAGCAGGACAAAGGCTAATAGAGTTTTGCCAAGAGAATGCACTGGTCATAGCAAACACCTCTTCCAACAGCACAAGAGAAGACTCTACACAGGGACATCACCAGATGGCCA
>NW_011495057.1:8223068-8245637 GCF_000754665.1 Bison bison bison | reverse complement strand
TTGCCAAATTCAGACTTCAACTGAAGAAAATGGGGAAAACCACTAGACCATTCAGGTATGACCTAAATCAAATCCCTTATGATTATATAGTGAAAAAGACAAATAGATTCAAGGGATTAGATCTGATAGGCAGATGCCTGTAGAACTATGGACCTATGGATGGAGGTTTGTGACATTGTACAGGAGGCAGTGATCAAGACCATCCCCAAGAAAAAGAAATGCAAAAAGGCAAAATGGCTGTCTGAGGAGGACTTACAAATAGCTGTGAATAAAAGAGAGGTGAAAGGAAAATGAGAAAAGGAAAGATATAAGCATCTGAATGCAGAGTTCCAAAGAATAGCAAGGAGAGATAAGAAAGCCTTCTTCACTGATCAGTGCAAAGAAATAGAGGAAAACAATACAATGGAAAAGACTAGAGAAGAAAATTAGAGATACCAAGGGAACATTTCATGCAAAGATGGGCTCGAAAAAGGACAGAAATGGTATGGACCTAATAGAAGCAGAAGATATTAAGAAGAGATGGCTAGAATACACAGAAGAACTACACAAAAAAGATCTTCACAACCCAGTTAATCACGATGGTGTGATCACCCACCTAGAGTCAGACATCCTGGGATGTGAAGTCAAAGTGGGCCTTAGGAAGCATTACTATGAACAAAGCTAGTGGAGGTGATGGAATTCCAGCTTTTCAAATGCTAAAAGAAGATGCTGTGAAAGTGCTGCACTCAATATGTCAGCAAATTTGGAAAACTCAGCAAGGCCCACAGTGCTGGAAAAGATCAGTTTACACTCCAGTCACAAAGAAAGGCAATGCCCAAAATGCTCAAACTACTGCACAACTGCACTCATCTCACACACTAGTAAAGTAATGCTCAAAATTCTCCAAGCCGGGCTTCAACAGTACTTGAAACGTGAACTTCCAGATGTTCAAGTTGGATTTAGAAAAGGCAGAGGAACCAGAGATCAAATTGCCAACATCTGTTGGATCATCAAAAAAAGCAAAAGACTTCCAGAGAAACATCTACGTCTGGTTTATCGACTATGCCAAAGCCTTTCACTGTGTGGACCACAACAAACTCTGAAAACTTCTTTAACAGATGACAATACCAGACTACCTGACCTGCCTCATGAAAAATCTGTATGCAGGTCAGGAAGCAACAGTTAGAGCTGGACATGGAACAACAGACTGGTTCCAAATTGGGAAAGGAGTACGTCAAGGCTGTATATTCTCATGCTGCTTTTTTAACTTATATGAAAAGTACATCATGTGAAATGCCAGGCTGGATGAAGCACCAGCTGAAATCATGATTGCCCAGAAAAATATGAATCACCTTAAATATGCAGATGACACCACCCTTATGGCAGAAAGTGAAGAAGAACTAAAGAGCCTCTTGATGGAAGTGAAAGAGGAGAGTGAAAAAGTTGGCTTAAAGCTCAACATTCAGAAAACTAAGATCATGGTATCTGATCCCATCATGTTATGGCAAATAAATGGGGAAACAATGGAAACAGTGGCTGACTTTTATTTTGGGGGCTCCAAAATCAGTGCAGATGGTGACTGCAGCCATGAAATTAAAAGATGCTTCCTTCTTTTTAGAAAAGTTATGACCAACCTAGACAGCATATTAAAGTTATGACCAACCTAGACAGCATATTAAAAAGCAGAGACATTACTTTGCCAATTAAGGCCTGTATAGTCAAAGCTGTGGTTTTTCCAGTAGTCATGTATGGATGTGAGAGTTGGACTATAAAGAAAGCTGAGCACTGAAGAATTGATGCTTTTGAACTATGGTGTTGGAGAAGACTCTTGAGAGTCCCTTGGACTGCAAGGAGATCCAACCAGTCCATCCTAAAGGAAATCAGTCCTGAATATTCATTGGAAGGACTGATATTGAAGCTGAAACTCCAATACTTTGGCCACCTGATGCGAAAAGCCGATTCATTTGTAAAGACCTTGATGCTGGGAAAGACTGAGGGCAGGAGAAGGGGACAACAGAGGATGTGATGGTTGGATGGCATCACTGACTCAATAGACATAAGTTTGAGTAAACTCTGGGAGTTGGTGATGGACAGGGAGGCCTGGCCTGCTGCAGTCCATGGGGTCGCCAAGAGTTCAACACACCTGAGCAACTGATCTGAACTGAAATGAAGAGCACAGATTGTGGGGACTTCTCTCCTTTCGTTGTTGTTTAGTTGCTAAGTTGTCTGACTCTCTTGCATCCTGTCAGGTTCCTCTGTCCATGGGATTTCCCAGGCAAGAATCCTGGAGTAGTTTGCCATTTCCTCTCCAGGGGATCTTCCCAACCCAGAGATTGAACACGAGTCTCCTGTATTGGCAGATGGATTGTTTACCACTGAGCCACCAGGGAAGCCCCAAAGTTTCTATTTAGCAAGTCTGGGTACAGCCCAAGAATTTGCAGTTCTTACAAGTTCCTAGGGAATGCTGATGCTGCTGGTCTAAGGGCTAGACTTTGGATCACTGCTTGATACTGTGCTGCTCCTCATTAGAAAGATATACATGGGTATTTTACATTTTACTACTGACAAGATTTGTTATTCAAGATAAAATACTTGAGAATCATTTGAAAGATGAAATACTACATACTGATGAATTAAATTTTATTAAATTCTCATTTCTTATGCATCTAGAAATTACATGCTGTGGGGATTAAGATAATGAATAAAATATAATCCCTGTCCGCCAAGAGCTCATCAACTAGTTGAGATTACAGTCATAGATACGTGCTTAAATTTATCATTAACAAGGCAAACACAATAAATGCTTCAGCAGAAGACTCAAAAAATGGGCTCTGGGAATATGAGGTAGGAAATTCTATCTTAAAAAAAAAAAAAAGCCAACAAGTCCTTACCTTCAACTTGCTTTAACCTAGAGTCCCCTCTCCCTCTGTCTCTTGCCTTCTGATAAGAGTAAGTTCACTCTATTTACTGCAGCTATTTCTTCCAATCCCACTTACACCCAAATCTCAAAATATAGCTTCCACATCAAACATGCCAGTAAAACTGCAGTGGGAAAATTCATCCATCTCCTCTTAATTGCCAAACCCAAGGATGTGAAAACAGCCCTTAAGTTTCTGGGGCATCAGGATGATCATTTCCTGATCATCCTCTGGCCTGCACTGCCCATCTCAGCCCACTGATCTCCACCTTCTCCAGCTCCTCCTACTCACTGGCTTGGACCTTTAAACTCACTTGTCTTTGTTGCCTGAAAACCTCTTTTACCTCCCTCTGGCCTTTTAAAGTTGCTGTTCCTTGAATTTGCCCTAGGTCTTCTTCTTATATTTCACAAACCTTTCTTCAGCTCACAAAAGAGTGATTTTTATGAAAAACGCAAGCCTGTTCACCTTACTCCCCCTTCAGGAAAGGTCTACTGAATCCCATTTACCTCAGGAAAGCAAAACTTCTCACCATCTGGTCTGACTAATTTTCCATTTGGTCTCTTGCCTCTCTTTTCACTGATCAATTCGTTCACGGTTTGTCTTCAGAGATCCACTATTCTATTGGCTTTTTCTAACTTAATTACACATGGTTGAGCTAATTACATTGTCCACCTTCATGGGTGCATAAAGAGTCTTTTTTTTAACTGTATTTTTTTATTTTAATTTTTTATTTGTTTAATTACTTAATTTAAAAAATTGCTGTATTTCTTGTTTTTGGCTACAAGGAGTCTTCATTGCAGAGTGTAGGGTTCTCTAGTTACAACATGAAGGCTCAGCTGCCACCTAGCATGTGAGATCTTAGTTCCTCGACCAGGAATCGAACCTGTGTGCCCTGTATTAGAAGGTAAAGTCTTGACCACTGGAAAGTCCCCACAAGGGGCTTCTTGTGTAAGAAAACGTCAGTCTATTTCCTGTGCGTCTCCTTTACTCTCGCTCCACCACCACACTCACAGGGCACTTCACTTACCGCACTCATGGTCACCAAAGATATGGAGGCCAGGCTCTGGGACACCCCCTGTCCCATGATTTAGCTCAATTCTGACACCATCTCTCTGGAGATAGTGTCACATGCCACAGGTGAAGGGCTCAGTCTCACAAGAATCTCTCCCACCTCTCACAACAGGTATACAACTATATCATGCCTATTGTCTCTTTTTTAGCAGAAAGTGTTTGAAGGTGAAGAGTTTAGGAGGTAATTAAGATTAGATGAAGTTGTGAGGATGGAAACCCCAAGAATGGGATAGTGTTTATATTAAATTATAGACAAGGCAAAATTAATATTTTAAGAGAGAAATGAGAACACTGGAGAAGAGAGTTTGGATGAGAATTAACTGGAAAGATGCAAAGGAAACTTTTTAGTGTGGTAATTGAGTTCAATAGTTTGATTAAATATTGGTTAAATGACTGAATATGTTTGTCAAAAGCCCATGAAACTGTACCTTCAATATGTGTACGTTTTATTTATTCTGACTACCAGAAGAATCTATATATCTGAGGTGACCTGACTAGTTTAGATCAAGTTAGCTAGATAAGGTGGTAAGAAAGAAAACCACATGTATAAATTCTGTTTATGTGTTTTACTGAAAAATTCTGACAGAAAGATTTAGTTTTATTTTAGTGTTTGTGCTTTATGCTTACTGTTATGTAGCCTTTCTTAATTGCAAATTTTCAGTGGTTTATATTACCAAAAACAAAGAAAATGGATGCACTTGTGTAAAAAACTTTTACTTCTGCTGAAAGATTTATGTTTTAGCCTTTAAACAATAGACAGTAAAAAACCTTTTGGACAGATATAAACTGCTCTAAAATATGAAGCCAAGAAAAACATGGGCTTCTTTCTTTTTTTCCCCACATTTTTAGGTCTTTGGAGCACAAGAAAAAGAATCAGAAAAAGTTACAAGTTTCATACATTTGCAGGTATAATCAATGAATTATGTTTAAAAGTTGATTGCTTTGAATATTTCTACAGAGTTAATATATCATTGATAGTGTTATTATAATTTTTGCATTATAACTCTATATCCATTAGAATTATCAGAATCTGTCTAACATATATTTGTAGAAGAAAATTCAACACAATATGTGCTCATCTCCCTTTGCTCATGTGCAAATTCCCAAAACATCCCTCGTGTAGAGCAAAACATGAATGAAAGTGAGCCATCAGATAACAGGTGATGTAAGTAAGACAGTCAGATCAAGTAGAGATCTGATTTTGTGTCAAAATAAAATAAGAATTAAAGAATGAAGCTGCAAGTCTTAATATACACATATTTCCTATTTTCACAGTTAACATATGACCATGATCTGGGTTTCTGTGGCAACAGGCAAAGATATTATCAGAGTCATGATGTAGACAAATGGCTTCTCATATATCTTCTTTCTTATAATCATAGAAGGATACGTATCAGAAATGAAGTTATAGCTATAATTGAAGAACAAAGCCAAATCTGTGTGTTACCAGCAGACACGTGTTCTTGTCAGCATAGACAGTTATAGCTATAGGAGTAAGTGCTTTTATTCTGCAAAGAACAACACAAATGACTCTATCGATACCATGTGACAATCACTATTTTTCTTGCTTTCTACACCATTGTCTTTCAGAAATTATGGCAAAACATGAAGACTTCCATCTTGAATCTCATATTGAAATGTGAATTGATTTAAATATATTTGAAAGTGAATTTGCACAAAAGAATTTGCACATATTTTGCTTTTCATGTTCAATATATTTTTTAAATATCAGAGTGAGTGGAAAGATGCTTATATTACATGCATAAGGACATATCCCTATAAGCTTTTATACTACCATAAGGGTAAATAACATAATTAATTGGTTTTTGTATTTTATGTGTATAACATATATGCAGAACTAAAGAGCCTCTTGACGAAAGTGAAAGAGGAGAGTGAAAAAACTGGCTTAAAGCTCAACATTCAGAAAACTAAGATCATGGCATCTGGTTCCATCACTTCATGGCAAATAGATGGAGAAAGAGTGGAAAGAGTGGCAGACTTTATTTTTTTGAGCTCCAAAATCACTGCAGCTGGTGATTATAGCCATGAAATTAAAAGATGCTTGCTCCTTGAAAGAAAGCTATCACCAACTTAGACAGCATATTAAAAAGCAGAGACATTACTTTGTCAATAAAAGTCCATCTAGTCAAAGCTATGGTTTTTCCAGTAGTCATGTATGGATGTGAGAGTTGGACCATAAAGAAAGTTGAGTGCCGAAAATTGGTGCTTTTGAACTGTGGTGTTGGAGAAGACTCTTGAGAATCTCTTGGACTGCAAGAAGATCTAATCAATCCACCCTAAAGGAAATCAGTCCTGAATATGCATTGGAAGGACTGATGCTGAAGCTGAAACTCCAATACTTTGGCCACCTGATGTGAAGAACTGACTCATTTGAAAAGACCCTCATGCTGGGAAAGATTGAAGGCAGGAGGAGAAGGGGGTGACAGAGGATGAGATGGATGGATGGCATCATTGTCTCAGTGGACATGAGTTTGAGTAAACTCCAGGAGTTGGTGATGGACAGGGAAGCCTGGCGTGCTACAGTCTGTGGGGTCGCAAAGAGTCAGACATGACTGAGTAACTGATCTGAACTGAGCTGAATATATATGCAAGCCTGTGTTCGAAATCTCTCCAGTCATGTCCAACTCTGTGCAACCCCATAGATTGTAGCCTGCCAGGCTCCTCTGTCCATGGGATCCTCCAGACAAGAATACTGGAGTGGGTTGCCATGCCCTCCTCCAGGGGATCTTTCTGACCCAGGATTGAACCTAGGTCTCTTAAGTCTTCAGCATTGGCAAGCAGGTTCTTTACCACTCACGCCACCTGGGAAGCCCATAATATATGCATTACAATTTAAATTTTTAAAAGTTAAGTAAGTTTTAGAAAAGCAAGTTGTTTTTATTTTGAAAAAAATATATATTTTGTAATGTATTATATATGTAAAAATGCATTACATTAAAATATATATTTTATATATAAAATATAAAATACATTACAAAATGTACATTTTTATTCATAATGAAAAATATTTGCACTTCTAAAATTCAGTTAACTTTTTAAAAATTTAACTTCTAATATCTAATAGTATGTATCAAAAAGTAACCATGAAATTCATATATAATATTTTATGTTTATATTGTATTGTTTTAATATTCTTCCTATCATCTTAAGACAACAGAGAAACCTAAAGATGGTGCTCAGAATTTACTGAGCTTTCAAGAAAATGCTCTGAGGGGAAAAATAGGGTAATTCCAAATAGTATTAAAATGTTTTTATTATGCTAATAAAGAAATGGAATACTTCAGAATTAATATTAACCTATTTTGAATAAATACAATTTCATATCAGTTTTATTTATTCACTTAATTATGAAATCATTATCTTGGGATACATTAGAAAGGAGGTATAAAATTAAATGCAAATTATTGTGAGCAAAGTTCTTATAAATGCATTAGAAGTCCTAGAGGTAAAATATCAGAAATCATGACTGATATTCAATATTTAACCTTATTCTACGTTATACATTCTAACAAATTATTGAACCTGAGAAAGAAGCCATGTGTACTTTGACTTATGGCTCTTCTATCAGAAAAGAGGAGACAACTTGGGAATTATGATTAGCTTCTGGTGCAATGGTAAAAAGTCCATCTGCCAATGCAGGAGATGCAGGAGACGCAGGTTCAACCCCTACATCCACGGGAAGATCCCTGGAGAAGAAAATGGCAACCTATTCCAGTATTCTTGCCTGAAAAATCCTATGGACAGAGGACCCTGGCGGGTTATAGTCCATGGGGTTGCAAAAGAGTCGGACCCAACTGAGCAACAAAGCACACAAACTGATGTGGGGAGGAATCTTAACAAGACTGAGCCCTCAATCTGAGTGATCTGCACTGTTTCTGGTACATAGTGAAAGAATTGAGTTCAATTTTAGGGTACCAGGCCTGTGTCCATCAAGAATTGAATTGTTTGGGGCTAGAAATCTCTCAATCTGGTGTCAACAGTATAGTGAGTAGTATAAAGAAAAAAGGTGATTCCTTTACAGATATTGTGAATTTTAGTTTTTACTAAGTCCTATATATGTTATTTGCATAATTCACTTAACATGCATAACTTTTGAGTAAAAAATTATATTTCATTATTAATAAAATATATTTCCAAGTAATATAAATCCTGGAGAAGTTGTACCTGTTAAATAAAGAAAAAAAAGCTAAACAATATGTTTCTTTTAAAAGAAACCAGGAGAGCCTTTTTCTAAAGTACACAACAAAACACAGAAAGGCTCAGAGAGTCCTTGTGAACAAAATATGAAATTCTTGAATGCTCTGGAAAAAAAAAATAGATAAATGTGAAATACAAAATAAAAACTTACGGAAACAATCCTATATGTGATTTTTCAGGCCAGTTCAGAAACCCAAACCAATGTTTTATTCCTTTTCATGCTTTCGTGCTTAGTCTTTCAGTCATGTCCAATTCTGTGCAACCCTTTGGACTATAGACCACCAGGCTCCTCTGTCCATGGGATTTTTTAGGCAAGAATACTGGAGCAGGTTGTCATTTCCTCCTCCAGGGGATCTTCTTGACCCAGCGATCAAACCTGTGTCTCCTGTGTCTCCTACGTTGCAGGTGGATTCTTTACCCTCTGAGCCATTGGGAAAGCCCTTTATTCCTATAATCTGTCATTATTAATAAGCTGCTTAAAAATGGCAACCTTTACTTCTGGATATGCAACTCACAAATCAGCTCATATTTTTATTTCTGAGTTGTCAGTGACATTAGGTACTAGTCTTTTTTGAATTAAAAAAATATCAAGTTTTTATTTCCAATAATACAGCAGTCTAAATGTGATAACATTCCTCTTCCTCCAAATAAAGAAAGTTTAAAATGGTGGAGAAAATATTCTTGCATTAACATGCACCTCTAGCCTAGAATAATAAATAAGGTTTCTAAGTAATTTGAATATGATTACCTTACACAGAAGAAGCCATTTAAGTTACAAAATATCTGCACTATATACTCCAGAGAGTGTATAGTTTTCATTTTCTCCAGGGCCCCACATTCTATAGATTCTGGATCTAATTAATCCTTTATCCAGAGATATTCTGCTAAAGGCATTGAATAGATCAGGTCTCTTCCTCTGAGAATATATCATTAGCCATTTAATTGAAGGTCTAACAAGGAAATTAGCTGGGTCACTTTCTTTCCTTTCCCCAGAGACATCTCCTCACCCCTCATAAAGACAATAAATTCATACACACCAGCTATTTAACTTCCTACACTGCATCTACTAGGTAGAAACATGTATCAGCATAGAGTTTTATCTTTAAAGTAAGAATAGCATAGAATTTTAAAGTGCTTTTATAGTCACAATTTTAACGAATAACTAGACCCTTTCCATGTGGCTAAACAATAAATCTCGAAAGGGCTGATACAATCAGTCAGGTAAGTGTGGCTTCTCCATCCTTCTTGATGATTCTGAACTAGCTTCCCGGACATTGTGCCCTCACTGATCTACAAATGCACAAAGAGCTTCCCAAAATTCTCAAAACATTTACAAAATAATCAAATACACAAATTCCAGTTATTTGTATATGCAATATGATCAACATATCATAAATTATTCCTTCTACACAACTCAGAAATGAAAATTACTCTTTAATGTGAAATCTTAGTTGATTTGTTTTGTCTTCCAGGGGTGTATTTCTTAGTTTCTTAGCCTTATCATGTGTATAACTGTTGAATATTATTTAGATAATTTCACATTCTTTGAAGCACGTTTTTTATAACAAAGAATGAATAAATGTTAATTAAGAAATTATTAGATACTTTGAAAAAGAAAGAGATACATTCTAGGAGTGGAGACTTAAACAGAATCAAAATGAACAAAAAAAATACAAGTTTTGTGGAGACAGGATATAACTTTCATCTAGAGATTAAGGGAAATTTTGAAGAAGAGGAAATGCAAGGTAAATTGTGAAGGAAAAGTACATTTTTAACAAGAAGAGAAGAACAAAATTCCAGGCACATTTAGGAACATCTCTTAATGTACAAGGCATGTAGTGCATGGTATGATCTGGACATCATAGTAGTAAGGTGGGTTTGTGGTGGAAATAAAGTTGTAATGGAGTCTTCATGGTAGGAAATCATGAATATAAATCTATAGAGTCTGGGCTTCATTGTGTAGGCTATATGCATTCACCAAAGTATTTTGAATAGTATGAGGCTTTGACAGTTAAAGTACTGAAGAACATTTGGAAGTGCTGTGTAAGGAAACGAAATCAAAATAGCACTTCTTGAGTGCCAATCAATATTCTTGGCACTTGCCAATGTTCTTTGGCAATTCAAACACATTTAATCCTGGCCCTACCTCTTCCTATGTTTGAAGTAATATGTAACTTACATCTGGAGAAAAAGTTGTTTTACAGTTCATTCCAAGTCACACAAATAGTCAAGAGGATGGATTTGAAGTTTACTGATATCCTGATGAGGAGAGTGGAAATATGCTGATTGGCTAAGCCAGAAATAGCCCGTCATTACTCTGAATGAACTCTCCCATCTAAAGGTCAGAACTGAAATAGTCAAGGACTTTTTTGCACTACCAGTAGCTCATTTCTCCTGTGAGCAGAACCCCCAAGCCCCAAAATGTCCCTTCCAAAATTCCTCACTTGTAGAGAGGAGAATGGAAACTTCTGAAACATGCTAAGAAGCCATGAACTTATCTTTCCTAACACATCCAATAACTATGTTTTGTCATAAGATGTCAATAGTGAGGATGTTCTGTGTTTTTAAGTAGTAATGCAAACTGTTTTGGAGCAGTTATATATTAATGATAGATAACAGTATACACGTATTGTCTTTAGATTTAAAGTTATAAGGAACAAAAAAAAAACTAAGAATATATAGCAACACTTACCACATTGGGTAAGGATCAAAAGTAATGTTTTTATTATTCAAATTAATGTAAATTTGTTAATCTTTGAAGAAATTCTACATGTCTTCATTAAATTTTCATTGCCATCTATGTAACATTTATGCTTTATAAATGTCACAAAAAGGTCTGTTTCAATTTGTGCTTGAACTAGCCAACAATTTTTTCTCCTGACACCTGCTAGAAATAACTCCACCCTTAAATATAATAAGCTTTTCCCTTTGGTTTGTATTTTGTTTTATGACCCAATTAACTCTAAATTAAGTAGACCTCACAGTGAAAGAACACCATCATGTTGACATATAAGTAATATTATAAATAGACTCCCAAAAGATGAACAATGAAATCCACTGATGCAACCCATTTTTAAAAGCTATCTCCTACAACAAGCATGCCACAAATGTTTTTGCTTCCAGACATTGCCGTTTTATTTAAAATAATCCAAATTGTGCTAGAAAATTAATTTTAAGTTTTCCTGAGAAACACGGACTTTTAAAAAAATGATGTGTTGCATGTATTGTCCGAATTTAACTCACACCTGCCGGCCTTGTGGTGTGAATAATTTCATGAGTCTTTAGCTTTTCTTTACACTGTATGCTTACACCTTGAGCAGAGAGATTTATAACACCTATACCGGAAGAAAAGTCCTTTACCTTTTGAAAGAAACTTTTCTACACACATGTCTTTTTTAATGTAAAATCTGTGAAAGTGAAGTCGCTCAGTCGTGTCTGACTCTTTGCGACCCCATAGACTGTAGCCTACCAGGCTCCTCCCTCCATGGGATTCTCCAGGCAAGAGTACTGGAGTGGGTTGCCATTTCCTTCTCCAGGGGATCTTCCCGACCCAGGGATCGAACCCCGGTCTCCTGCATTCCAGGCAGATGCTTTAACCTCTGAGCCACCAGGGAAGCCCAAAATCTGTATATCTGTTATTTAAATAAAGTTTTTATTTTAGAACCTTTGTAAATTTACAGAAAAAAAATTAAAATAGTACAGGGGTCTTGTATGCCCCATAACATTTCTCCTATTGTTACTGTCTTAGTTTAGTATGATACATTTTATACAATGAGTGAGCCAATATTGATGTGTCATTTTTTTTTCTTTTATTTTTACAGTTGTGAATGAGGTTTCTTTGATAATGCCCTGTGATTCCCCTTGGAGTCGAACCAACTGTGATTAGGACCAGCTAACCCACCAATATTGATACATCATTATTAACATAAGTCCCTAGATTTTTTACAATTTCTATGGTTTTTACTGTTGTGGGATCCAGTCCCAGATACCATACTACATTTAGAAATTATGACTCTTTAGATTAATCTAGACTGACAGTTTCTTCAGACTTCTGTTGCTTTTAATGATCTCACAACTTTGAGGAATGCTGGTCAGGTATTTTGCGGGATGTCTGAATTTGTTTGAATTTGTCTGACAGCTTCCTTGTGACCACAGTAGGGTTATGAGTTTTGAGAAGGAAAGTCACAGAGGTAAACATGCTGTTTTTCATCACATCATATCAAGGGTACACACTATATGATTTATGACTGTTGATGTTGACCTTGATCACTGGCTAAGGCTGATTTGTCCCTTTTCTTTCTTATAAAGTTATTCTTACTTTCCCCTTTTCATACCTTGCTCTTGAGGAGGAGGTCACAATGGACACTAATGAAAGTTTACTTCTAACTTTTCAATTCATTTTCTTTCTTTTCTTTTTTTTTTGTCTTATTTTATTGACTATGGCCTCAAACAGCCAGAAGTAGTGCTAGTAAGCACCTTGTGTTGGTAGAAAGCTTTTAATATTGCATCGTTAAATATCATGCTGGCTTTTTCTAGATATACTTTATAAGAATAAAAAGCCACCTATTATTAAGTGTAGGGAGTTTTAAACTATAAATGAATGTTCAACTGTTATTAAACTTTGGTCTACATGTATGGATATTTTCATATGATTTTTCTCTTTATTCTATATATGTGGTGAATTGAATTGCTTGATTTTTCAATTATTAAGAAATGAACACCTTGAACATCTTAAAGTTACATATGTTATATGTCAATAATATCTCAATAAAGCTAGGATGAGAAAAAAGAAACAAGTGTTGTGCTTATCCTTAGACTTGTTGCAGGTAAGAAGCACACAGATGTTGGTGCTGTTCTGTTTCATAATTTGGGGGTTGACTGCAGAGGTGAGTTGACGTTGTGAAAATGCGTGGAGCAATTTGAGCTTTTTTCTCTCTTAGTTTATACTTTGATAAAAAATAAAGCTTAAAAAAATCTTGCATTTTTAATATAATCTCAACTTATTCTATGATCTTTCCATATATTTCTGAATTCTACTTAAGAATTAAATATTCTAATTTACATAGGATTTTCCTTAATATCCATGAGAGTAATTAGCCTAAATTTTTCATTTGCTGTTAAAATTGGCACAAGCTTGTAAAATATGGTGAGTAGTATTTTCTCCTTTTTAAATTCTCTGGATGAGTTTGTATAATGTTGTTTTATGCATTTCATAAATGTTGCGAAAATTACTCTCTGCAGCCATTATCTGGCTGCAGATAGAGATTTTATTGTGGGACATTTATTTCAATTACAGATTCAATTTCTTCAGTAGTTAAAAAAGATGTATCTTTTATTTCTCTGTGAGTTAGTTTGGGAAAGTTTTGCTCTTCTAGGGATTTGTCATTTTGTCTAAATCGTCAAATTTACAGCCAAAGATAATGTATTGTATTTGTACATAGATATATGTGTATATATATTATATTATGTCTTTAAGAATTGTAGTGATCTTTCCTTTGTAATTTTCTATTTGGTAATATTTGGTCTACTTCTCATTTTTATCAGGTTTCAGGGAGTTTTTCAATTTTATTAGCTGTGTAAATGAACAAGCATTGGCTTTGCTGCTCTCTTTTTTATATATATTTTCTACTTCAAGTATCAGTACTCATCTTTTATTAGGACTCATCAAAACATGAATTCATGGTTATACATTCCTTGCAAATGATGCTTTTGCTATATCTCACTCCTACAGATATGTCATGCTTTCTGTTACCATTCCCTTTAAAATATTTCTAAATTCATCTTGATTTCTTTCTTATCCCATATCTGACATAGGAATGTACTGATTACTTTCTAAGCATCTTGGAACCTTTAATTATTTTACATAGTGACTACAAGCTTAGTCCACTCTAATCAAAGAAAAATCTGGTTTTAATCCTTTGACACCAGTGAGTTGCTTAATGAAGCATATTACCAACTGATAAAAATTTCATTTGCACTTAAATGTAATATGTATTTTGCCATTGTTGATGTGAAATTCCTGTGTAAACATTTTATGAAAGTCTTTGATTGCATCACTTATATACCAATGTTTTATCTAATTCTCATGTCAGTGAATGAGAGAATTTACTGAAGTCTTTTTTTAATTTATTGGTTTATCCTTTAATTCTTTCAATTTGTGCCTTCTATATTTTAAGTGATGTTTTTATTTGCATACAAACATAGACTCACTAAACTTTAGTGCTGTATTTGATGATTTTACTATTATAAAAATATTCCACTTAGCTCTATACAACATTTGTCTTCACGTTTATTTTATAATGACTGGTATTAGTTTAAATATGTCAACTTCTTTTACCAAGTGTTTTTATATCATAATTTTCCCTTTTACTATAATCTATTTTTTTATTTGATGTGCATATCTGATAATCAGAATATATTGATATTTCTTATATTTATTTTTATTCTAGTTAGATAATATTTACCTTCAAACTGTAGTATTTGTGTGTGTGCTCAGTCACTCAGTTGTGTCCAACTCTTGTGATCCCATGGACTGTAGCCTACCAGGTTCCTCTGTCCATGAGATTTCCTAGGCAAGAATGTTAGTGTGGATTTTCATTTATTCCTCCAGGGGATCTTCCTGGCCCAGGTATTGAACCCACGTCTCTGTCTCTTGTGTCTCCTGTGTTGGCAGGCAAATTCTTTACCACTAGCGCCACCTGGGAACCCAATTGTCGTATTTAGTTTACATATAAATTTTATTACTGTTTTATTTGAACTTGATCTTTCCTGGTGGCTCAGAAGGTAAAGAATCTGACTGCAATGCAGGAGACCCTGGTTCGATCCCTGGGTCAGGAAGATGCCCTGGAGAAGGAAATGGCTACCCACTCTAGTATTCTTGCTTGGAGAATCCCCGGACAGAGAAGCCTGGCAGACTACCTACCGTTCATGGGGTCGCAAAGAGTCAGACATGATTGAGAGAGTAACACTTCAAACTTCATTTATTTGAACTTAATTCTAACTTATTATTGATTCTTCCATTTATTCTAAGTTTATTTACTTTTGCTCTCTTTTCCTTTATTATTCAAGGATTTCCTGATATCATTTTTATGTTCCATTCTATACTATGTTTTATGTATATGCTCTCTTACTATTCTTTATGAAAGAACTTAAATATTACTATTGGGATCTTGGACTTATGAGAGTTTATTATAAATTATTCTTTTTACAATTCTAAAAACACTAAAAGCTTAGAACACTTTAATTCAACTTACCCTCACTCCCTAACTTTTTTTGGGGGGTGCATCATAAATTTAAATCCCCATAATATTTGCCATTTGACTGTATTCTCTCATATTACTTTGTTGATGAAGTAGTTGACATGCTTTCTTTTAATATAATATGTCTTTTTAAAATAACTTGAGTTTTTTTAATTGTTTTTTATTTAAGTGACAACTCAAGTCAATGCTTGATTTTTTATTAAATTTTGGGCCTAGAAAACAAACCTCTAAAAGATAATAATGGGTGAAATTGACAAAATTTGAACTGGTGCTGTGAAGTAGATAATCTATAAACTGAGGAAAACAAACACCACAATCAAACCCAAATCCAGCTCACCTTTTGTAAAAAATGACTCATGCTTCAGACTCAAAACCTAGCAGAAGAGGAAGACTGGCCAATTACATGTACTATCAGGGTGAAATTTATTATATGTAAATTATGCCTTCATTTACAGAAAAAAAAAGATAAAATAAAGACATTTTCAGCAAGACACAAGTTGAAAAATTGTTCTCTCCATTAAACCTACAATCTAAGTTAAGTTAAAAATTTAATATAAAAGGAATCTGACACTGGATAGAAACTTAATTCTGGAGAATGGATCAGAAAACATGAGAAAGTATAAATATGTTGTTGAACATAAGGACTTCTAAAAGTTATTTTATACATATATATATATATATGTGTGTGTGTGTGTGTGTATATATATATATATATATATATATGTATGTGTGTGTGTGTTTGTATGTGTGTTTGTATATGGAAGAAGGAAATGGCAACCCACTCCAGTATTCTTGCCTAGAGAATCCCATGGACAGAGGAGCCTGGTGGGCTGCCATCTGTGAGGTCAAACAGAGTCAGACATGGCTGAAGCGACTTAGCAACAGCAGCAGCAGTGTTTGTATATGTATGTGTATCTTTAAATCTCTTTTAAAAAATATTCAGTTTAAAGTAAAAATAACAATGTAATGTGGAATATAGAATATAAATACAAGAATAAAATATTATATGACAAGGAAAACAGAGAGGAGAAGTTAGTAAAATAAATATACCATTGTAAAGTTCATGTATCATTTATGAATAGTGGAATCAGTTTTGAAAGTAGACAATTACATAGGTTAAAATTGCATATTAAGCAACCACTAAAAAAAAAAAAGCAAAAACAGACAATTAAAATGGCAATAAAGATACAAGATGAAATATGAAAATATTTTCAACTAACCTGCCAAAGGAGAAAGAGAACAAACAAAAGGCAGATAGGAAAAGCAAAATGAAAACAAAAATGTCGAAAGACACCTTTAATGAAACAGACAGGTGAGTGATAGGCTGGGAGAAAGTATTTGTGTTGCAAAACACTGACAACAGGACTTGTATTCACGATACAGAAAAACTGCTAAAATTCAATCATGACATGGCGAACGACACATTAAAAAGTGGCAAAAGTCTTGAGCAGTCACTTCACAAAAGCAGCTACACGGGTGACCAATGAGCGCGTGAAAAGTGACCGACATCATAAAGCTTTAATGCGTTAGTCTCTCAGTCATGTCCGACTCTTTGTGACCCCATGGACTACAGTCCGTCAGCCTTCTCTGTCCACGGAATTCTCCAGGCAAGAAAACTGGAGTGGGTTGCTACTCCCTTCTCCACAGGATCTTCCTGACAAAGGGATGGAACCCAGGTCTCCTGTGTCATAGGTGGATGCTTTACCAGGTGGAATCTTTACCATCTGAGCCACCAGGGAAGTCCCAAGTCATCTGTGAAATAGGTCTGCAGTTGAGGTTTAGGGTTTGGTTTCTGAGTTTTGCTTGCAACTCGTTCAGTGCCTAAGTTCGTCAATAACAGCCTGTATCTTCTACATCTTTGAACATCCGTGACTAGCACACAGCTGGCGTGCAATCCGTATTTGAAGGAATCAACTATACAAAGTCACAGATAGTTAATTTTAAAGAACAGAGAAAAAAGAGAGGAAACCTAAAGGAGAAAGGGGATGCTATCCACTGAGAATAAAGCGAACACTTTCTGAGAACCTCTGAGGGGACAAGTACATTGTCAGGGAGCTGAGAACATAGCCCTCAGCTCTGCTTGGCTTGGCACTGCATATCTGTGCTCTGCTGTTTGATGAGTCACTCAGCACATTTCTTCCACTTTTAAGAAACTTCTCACTTTAAATTTTACTTAAAAAGAGGTATTAGTTATAAGGTTCTTCAAAAATTTTGCACAGACACTGAAATCCTTTGAGACCTGTCAGTTCATTTTCAGCTGTACCTCATCCTTGTTGAGAACCAGAGTATCATTAACTTTTGGTACCATTTTTTTTCTTGAAGATTTCATAGGACAAATCTAAATCACCCTCCTCATGAAGAGATCTGTGCCACAGTTTCCTTTTTCTTGGCAGCAATGTTATTAAACATTTTTCATGACGATAACCCCCAACAGAAACTTTCTTACTTACATAGTTTTTACTACTTTTCAACTTGGTTTGGTTCTGTTGATGAACCTCACTGACTTTGTATTTTTCACGTCAAAAGACCCTGATAAGCTATTATGTGAAAATTGTAAATGCACCCAATTTAGTTTCAAAACATAAAACTTTTCACATGAAACACCGAGGGCAGCATGGAAACCTTATCTGTTTAATAAAGATCATACATGAATCAGTATATACAAATTTTTTTCAGAGCACTTATGAATGCTGATGATGTGCACTAACATCTTTTGTTTTTAATTGGATGTCTTTATTTTTGCTGATGTATGATTTTCATCCTTTAAATCTGAAACTCAGTTAAAAATCTTTTCCCTCTGCAGTTTTTCCCTCTTCAGAACCTCAAACAACTTGTTTACTTTAAAAATTAGGCTACTTGCTAGAAATTGCTACAAAAAGAAGCAACTAATCCTATGTCTTGATACCAGTTAGTACACATCATTAAATTAAGAAAGTCTTATTCTCTATTGGTGGTTTAGTCCCTAAGTCGTGTCTGACTCTTGTGACCCCATGGACTAGCCCACTAGGCTCCTCTGTCCATGGGATTCTCTAGGCAAGAATACTGGAGTGGGTTGCCATTTCCTTCTCTAGGGGGATCTTCCTGACCCAGGAATCGAACGAAGGTCTCTTATACTGCAGGCAGAGCAGATTCTTTACCAACTGAGCTATGACTGTCATTTTGTTTTTTATACTGGTTGGAGACTGAAATAGAATAAATCAGTATATTAAATTATGGTACTTTATTCTTCACTGTTCCATGTTCCAGGAATAGATTTTTTTTTTTTAAACTACCCAGGTATAGATTAAAAAGTGAGATGGTGGCAAATTTGTTTTGTTTTTCAAGAAAGCTTGTAAAAAAGATAGCTTAACTTCAAAAAGTCTATTTTTTATCTCGTTTGGGAAGAAGAGTAGAGAACAACAAATATTTCTCCAACCAACACCTAATGAATGCACTGTTGAAATCATTGTGATATGTTAATAAACTATTCTGTATCTTTCAAGTAGCAAGAGCTCTTTTCTGACCTCAGGATTTTTACATTTTCCCATTATGCAGATTGACTGTTTTGATGGACCAAGGTGACTGGTGATGCCTGGGTCTCACAAGGTGCGAACAACTTTGATTTTGAATTGAGAGAGAAATGAATACTCAGAGTAATTGTCAGTTATGTTTTTGGCATCACATTAGTTCCAAATCCAATAAAGCTTTGAAACTTCTAATAATTTTCAAATGGTCATTGAATGACAATTTTAACAAAACTGGAATGGTAGAAAGACAGAAGTGAAAGTGATAGGAAAATTAAAAGGAATCTTGGATATTATTTCTGATCCATGTCATTTTTATCGTCTCCCTCTATACTATAATGTAATAAAACATTTTGGAGAAGGAAATGGCAACCCACTCCAGTACTCTTGCCTGGAGAATCCCTTGGACAGAGGAGCGTGGTGGGCTACAGTCCATGGGGTCACGGAGTCGGGCACAACTTAGCGACTGACACAAGGAAACATTTGCCATGCCCAGAGAGAGTTTCCACACCAGTCTATTGGAGAGATTTTCCATGATGCCTCCTGTGAAGGACTTAAATTTAGCACAGCTAATATGAATAATTTCTGAAACAGACCTATGCATGTATGTATACTCATAAATTCTTATATATTCATAACATTGATGAAAGTGAAGATCCCCTGGAGAAGGGCATGGCAGCCCACTCCAGCATTCTTGCCTGGAGAGTTCCATGGACAGAGGAGCCTGGCAGGCTACAGTCCATGGGGTTGCAAAGAGTTGGACACAACTGAATGACTAACACACACAGACGCATTACTTAGTTTTGCAAAAAAAAAAAAAAAAAAAAGCAGTAAACTTAGCCTTATAATAAGTAGGTTCAAAATCACAAAATTATTCTCATGTAAGACAATGTATAGATGGCAAGAAAAATCACTCTTTATAATCTGAGTCCTTGCCTTTCAGGAATAAGCATTTGGACAGTAGCCAAAGTGTGACAAAGTCATATCCATTTTGGAGGTTCTTCCTAATTTTCTTAGATCTGTTTTATGTTCAGCAAGCAACCCTCAGTTTATAATTTGGATTCAAACATAAACTGACCAACAAGGAAAGAAGTTCTGATCACTAGACAAAAGATGTAGGTAATTTGGTAACTATAATTGTCATTAAAGTTTACATCATTCATATCTTCATCCATGCAATAGTCTCTGGTGTGTTTGAAAGTCCTGGAAATGTGTTCCTTAAGCAAGATGACAGACCAAGTTTCTGAACTTGAAAAGTGATGATCATATCTTGGACTGTTGTGATTCCAACCAGGTACTACTGTTCTTGGTTCTGCTGAACAAATTTTTAACATCCCTTGATTTTATCAGTATATTACTGTTGCAAAATGGTTGTTTCAAATTTTCTTTGAAAATCTGTGTATAAATGAGATCCCTCTCTTCTCTTAACTACGTCTTTCAAAAATATTTACTCCATATTCTCATGTAAATTACCAAAAGACATTTTAAAGTATTACTTGGTGTGTTTGTGTGTATGTGAGAGAGAGAATATGATCTGAAAAACTCTGAATATCTATACCTTCCAACTGTCAGACATTCCCAATACCAGAATATCAAGTAGAACAGATCCTAGAAAGCAAGATATACTGCCTTGGAAAGACCCCTGATTAAAAAGAAGAAGAAGAAGAATGCTCTGGTCTGAACATTTGTGTCACTCTATAAAGGGGGTGGTAATAGCACTTTCTGGGTGTTGTGAATATTAAATGAGTTTATATAGTGAAAGCACCTGACCTGTAGTAAGCATTTATTAAGGTTAGCTTTTATTATGACAGTGGCACGTTCTAGGGCTTTGCAATTCTAAAAGACACGAGGTTATAAATGGCACGTTTGGGTTATCATGACAGCTGTTGCTTTCCTGGATTAATTGGAGAGGAAAAAAAAAAGCCCTCTAATAGTTAACAGTAATAGTGTGAAAAGCAAAGGCAAATCTTCTCTCTCAAAATCTCTTAGACCGCCATACAAATCTACATATCATTGCTTATATGATCAACAGATACTTAATGAGAGGCACCACAACTCCACCAAGTGATCACGTGTGGCTATCACCAGTCAAAAAAGACTATGCTTACCTTAACTACAGAAACGTCTCCATCTGTACAGACATAGGAGGACATCTATTAACTTATATGTTCATATTTTTCTGAGCTTGTCAATAAAATAAAATATTGATATTTTAAGGTCTTTTCTTAGATATAAAAATGTTTTCACACTGGATATTATAATGTTGCTTTGATATTTGTGACATTTTGTTGTAGATTACAAGGTTCTTCCAATACACAGAACAAGAGATGTATTAACGCAGTCCAATTTCTTTCCACAAGCCATCTATCATCCAAAGTAAAATAAATGGCTTTCAATAAGAGATTTAATCATAAGCTAAAGAGAAATTGAAGCTTTAAAGACAAGATTTACAGAAAAGAAATGAAACCATAGCTGGAGAGGAGAATGGGATGTGCAGAAGGGCATCCTGCCTGATTCACCCTCCCCGAGGTTTTCCCTCATAAAGACCTAGTGACCAAGGGATTGAATGGTATTAGTACTCACCATCTTCAGCTGGTTAAATCCAAACCCTCATCACATTAAACCCATCCTCTAATTAATAGTCCCCTATGGTAGGCTTACCTGATGGCTCAGTGGTAAAGAATCCACTTGCCAATGCAGGAAATGTGGGTTCAATCCCTGGATTCAATCCTTTCCTCCTTAGGAAGACCCCCTAGAAAAGGAAATGGCAACCCACTCCAGTATTCTTACATGGGAAATCCCATGGGGAGGAGCCTGGCAGGCTACAGTCCACAGGGGTCACAAAAGAGTTGGACACCACTTAGCAACTAAACAACAACATTTTGGTTAAAGAGTAGTATTTTTTAGACATCACTTGATCACATCACTAAAAGCCTTCTGAGTGACAGAGGGAAAGATCCACTTCTAGATCAGGAGAGGAAACAGAGATGACTGATCCCAAGATAATACCCAACCATTCTAGAATCATCCACATAAAAACAAATGCATACTTAGCCAAGCACTTTGACCTCACAAAACCAGGGTCCCCTCTGCCCTTGGAAGAACCATGAAAACGTTAGGGACTTAAGTTTCTTTGAATAGTCTCATTTATTTCTCTGAGGATTTTCTAGGTTAGAGTTTGAAAAAATAAAAGACTGAAGAACTCAAAGTTCCTTATAAACAGTCCAGAAGTGTTAATTATCATGTCTATATAGCTTCACTTGGGTTTCCCAGGTGGCACTAGTGGTAAAGAACCTGCCTGCAGATGCAGGAGACAAGACACACAGGTTCTATCCCTGGGTTAGAAAGATCCTTGGAGGAGGAAATGGCAACCCACTCCAGTATTCTTGCCTGAAGAATCCCATGGACAGAGGAGCCTGGCAGGATTCAGTCCATGGGGTCACTCCAGTATTCTTGCTGAAGAATCCCATGGACAGAGGAGCCTGGCAGGATTCAGTCCATGGGGTCACTCCAGTATTCTTGCTGAAGAATCCCATGGACAAAGGAGCCTGGCAGGATTCAGTCCATGGGGTCACTCCAGTATTCTTGCTGAAGAATCCCATGGACAGAGGAGCCTGGCAG